>NC_133391.1:98427383-98759049 GCF_047511655.1 Castor canadensis | reverse complement strand
TTTTTTACCTAATGCTTAGATACATATTTAGAGTGTGCCTCATGAGACTTCCATCTGATTTCCTTTGTCCAACACATACATTTGAAAAAAAAAATCTGTTTCTTTAGCTTTTATACTAAATAGCCGGTGAAACTGTACTTTTTTGCAATAGTGTTTTATTTGTTTATTTATCTTTAAATACTAGGATAACATAGATACGTTTTCTGGTCGATACTTTCATGTATTGTCAGCTCTTCTTCACCTGCACCCTCCTTGGAAGTCGCCAGCCATGTCGAGATACTACTTAGAGTTGTTTCAGTGTCCGACGTGTCTCAGAGGAGCCTGGTCTCTAGTGGAAGTACTTATCAGGTAAGGAAGTTCACATGTAAGGATGTTCAGTTTTAGTTGTTATATGTTTAGTTTAGTCGTTTTTTTTTGGATACTGAAAGAAGTATATTTCTCTTTTTAGGAAAGGTGTGTGTGTGGTATACTTGTGTGTTGTATTTATTGCAAAACTTGTATAAGGGGGAAGCTATGTTGGTCATGCTTGTCAGTAGTGTTTTTAAAAAACAGTAAATGCATGCAATGAACTATGAGAAAACCAGATGCTAGTTTTTTTAACAGAACTATAAACTTGCATATTATTTTTAAAAGGAAGAAAATTAATTAGTATACATATCAATTTTTTGTTACCAAAAGTATAAATACTTGTAAACTTATGCAGTATCTGTTTTAGGGGTTTTGTTATATTTTTCAACTACAAATTTGAATTTTGAAACAAGACTTAATGTTTCCTAAATATGGTACCTTGTTCATGCTGTGCATATACTGTCATCTGCTTAGACCTTTCTTTGTCTTCCAAATGTTACTGTCTTCAGAAATCCTTCCTGTTGCTCCTTTTCTGTAGCAGAAAGAATCATTTTCCCATTTCTGCTCTGATAGCTCTCTATTTGATAGCCCTCCCTTATCTGGGAAGATCGTTTCTATTTGTTGAAGTGTCTAAAAAGGTCTGTAGTAATGAGAGAAAGAATACTTGACTAGCCAATCATAGCCTAGACCTTTGGTTAGTTCCTTGAGATATCACCCTGCCATCTTGTTTGTAGTATCTGAAGTAAGCTGACAGGACAGATCCATTATCATGAAAGTTCTGTTTGAGGGAACTATGATACAAGAGTGAAAGGAAGTAAAATTCAACTTTTTGGGGGGTACTGGGGTTTGAACTTAGGGCCTAAAGTTTGCCAGACAGGTTCTCTACCACTTGAGCCATAACCCCAACCAATTTTTGGTTTTAGTTGTTTTTCTGATAAGTTCTTGCATTTTTGCTAGGGTCAGACCTCAGACTTCTTTACTCCTTTTGAGTTGGAGTTATAACTGTGTACCACCATGCCCAGCTTCTTGGTTGGGATGAGGTTTCACTAAACTTTTTTGCTCCAGCTGGCCTTGAACCATGATCCTCCTGATCTCCTTCCAGGTAGCTGGGATTACAGGCATACACTACTATGCCTAGTACCAAATTTTTGAAACAAAAAATGTAGCCCTACATAATCATCATTTACTAAATAATAAAAAAAAATTGTGGGTAAGAAAGAGAATTTTAGCAAGTATATAAGCTTATGGTATAATTCATCATTTGGATCAATAGGAGTTAATAAAATTAAGTCTTCGTTCTCATCAGTGAAGATAAAAAGTACAAAGGGAGAGTACTGATAGCTGTTAAATGTTATGATTAGTGAAAACTAGATTGATCAGCATTATTAAGAATTAAGTTAAACGAGATATTTGAGATGATTTAAAGGAAAAATATATTAAAATTTTCTTGAACTTTGTATTTTAAACAAATTCAGTAAAATTAGTATAAAAAAGAACTATTTTGTGCACACATTACTCAGTGATTTTGCTTATATATAATGGATTGTTGGGTTCATGTTTTTCAGGTCTTGCCTCTTCAATGAAAGTTTTTGTCATCAAATTTCAGAGAATATTATTGGCTCTAAGGTGCTCCACCTTACACTGCTCAAATTTTTCTTTAATTTAGTTGAGAGTGAAGTACGGCATTTGAGTCAAAAGTAAGTTTTGGTCACAAGAAACACAGGTTTCTATTTTTCTGTCATTTTATCCACCATTTTTATAATCATTTGCACCTAAAAATCACTGTTTTAAAACAGATTTATTTTCTAAATGTCATCATATACATTCCAGTGGCACTGAAGATTTATGTACTGCTTTTCTTTTTCCTCAGTTTACATTTTTATTTCTTACCCCTCATTTGGATAAGTGTGTTTTTGTTTTTCAGGATTTATCTACTTTTAAATTATTTAGTAAGTCAGTGTTCAAGTAAAAAGCTACTCTAGGTTTAAACACTGAATCTACAATACCCATAAGTTTTGCTCATGCTTTAAAACTTGCAGAGATTACTATGTGTTTTTTTGAACTGAGGCCATTCTTTATATTATGTTTTTTATTATAATTGTATGTTATAATCTATATATTATAATCTTTGTATAGTAAAAAATTGCTAGCATTTTTGTTTTGTTGTTTTACTGTCATGATTAAACTGAGCACAGATGTTTAATTTTTGCTCCTGTTTTTGTTAGGTTGTATGACTGGTCGGAGTCTCAGAGTTTGAAAATAACAGGGAAGGCAGTTCTTCTTGAAATCTTTTGGTCAGGAAGTGAGACCTCAGGGCTTTTGACCAAACCAGTAAATATGCTTTTGGAATGGACTATCTATTCTCACAAGGAAAAATGCAAGTCTAATGATGTAAGTAGATTAATTTGCAAATGAATAATAGTCTTTGAAAAAGTACAGTTGGTCCTCCTCTTATCTGTAGGTTCCACATCCATGGATTTGACCAGCTGCAGGTAAATGCTTCTGTACTAAACATACATGACTTGTTTTCTTGTCATTTTCCCTAAGAACTGGAGTATAACAGCTGTTCAATAGCATTTAATTTATAGTAGCTACTATAAGTAATCCAGAGAATAAAGCGTCAGGGAGGATATAAGTTATGAACAAGTACTGGGCCTCAGTGGCATCCAAGGCACGTCCTGGAAACAGTCTCCTTTCTGTAGATTCTGAGAGGTGACTGTACTTTTTTTTTTTTTTTTTGTCATATTATTGCTGTACTGAGGGTACATTGTGACATTTACAAAAGTTCTTATAAAAATCATAGTGGAACTCACCCCTCCATCATTCTCCTGTTGAATTAACATATCCTTTCCTCTTCCTTTATAGTTGGAACTACTTGAAAAAATTAAAAGGAACCCAAATATACTGTTGTTTTATGTTTAGCTTGTCTAGTCCTCTTTTTTTTCTTTTTTAACCTCATTGGTGGTACCGGGGTTTGAACTAAGGGCTTCACTTCATGCTTGCTAAGCAGGTGCTCTTCTGCTTGATCCATGCTTCCAGCCCTTTTTGCTTTAGTTATTTAGGAGATAGGGTCTTGCTATTTGCCCAGGCCAGCCTGGACCACAGTCCTCCTATTTTATATCTCTTCTCTTTGTTGCTGGGGTGACAGGTGCACACCACCACACTCAGCTTCTTTTCACTGAGATGGGGGTATCATGAACTGAGATCCTCCTGATCTCCATCTCCAAGTACTTAGGATTACAGGTGTGAGCCACCAGCACCTGACTTAGTTTATCTAGTCTTAAGGTAAAAAGGTCTTAGAGGCCAGTTTCTTCTTCATATGTTATTTAGATATAGGTAACTAGGAACAGCTATTTGATCAATATTGCTGTGAAATCTATAGTTACTTACATTTTACATTTATTTTCTGTGTTAGAACTATATTGGTCTTCTGATTTTATGGGTAGGAAAACTGAAAATCAGAAATGTTAAATAAATTTTGTATGTTTGCAAAGAAATTGGATCTTTTTATGCTTCAGCCCAGGCACTGATCTGTTCTTTATGATACTGTCTTAGCTGTTAAATGAATATGGGTATCATTTTTGCTTCTCCCTTTCTAAAACTTTTAAATGACTTATAACATTGAGTATCATAATGAAAAGATCCAATGAAAAGAGTTCATTCTTGTCTGTACAGAGAAGTTTTGAAGGCTCTGTCAAAATTTAATACTCCCTTGTTACACCAATACTTACACTCATGCAAACAAATACATAAGAATATCCTACAGTGTTATATCTACTGATGTGAAAGTGGTAACAACGTAATTCCTCACTCTTAAGCATCAGTGAGAGTATCAAATTGTATGCCAAGACTCCTCTGATTTCTATGCAGTTGTTACAAAAGATGAACTCTGATGGGAAATAATACCAATTATGTATTTTTCACCAGGAAAAGAAAAGGGAAATTGCAGAATACTTTATGTAGGAAAATTATATTATTGTATAAAGTAAAAAAAAAAAAAGAGAGAGGAGGCTAGGCATGATGGCTTATATCTGTAATCCTAGCTACTCAGGAGAAAGAAATTGGGAGGATCACAGTTCAAGGCCAGCCCAGGCAAAAAATTAGCAAGACCCCCATTTCAACCAACAAGATAGGAGAGGTGCAGGACTTCTGTAATCCCCACTCTGCTGGAGGTGTAGGTTGGAGGATTGTGGTTTGAGATTAGCCTGAGCAAAAATCAAAAGACCCTACCTGAAAAATAACTGAAGCAAAAAGGACCAGGGTCAAGGCTCAAACAGTAGATTGCTCGCCTAGCAAGCATGAGGTCCTGAGTTCAAAACCTAGTCGCCTAGTAGTGCCTAAAAAAAAACCAAAACATGTAAAATACATAGCAACATTTTGTGGCACGGTTTGGGTACACAATAAACATAAGCTACCTTTCAAATGATCTGCCTCTGAGGCTTTATTTTCAATTCTTTTTGTATTGTATCATTAATTTCTACTTTTAATTCCTTCCATTTACTTAGTGCTCTTCTCAGATATTTGGATCTTATTTCCTTTTCAATGTTTGTTTCTAATACTTGTACTTAGTATATATTACCTTTGAAGTATGACTTGACCTTCATTCCACAGATTTGATACTTTAATGTAGGGCACAGTTATTATCATTTATATATGTACTTTTTGGCAGCACTGGGATTTGAGCTCAGGGCATTGCACTTGTTAGGCAGGCAGTCTACCATTTGAGTCATGCCTCCAGGCCTTTTGCTTTAGCTATTTTTTCATACAGGGTCTTGAATTTTTACCTAGGGCTGTCCCCAGACCAAGAATCTCCTGCCTTGGCCTCCTGTATAGCTGGGATTACAGGTGCACCACCATTCCTGACTTACTGGTTGAGATGGGAGAGGGAGTGGTTCTCACTAACTTTTGGTCCGAGCTGGTGTTGAACTTCAGTCCTCCCAGTCTCCACCTTTTGAGTAGCTAGAATTACAGACTTGAGCCACTATCCCTGGCCCTGCTTATTAAAGTATTGATTTCTTCTTTGATCCAAGTGGTACTTTAAAAGGGTTTTTTAAAATTTGTAAATGGATGGGTTTTGTTAATGTGAATGGGTTTTGTTTGTGCTTTTGTGGTTAATTTCTAATGGTAACTTGCAGTTAAAAGAATGGGCTTCATATGATTTCAGCTTTCTGGAATTTAAAGACCTTTTCTTTTTGCTCTGTATGTGATTTAGGACCCAAGTGTATTTTCTCTGGTTTTTTGGGTTTTCTGCTGCCTATTAGATCAAACTTAATAATTATTTTGATAAACTTTTCTGAATCTACTTTGTAGGTTTTTTTCATTTTCTTTCTTTCTTTATTTTTTTATATCAAGCAGTTTCTGCTTTGTGTATGGTAGCGCCTTACTGTTCTTTGCTATTGATACATCATCCTAACAGGTAGTCCTGATGGCAGAACGAACTCACAGTCTGGTAGAATTTTCTTAAGGCTAATGGTCCTTTGGGTGGCACTCTTCTGCCAAACTGCCAGGAAAGTCTATGCTGTCTTGAGGGGAAAAATATTAGCTAGTTTCTCTTAAAGTATTTCCTCAGATCTATTTTTTCCTCTAGTTTTTAAGGTTCAATTAAACTTAGGTTACACTTCTTCTTTATATTCTCTGTATTTTTACCCATGTGTATGTGTTTTCTTTTCTGTACTTACAGCATTCCAGACACAGGATCTTTTAGTTTATTGGTTCTCTTCAGCTGTGTCTAATATGCTTTCAAAATATGACCATTGCACTTTTAATTTTTGTATTTTTTCATAGTTGTAGACTTTTTTTTATTTCTTTCTATATCATGTTTCTATGAGTTCTAGTATCTACAAATTTTTCAAGGTTTTCTTTGGTCTTTGAAGATAATCTATATCCAATTATTTCTGTATTTGAGATTTTTGTGGATCTCTTTCCATTGTTGCTTCTGCTACTTGTTCTGTGTTTTTTATTTTCTCTTGCATCTTTTGTTTTCTCTTATGAGCTAGTTATCATTTGCTATGTGCATAAATGGTATTTGAAATATTATTTGTAGAAATAATTTGTGGTGAAGACCAAAGTAAAGATAATTTCTCTTTCCTTCTGCCAAAAGCATGGGTATACTACCTCATCCAGTGTCTGTGTCTGAGGGATCCTGGATAGTCCAAGTGCAGGAAAGGCTAAAAATACATGTAGTTTTGCTTTTCTTAAAAAATTTAATTCTAGGAATATTAATAGTACGATGGAATTTCACTGGATGCATGCAGTGACATTTGCTTAGCCTTCTTCCCTTCCTGTCCCTTCAGTTCTGTGGGTTTCATCATGTTGTGTTCATAGACATATGTGATATACTTCAAACCTCTTCACCCCTAGTACCCTCTCCTTTTCCCTCACCTCTCCTGCTGATTCTCCCTAACAGTTTCCCTTTTACACTCATGTCCCACTACTACTACCACCACCACCACCACCACTACCATTGTAGACCTATCTAGATTGTGCGTATGAGCGAAAACATGCAGTACTTGGCTTTTTGACTTTGGCTTCTTTCACTCAATGTGATGATCCTCCAGTTCCATCCATTTTCTTCTTTATGGCTGAGTAAAACTCCATTATGTATATTCCACATTTTCTTTGTCCGTTCATCAGTTGTTGGGCAGGTAGGCTGATTCCACAGCTTGGCTAGTGTGAGTACTGTTGTAATGAACATGGGTGTGCACATATCTCTTGTATGTTGGTTTACACTCTTGTATATATGTCTATAAATGATGGTATGAAAGCATCCTAAGTTTGGTCTGTTTTTAATCTTTTGAAAAACCTCCATATTGGTTTATATAGAAGTTGCACTAGTTTACATACCTACCAACAGCGTATGTGCTCCTTTTTCCCTGCATCCTCCCAGTATTTATTGTTGCCTTCTTGATGATTGTCATTCTGACTGATGTGCAATAAATAGACTTTCAATGTGGTTTTGCTTTGCATTTCTTCATGCATTTATTAGCCATTTGTGCTGCTTCTTCTGAGAACTGATTTATTTGCCCATTCATTATTTGGATTATTTGTTCTTTTGTTTAACATCTTAAGCTCATTTCATATTCTGGATATTAACCTCCCATTCTGTGGATTGTCTCTTCATTTTGGTAATTGTTTCCTTTGATGTACAAAAGCTTTATAGTTTGATGTAACACCATTTGTGAATTCTTGCTCTTGTTTTCTGGGTGATTAGAGCTCTGTTTAGTATATGTATTTCTTCAAGCGTTTTCCCATAGTAGATTCAGACTTTTGGGTCTTACATTAAGAACTTTGATCCATTTTGAATTGACTTTTGTACAAGGTGAGAGATAGCTTCAGGTTTTTTGCTTGCAGATAGCCAGTTTTCCTAGCACCATTTGTTGAAGAAGCTCTCTTTTTGCCAACATGTTTTTGGCTCCTTTGTCAAAAGATCAAATAGCTGTAGCTGCGTGGTTTATTTCTGGATCTTCTGTTCCATTAATCATGTCTGTTTTTGTGCCAGTACCCTGCTGCTTTTGTTACTATGTAGTATAATTCAAAGTCAGGTATTGTGATACCTCCAGCATTGCTCATTTTGCTTATGATTGAGTTGGCTATTTGGGGTCTTTTGTGCTTCCATTTGAATTTTAGGATTAATTTTTCTATTTCTTCAAAGAATGACTGGGATTTTAATGGGGATTGCATTGAATCTGTAGATTGCTTTTGGTAGTATAGCCATTTTCACATTAATTTTGCCTAGTTATGAGCATGTGAGATCTTTCTGTCTTTTGTTGTCTTCTTCAGTTTCTTTTTCAGGATTTTGTAGTTTTCATTGCAGAGATTTTTCACTTCCTTGGTTAGGTTTATATTTATATCTAGGATTTTTTTTTTTTTTAGGCTATTGTGAATGGAATTGTTTTTCCTGATTTGTTTCTCAGCATGTGCACCCAGGACTGGATGAATTCACTGCTGGATTTTACCAGACTTTCAAAGAACTAATAATACCAATTCTCCTCAAAATATTCCATAAAATTGAAAGGGAAGGGAGGCTACAAAACCCATTCTATGAAGCTAGCATTATCCTGATACCAAAACCCAATAAGGTTACAACAATAAAAGAAAACTTAAAGACCAGTTTCTTGATGGTCATAGATGCAAAAGTACCCCATCAAATGCTTCAAAACCCAGTTCAACAATGTATTAAAAAGATCAAAAAAGCCAAATAAATAAAATAAAAAGATATACCATGATCCAAGTTGATTTTGTTCCAGGAATGCAAAGATGGCTCAACATTGCATGCATAAATCAATAAATATAATATTGTACATATACAGAGTCAAGGGCAGAATTATATGATCATCTCAATTGATGTAGAAAAAGCCTTGGATAAAATTCAAAGACCTTTTATGATAAAATTTCTGAAGAAACTAGTAATTAAAGGAACACACTTCAACCTAATAAAGACTACGTATGACAGACTTGTATCCAATCGTACTAAATAGTCAAGAATGAGACAAGGGTATCTACCCTCCCCACTCTTATTCAATATAGTACCTTAACCTCTAGCCAGAGCAATTGGACTGGTGAAAGAAAAGGGATTTAAATAGAGAAGGAAAATACCAAATTATCCCTATTCGCAAATGGTATGATCCTATACTTAACAGACCCTAAAGATTCCACAGAAAAGGAAATCCCCCTTGATTTGATAAACACTTTTAGTGAGTAGCATGATATAAAATTAACATACAAAAATCGGTTCTTTTGCTTTGACCCTTGTCTTACTCTCAGGGTGAAGACCTCTGGTTCTTAGCCTATTGAGAATTAGGCCTTAGGTGCTGACCTTTTTTTAAAAAAAAAAAACAAAAACCCTTTCCTTAGATTCCAAAAGCCACAGTTCTATATCTCAGCTTTCTAATAGAATCAGTAAAAATTCTCAGGGTAAAGTTAGCTTTGAGCACCTTGCTTGGCTTTTACTGTCTCTTAGGTCTTGGCTTGGGATTGTTCATACCATCTTTCAAAAGGTGTTTTACAATTTCATCCAAAACCTTTAGTTTTCTAAAAATGAGTTCATTAGAATTTACATTAATAGAAACACAGAGTTTTAAAAATTCTGTTCAGGAATAACAGGCCTGTTTTTAAAAAGAAAAAAATGTTAAGGTTCTTAGTGTTTTCTTGTTGATGACTTGTTTTGTTTATACACATTTTAAAAAGGAAGATGGCTACTAGATTTAGCTAGACTTCTTTGTGATCACTTAATCCTGTCATGTGACTATAACCAGGTAAGTGGTTACTTTCTTGCACATTTCTGATTTGAAAGAAGTATGATTGTGCAAATGTGTAGAAATTGAAAATATTCAAACCACGTAGACCTATCTACATCCATTACCACTTGAATATAGATAGATTTCTAAAGCTGATAGTGTATCCCTGTAAATTTTATCTGCCTTTTTACCTTATACAATAGTCATTTAGGATAGAAAATATTTCATTATTGAACTTTCTTTTTTCATCCATTTATGTTCATAAATAAAATTGCTCTTTATAACTAAATACAACAGTAAAACTGCCATTTTACAACTTTACTAAATCTTCAAAGGATAACCACAGATAAGAAATTGCTCAAGAAACACTGATATCAATAGTAACAGATTTATATGTATTTAACTCAAAAGATTTTTCTTTAAATTTATACATAGTTGAGAAGAATCTTCAATAAATTGTAGCATGAGTTGAAATATGAAACTAATTTTAAATTTGCAAATTGATATTTCATTTAACATTTGGTTGCCTAAGTTGGCAGGAACTGCTTTTTATTGTAGCACCTTTGTGTTAGTGCTCACTTCTATACTTGATGAGGTCTTTCTAGGCAGTTCCCAGTTTTAAGAGTTCCATGCATGCTCAGACATCGTTCTCCATACTGTAAGGCATTTGTTTCTTGATTTGCTGAGTTGAAGCATTCAATTTAAGTCATTAGCTAAACAGAACTCCTCAGTTTATGCTAATACTGTTTTGTCATAACGTCAATCAACAAGTATTGCAGAGTGACACAATGGCAGTGAATTTCATTGTCATTAATCTGAGAAAGCTCTGGGCTTTCCTTGGCAAAGAGCAGAGATGGGCTGTGTCAAGGTTATGGAGGAGGTACAAATTTCATTAAGCTTTGGTACTTAGTCACATTTTTCTTTGAGATGTCCTTAAGTGTGATTTGAGCACAACCCTGCAATTATAGGTAGAAATGGAAGCTAGTTTGTATTTAAAGATAAGAAAATTGAAGTTAAAGTTTAAATAACATACCAAGGTGTCACAGCTTGTTAGGACAAAGCTGTGTCAAACCTGCTGTAACACTTTTTTCACATTTCAAATAAGTCTTTTAAGACAGGAAGAGTCACAGTGTGTGTGTTATGTTTGCATCTTTCCAACAAAGTGTTGGGTCATGTATTGCAGTAGAGTATTGTGGAAGTTCCTAACCTGGGAGTCAGGAGTTCGAAGTGATAGTTTGTTCTGTATTACAGAGTAGTCAGTTTTTGGAAGATTGCCAGATTAACAAATTGGTGATTACTATATTGGCAAAAAGTAGAGAACTGTATTGACAAAATGTCTGGTAATAGAATTTAACATATTAGAAGTTCTAAGGTAAATGCATGTCATATGTGCAAATCATGTCTATCTTTATTTCTTTGTTGATACTTAGGATAATTCATGTTCTCTACTTTCAGCTTTAGGAAACATTTCAGTATTCTAAGAAAGCTCTTTTCCTTTGATAGTTTGCCATTTTCTGACTATTCTACTTGGGAAGCATTTATATATACCATCCTGGAAACTACGTGCATTGTTTATGCATTGTTAGAGTGGCAGAAAGTATAATCCATAGTACAGTGTCTTGGCCCTAGAGCTATATCAAGCCTGATAGTTAAAAATCTAGTATGAAAGGCTGGGTGTGTTTGTGTGTATCTGTAATCCTAGCTACTTGGGAGGTAGAGACAGGAAGATGTGTGTTCAAGGCCAGCCTAGACAAAGTTAAACCATATCTCAAAAACAAAATAAAAATAAAAAAAGGGCTTGGGGCATAGCTCTCAAGTGGTAGAGTGCTTATCTAATAACCTTGAAGGTCTGAGAATCTCCAGTCTTGGGAAAGGATCCAAAAACTAAGCTTGAAAGTGTCTTTTTACATAGAAACTTTCTATTAACAATAAGTTGCATATTTCACTAATGACATACAGATGAGAGTTTCTTTGGCAGGTTCTTTCTTACCCGAGAGTCACTCCTCAAAACCACTTCAAGACTTTTTACCCACTCTAACTGCTTAGTAACATTAATATCAAGGTAAATTTAATAAGCAATAGTACTAAGTGTACAATATATATAATATATAATATTAATTTAATATGTAATATTGTGGTTGATGGTATAGGTATACATATACTTATGTAAGCAAAAAGGGAAATTACAAACTGGTTGATTTATACTATTTTGTATTAGCATGTATTAATTGTACAAAGGGGCTACACCATGGTGGTTCACACATGCATATATTGCACACTGATTAGATTAACCACTCTGTTACTCTCTCTTTTTCCCACCTCCCGCCCCAAAAAAAACCCCGGCTTTTAGTGGGTTGCCTTGGGCCATCTTCATATTTAGACACAATGTTTTTTGGCATTGTTCATCCCACTCCTCATCATTCTCTTTCCCTCTTCTCCTCTTTTCCTCCCCACAATATACAGTCCCTGATTACAGTCATGTTTCTCTATATATATGTATGAATATATATATCCACATAGATTTTAGGTCTAGATTTGGCATATGAGAAAGAATAAGCAACTTTTGTCCTTCTGAACCTGCTTACTTCACTTAACATGATGATATCCAGTTCCATCCATTGCTGCAAATGCCATAATTTCATTCTTTATGGCCGAATAATACTCCACTATGTATATCTACCACATTTTTTTTTAAATCCTTTTATTGGTTAAGGGGCTTCTAGGCTAATTCCAAAGCTTGGATATTTTTAATAGTGCTACAATAAACATGGGTTTGCAAGTGTCTCTGTTGTATCCTGACTTCTGTTCCTTCAGATATATGCCCAAGAATGGTATTGCCAGTGTACTAGTTTACATTCCCACCAACAGAGTTCCTTTTCCCCCACATCTTTGTTGTTTTGAATTCTTGATGATGACCATTCTGACTGAGGTGACATGAAATCTCAGTGTTATTTTGATTTGCATTTCCTTGATTTTATGTTATTTTTAATTGATGGAATGATGGCTTATGATTTTTATATGAACCTTACCTCTATAAACTAACATCCTTCTTCCCTACTCATAGTTTTATAATAAGGGATCTGAAGTGATCCAGTTTACACTGGACATGGGGAGTACATTCAGAAATCAACATTTACTAATCTCTTGCTTCTTTCCTGAACAGTGTCGTTGCTAATACACAGATATACACTGCTTTGGACGGAACGTTTTGTACTATGCATATGGACATGATGAATTTGCCGGTTAATATATTTTCTCTGTCCTGCTTTATGTTCTCCTAATAACTTGAATGAAGAGAAGCACCAGCTTAACCTGTTCAGAATAGAGTTGCTTTCCTGAAAATTCTCTAGAGACTGGCATTGGACCCTAGTCCATCAAATCATACCAGAGAGGGATTGGTGCTGCTGATGTAGCCAACCCAGCTGCTAGATTTCAGTCCACACAGGTGAACTGCAAGGCTTAAACCAAGCTTGTTAATCAAGGTGGCAGGGAATGAATAATGCTGTTGCCCACCCATGAGTTCTGACCTGGTAGAAACAGACCATTTACTATGGCCTGACTGTATCTGAAGAAGGGAATTGCTTCCATCAATACTAATCATGCAGCTTAAAATTCTGTTGCCCCATGTTTCAGGTCTCCTAGATTATAATGTCCAGTCCTGCCAGAATACAGTGCACTGGCCCCGAATGTGGTAGGGGTGCCAGAGACCTACACAGTTGCTACTAATCCTGACTCTGTTTCTGCAAGCCTAATGTGTGTGCTGCTTGACCATTTGCCTGTGTTTACACAACAACCTGAAATAGAACTCCCATTTTTAAATCACTTGTCTAATTTCTTCTTAAGATAAGGAATGGCTGATTGCCTAATAAAATATTATATGCACCTATAAGGTATTTGTTTGCTGAAGGCAGGAAAAGCAAATTTGGTAGTCACTAAGAGTGCAAAATGATAGTGATTTCTCTCACTAATCCCATACTAGGCATAGTATGATAATGAAACATAGCAGTTATAATGTATTTGGATATCATAACATTTATTAAAACCTATTCACATACCTTCTATCCAACTGTTAATTTAGTGGGTTTTTTCCACATGTGCAACATGCCTATACAACAAATAACAAGAATATAGGAATTTAAAATAATTTTGATAAGTGTTTATATTTAAAGTTAAAGGTGTTTTTAAAATAGTTTCACATTTCTTCATCTTCATTGTTTATTCTGATTTTATAGATTCAAAAAATATTTTTAAGCTCTAGGAAAAGTACGCTGTAAGTTTTTATGCCTTGCTAACTTTCTTACAAAAATTCAATAATATTTATTATAAAAGTGACAATATAAAATAGGCAAAAAGGGAAGGAAGAGGAGGGGATAATAAAAGAATAATAGGGGTGAATATGATTGAAGTACATTTTTACGTTCATGTACCCTTACTATGTACAATTTAATATATACCAATAAAAATAGTACACTTTTACAACCAATCTCTGTGCATCTCCAAATTAGATAGAATGTTTAATATGATTTAATAGTGAAAATCTAAATCAAATTTCTGTGTAATAAATATGCTAAAGCTTTCATTGCGTTTTTCAAGCCTTTTTTAGGGAAAATGCCATTTAGAATAATGTAAGAGTAGTTCTGTATTTGAATGAAAAGGGTAGCAAATCCATGTTCTTTTAAGCCATACGTATTCTTGTTCATAGAAATCCTCAGATGAAACTAAGCTTGTTTTAAGCTATTCATTGTGTCCCTAGAAAGCTTGTTTTATAAATCATTATGTCATATACAAATTGATCATCCCTAATCCAAAATCCTACATGCCCCAAAATCCGAAACTTTTTGAGCACCTACATATGCTACAAATGGAAAAATCCACCCTTACCTGTGTGATGGGTTGCAGTCAAAATGTAGGTGCACTAAAAATATTACATGAAATTGCCTTCAGGCCATTTAAATAAGGTGTGTATGAAACAGAAATGAATTTTGTGTTGGGACTTGGGTCCTATCCCCAAGATCCCCAACATATCTCATTGTATATGTGTAGATAATGCCACAAAAAAATCTAAAATCTGAAACACGGGTCCCAATCATTTCAGATAAAGGATATTCAAAGTAGGGGTGGGTGTGTGTGTAGGGACAGAGACGTACATATACATGTATATACATACAGAGAGATCATGTGTAGGGAGGAAGAGTGGATGGAGAAAGAGAGGGAAAGATGGAGTTAATTTGCTAAGTTCTTTTAGCATTAACATACTCAGTATTTTAAAATAGTCATATTCAGCCTCTCAACAGGTATTAAAAGTAAACATTAATAGAGATCCTATATATTGTTTGAGAGGAGGGGGTTAAGAAAGAGCAGTAGAGGGGATGAATTTAGTCAAAGTATATTATATGCATGTATTGAAATATCACAGTGAAACCCCTTTGTACAATTAATACACACAAGTAAAAATACATCCTATATTTTATATATTTTAGTAATATTTTTCCCACCTTAATGTTAGGTCTTCAAACATGAACTCGCTTATTTGCTGACTGGAATTCTTGGAGCGGCAGTAGATTATTGGGTCTTTCTTGGTCTGAAGATGGGCAGAAATGTGATGCGACACATGTCTGATGACTTAGGAAGTTACATTTCCCTTTCATGTGATGGTAAGTAGACTGGTTGTTTAAGACCCGTTCTGGAAACTAGTCTGTAATCTTTAATGTATGTTAAGTTTTCCTTAAAGTGGCGATGGATACATACATACACAGATATGTATCAAGGACAGTATAAAAAGGAACATAAAAAGGCTCCTACACATATAACCACTGGTGTTTTTCTTTCCCTTTTTTTTTTTTTTTTTTTTTTTTTGGCAGCACTAGGGTTTAAACTCAGGGACTTGGCTTGCTAGGCAGGCACTGTACCACTTGAGCCATGCCCCCAACCCTTTATGCTTTAATTTTTCAAATAGGGTCTCATCTTTTAAAAATTTTTTTTTTTTTTTTGGTGCAGCCAACATAAATGGCTATCTGCTATTTTTGCCTCCTACATTGGGATGACAGGTGCAAGCCACTGCACCTACCTTTTTAGTTGAGAAGCAGTCTCACTAACTTTTTAGTTCAAACCTCAACCCTCCCAATATCTTCCTCCTGATTATGTAGGGTTACAGGTGAGAGCCACCATGCATAGCCTCTTTGAGATGTTTCTAAGCTTATTTTTATAGTTAAATTCTTACTGTTTATGCAATTTTGTTTTCTTATCTTCCTCTAAACATTACTGGATCCTTCTCCCATGTATTATTGATTATACAATAATTGATAGCATAGAAAATACTACCTGGAAGCCAGATGGAGAGTACAACCCTATAATCCTAGTTCTTGAGAGGTTAAAACAGGACAATTAAGGGTTTAAGGCCAACCTGAGATACATAGTGAGTTCCTGGGCTATATAGTAAAGCCCTGTCTCAAAAAAAAGTACCTAAAAAGAAATTATTGTGTATATATGTGTGTGTATATTATATATATATATACATATAAAACTGTTATGTATTTCTAATCATATAGATAAAATTGTAGACCATCATGTTCAACAGACAAATTTAAAGTCAGTTTATTCCCATTTCATTGGAAAAATAGGTTCACTTTTTTTATGTATGGTTTTTAGAATCTTACATGTTACGGACAATTTTAGTACCTTTAGCACTTATATCATTCAAGTTGAGTACAAAGTATTACCAGTCTCTGATCTAATCTGTGCCACACGAACAGGTCTTTTCCTGAATGAACACTTAGTGGTATTAAAAAATAAAATTCATTGAATCAGAACACTTGTCATAAAACCCCTTGTATGTATTTCGTTTATCACTGGTTATGTTTTCCCCCCATGTACATGTTGCTTTCTTAATAGAATATAAAAACTACTACATTTTAAAATTAAGTCTGGTTTTCTAAAAAGAAATGAGCATGGATGATGCAAATAGTTGTTTTATACATAATTTTCTTATTTTCCCTCTTCTTTGCCCCATTATCTACTTTAAAGTTTCCTCTGAAATAATTGGGAAGAGAAGTATTATTTAAGCAATGTAATGACAGACCTCACTTTTATACCACTTTCCTTATGAAAAGTTTTACCCAACTTTTTTGGGCCTCCAGACTGAGGGAGGCTTCCATAAAACCTTATGTATATTTCTTGACTTATAGCCAGTTTAGGGAAAGTCTGTCTGTTCAAATATAAAAAATGATTTTATTTTTTAATTGGTATATATTCAATTCAATTATAAATAGGAGTTTTATCATGTTATTTCCATACATGTATATAATGGACTTTGATAAAAGATAATTTTTACGTACTTATTAATATTTTAGACTGCCAAATAAGTACTCAGTTTTGCTGCACATGTGTTTCAGTCCATCTTGGTTTTATCTGAAAAAAATGTTCTTGCATCTGCTGTCAGTCACATTAATACTTTGAAGAGAGATTCTGGGAATAGGAATCCAGGTTGTAACTGGGTTCAGAATTTATTCGATGATGCCCTCTGCAAAGAGGTCTTTTTTTATACTACCAAAGTTAGAAGATTTTTATCTAAAGCATTTTATCTCCTTTCTTTTTCATTGAACTGAGGGCATGATTACTGTTCCTTGTGTGAACTAGCTGTCCATTGTTGAGGGGCTTTTTAACATGTCTTAGCTCAAATTCAATCTTCCTTGAGGATCCTTATCATTTCTTTCTGAGCTTTCCTACAAGGTAGTTTAGGGGTTTTTTTTTTTTATCCTTTTCAAAAACAACAAAATTCTGGCATTATTTGATAGAATGAGAACTAAATATTTGGCTAACAGGATTCCTTGTTTTCATTCTATAATGAAACCTCTTTGAGTTTGCAGAGTCAGGCAGGATTAGGTTTAGAGACTATCAATATAGTTAGTTATGTGTGTTATTTTTGGTATGTAGTAATTGCCTTTAAAAAAATACAAGTTACAGTCTAGCCAAATGCATGAAATTATGAGCCATGTATCAACAGGGTTATGTGTTACACCTCTGCTTCAAGAGATTTGTTCATATTCTCAGTTTCCCTTCACTCTGAAGTAGGGCATTGTTATTCAGAGTTATTCTCAGTTTTCCATGACCCTAAAAGTTTGAACCTGTGACTGATTTGAGCCAAAGTCAACCTTAATGTTACTATTAGAATCCTGTAGACACAATGATTACTTTGGTACCAAGAACTTAATGTTTAAAACTCTAGCTGAGGTCTAAATTATGTCACTGAAAAGCATTTTTAAGCCTTTTCCTTACTCTTCACTCACACACACATGCACATGAGTTGGTTCCTTAGGTTTCAAGTTAGACTATAGATTAGTGATTTAAATTTTTCTGACATATATTTCTAAAAATGGTTCAAGTTAATGTCTTCTTAGTTTTTTGCTATTATAGTTTGATGTTTAACCTTTCTCAAGAGACCTGTAGCCAATATGTAAAATAAAATTAAAGTATTTGCTTGGAGAATACTACACTTTTTCTTTTTTTATTGTTATTTTTTATTGGTGTACATTCTGGTATTTACAAAAGTTTTACAATATATCATACCTGAATTTACTCCCTTCATCATTCTCCTTTATCTCCCCCTACTACACTTTTTTTTCAAGTGAACTAGACATTCTAATAATGTCCTTTTTATTCATATTTATATGAAGCAATTTAAAAATCATTATTTCTACTTCCTTTTTTCTCTTTTCTCTGTGTTTATTCCCACATGTGTTTTGTTTTTCCCTTTTTAACATTTCTGTGCTTTATTCTTCAAGAGTTACCATCTTTTGCTTTTTCTAATTCATTAGTAAAGATGTGATGTGGCTGTTGTATCACTTTCATTTGAAGGCTTTGTCTATCTGTTATTTGTTTAATATACTTGTTAGCTTATATTTGTTTTATGAGAGTTAAAGCAATAGGTATTTCAGAAAACAAGTAAAATCCTTCCATCTTTCCATCAGATATCATGCCCATCAATTCCACATAAATGTTGTGTTCTTTAGTTTCTGTACTCTGGATAGAAAAAGTTAGTTTCCTTTCTATATTTTAAGGTCCCTATCTGAAATTTGTTTTTATATTCCTAATTGAAATTCCTGATGTATTGGCTTAAACTAGGAATTAACAAATTTTTTTTTTAAGTAAAGTAATTCTGACTTTTTAGGCCTTACGGTTTCTGTCCTAAGCTATTCAGCAATTGTACTAGGAGAGCAACTATATATATAATATACAAGTAAATGAGTATGGCTGTTCTTACAAGAAAATTTTGCTCATAAACAGCAGCAGCCCATATTTTACTATGACAAACCTATAGCCAACATCATAGGGAAAAAATGAAACCATTTCCCCTAAAGTCAGGAATGAGACAAGGATGCCCATTCTCCCCACTCCTATTCAACATAGCCCTGGAATCCTAGCCAGAGCAATAAGGCAAGAAGAAGAAATAAAGGAACACAAATAGGTAAAGAAATAGTCAAAGTATCCTCATTTCCATGATCCTATACCTCAAATACCCAAAAACTCCTAGACACCATAAATAGTTTCAGCAATGCAGCAGTTTACAAAATCAACATACAAAAATCAGTAGCCTTTCTATATACCAACAGTGAACAAACTGAGAGGGAATATAGGAAAACAATTCCATTTACTATAATAGCCTCAAAAAAAAAAAATACGTAGGAATAAACTTAACAAAAGGATGTAAATGACCTCTACAAGGAGAACTACAAACCCCTGAAGAAAGAGATCAAGGAAGACTACAGAAGATGGAAAGAGCTCCCATGCTTATGGATTGGCAGAATCAACATAGTAAAAATGGCTATGCTACCAAAAGCAGTCTACATGTTCAAAGCAATTCCCATCAAAATCCCAATGACATTCATCACAGGGATTGAAAAATCTACCCTAAAGTTCATTTGGAAACACAAAAGACCGTGAATAGCCAAGGCAATACTGAGCAAAAGGAGCAATGCTGGAGGTATCACAATACTTGAATTCAAACTATACTACAGGCCATAGCAATAAAAACAGCATGGTACTGGCACAAAAACAGATATGAAGACCAGTGGAACAGAACAGAGGACCTGAATATGAATCCACACACCTACATCCACCTCATTTTTGACAAAGTTGCCAAAAACATACGATGAAGGAAAGGACAGCCTCTTCAACAAATGTTGCTGGGAAAAGTGGTTATCTGCCTGCAGAAAACTGAAACCAGATCCATGCCAGTCACCCTATACTAGTATCAATTCAAAGTGGACTAAGGACCTTAATATCAGACCCGGAACCTTGCAGCTAGTAGACGAAAGAGCAGGGAATACTCTGGAAGCAATAGGTATAGGCAAGGATTTCCTCAGTAGAACTCCAGCAGCCCAGCAACTAAGAGAAAGGATGGACAAATGGGACTACATGAAATTAAAAAGCTTCTGCACAACAAAAGAAATGGTCTGTGAATTGAAGAGACCATCCACAGAGTGGGAGAAAATATTTGGTAGCTATCCATCAGACAAAGGACTGCTAACCAGAATATACAAAGAGCTCAAAAGTCTAAACTCCCCAATAATCTATGAACCAATAATGAAGTGGGCAACTGAACTAAACAGAACATTTTCAAAGGAAGAAGTCCAAATGGTCAAAAAACACAAGAAAAAATGCTCATCATCCCTGGCCATAAAGAAAATGCAAATCAAAACCACACTAAGATTCCACCTCACTCCTGTTAGAATAGCTATCATCAAGAACACCACCACCACCAAACACCGGTGAGAATGCAGGGAGAACGGAACCCTCATACACTACTGGTGGGAATGTAAGCTAGTACAGCCACTTTGGAAAACAATAATGGAGGCTTGTTAAAAAACTAAACATAAATCTGCTGTATGACCCAGCAATACCACTCCTAGAGATATACCTGAAGGAATGTGACTCAAGTTATTACAAAGGCAGCTGTACACCCATGTTTATTGCAGTACTATTTATAGTAGCCAAGCTATGGAAACAACCAAGATACCCCACTACAGACAAATGGATCGAGAAAATGTGGTATTTATACACAATGAAATTTTATTCAGCCACAAAGAATAATGAAATTTTGTCACTTGCAGGTGAATGGATGGAACTGGAGAAATCATCTTAAGTGAAGTTAGCCAGGCCCAGGAGGCCAAAAATCACATAGTCTTCCTCATGCAGATTCTAGAGCTAAAAAAACCAAATGCAGTAATATTATTGGACATGGTTCACACACTAAGGGTATGGGAGAACATGCACAGGAGGAATAGAGAAAGGGAAGGAAGCCTAAAACTTGAATATGGTTGATGTGCTCGCTGTAGAGGAGCGAATATAGTAATCTTAAACTGGCAGAGGCCACTGTGGGAAGGGAAGTAGGAAGTAGTGGAGAGGTCTGGTAGAGATGAGCCATTGTGGGATGTAATACATATATGCCTGGAAGTAACACTAGGAATCTCTGTATAGCTATCTATCTCAATCTAGCAAAACTGCTATGTTTTTCTTATCTCTTATGTTTTTCTCTTCAATGAAATTGGAGAACAAGAGGGTGGAACAAGTTCTGCCCAGAAGTGGGGAAGGTGGCCCAAACAATGTATACACATGTGAGTAAATGTAAAAATGATAAGATAAAATTAAAAAAATGCTTCAAACCAGAAAAACTCGGTATTGAGATTGGTGAGCTTAGTTTATATTGGGTGATCATGGAACAAATGATCAAAACCTAAAGGATTAGAAGAGTTTGGTAGAATCAGGAGAGGGTGTTCCAGGTGAAGACAACATTTACTAAAATTCTAAGGCAGGAAAGAGCGGGGCCAACGTTAGACCTTCTGGTACCTGGCTGACAGTAGCATCCATGGGAAGAGTGGTCAAAATCAGGCCAAAGAAAAAGGGCAAGGGAGTCTGTGAAGAACTTATAATTTCAAGAATTAGAAACCATTTTTGCAAAGGGGTAGCATGATCTGACCAGCTTTTAAATGATTGTATTGTCTTGACTTCTTTATGAATTATTGTCTCACTCATTTTTCATTCATCTGTCAAATATCAAATGTTTATTCTGTGCAAGTTAGTGACATGCCTTCTGTGAGAGATGTAAGAATGACCCTGCCCTTAAAGATCTCACAGTAAAGGGCTAGGTTTCTCATGTTCTCTTCTTCATCTGTTTTCACTCCCTCTGTTGCCTGGTACTATGTGAATCCATTATAGTTTGTATTTCCTTATTTCTGTAAAACTACCAAGTAGATTCCTTTTTAGATGAATAATTTCATTGGGAAGTTCTAATGTGAGATCATCTCCTTCAGATTCTGGTTTTACTGCTTTTGCTTCTGCCTAGAGTTCATGTGTTAAGATTAATTCATTTCAGTAAACTCTGTGAGAATGGATAGGCCTTTTTATGCATATAACTAGAGATTAAATGCCCTTTATTATCCTTCAGTATACTGCTTGCACATTTTCAGATAATACAGAGTCTTAGTAGTAGTGAGAAGGCATGTAAATAATTCCCTTCCTCATTTCCAGTCTTAAAAATTGCATCTTTTGAAATCATTTTGGAAGGAATTATGAGTTGATCTGTCATGTATATGTAGGACTAGGAGAATCTGGTTAACATCTGACTGGAGCCATTCTGCCACAGGGCAAGCACCTTGGGTTTCTTTAGTCAAGACAAGTTTCTAAGCCTGGTTACTGATTATGTTTTGGCTGGGTAATTATTGGGGACTGTCCTACACACGGTAAAATGTCTAGTAGCATCCCTTTTCCCAGTTGTGACAACCATATTTTCCTTAAGAGCAAAATCCTCCCCTTTCCCCCCAATCCCTCATTGAAATTCAAGGACTGTAAGGGCACCAGAGTCCCAGTCTTTTGTGAAGGCATCTGAACAGAACATTCACTGGGTGTCGGCATGCTCCTTATCTAAAGGAGCTCCACTTCTGAGTAAAGAGGTAAAGTTTTATACTTGAACATGCTATTAAGTTTATCATACAGTCACATTTTAAAAATGAATTTGACTCAGTCCTTATAATTTTAGTTCTTTTTGTCTGCTATTCATTATTTTTGCTAATTTTATTGACTTTATTCTTCCAGTGTCTATAGTGTACCTGCCTTGTAGTATCACAACTTTTTATTCTGTTTTAATTTTCGCTCTTTTAGCATCCTATTGGTTGATCTCATTCTTGAATTGTTATTGTATTATTCATTCTCTTATTCAGAGAGCTTTAGTTAACATAATGTTAAGTAGACTACATGGGAAACAGTCTCTCTGGTATTTTATCACTGTCCATTCATTGTGTGTGTTTATGTACGTCCATCTTACCGGGAGCATTTGAGGTTTGGGATCGAAGAGATTTGAGGCTACTGGTGTTTGTTGGTGGTAATTGTTACATTATTTAAGATACCCCATCATAGAGTGCTTGCAAACTTCCAATGAAATCTTTATACATGCTCTTACTTTATATTTTCCTTCTTTATCTTGTGCCTTTTCTTCTGTTCAGTGGTAGGATTCATAGGTGTTAATCAGGGGAAGCAATAGCTTTTCTATTTACCAAATCAAGACTGATTATTGCAAATAAAATGCATGTCTACTTATTTAAAAACTAAATACTCTGGAGCTGGGAATGGTGGTGCCCGCCTATAATTTCAGCACTGAGGATGTAGAGGCAGAAGGATCCTGAGTTCAAGGCCTATTTAGGTCACATATCCAGAACCTGCTAGATGGATGGATGGATGGTGAGTAGACAGAAAAAGGGAACAAATGAACAGACAAAAGAGAAGAGAGGAAGGAAGGGAAGAAGGAAGAAAGTACTAAGTATAGCAGTCCTATTGTGAGAAGTAATACTTAATGTTAATTGGAAATACAGTGATAAAATTCCATGTATCGGTATAATCATATTGCCCTGTTACCTATGTATCCTGTATATACGCAATTTAAGATTTTGATTTGAAATAATAAAAGTAATGATTACTTTTCAAATGTTAGAACACATGTAATTTTTTCTTGAAAGGCGAGGGACAAGAATATTATGTATTTTTTGTGGTGTAAAATTATATAGGTAAATCTTACTGATTTAGGAACCATCATTTGAGTAAAAAACAGAAGAATATAACTCAAATAACTATATTTCTCCTCTTGTTTTGTACAGACTTTTCTTCACATGAATTAGAAATCTTCATTTGCTCCTTTTCCTCTTCCTGGCTTCAAATGTTTGTTGCAGAAGCAGTCTTTAAAAAATTGTGTTTACAGAGCTCTATCAGTATTTCTTCTGAGCCACTCTCTCTTCAGAAAATGGTAAGCATTGCTGTATTCTAGTTCTTTTAATTTCTAAGAAGTGAATTCATAAGCTCAGAAGATATTCTTAGTTATTTCTAATAAATGGAACACATAATTCATAAATCTTTCCAACCCATGTTATTTTTAAACTTCAAAACTAGATCAGTGAACTGGCAGAGTTGCTCAAGTAGTAGAGTGCCTGCCTACCAAACATGAGGCCCAGAGTTCAACCCCAGTATTACCAAAAAAAAGAACTTGGTTAGTGAGTAGACATTTGATAACAGAAAAATATTACAAGAATCTTTGTTTCCTAATCACTTACTATAGTACATAAAAAATTATATGTGATATTTAATGATGTATTTAAGAAGCAAAATTTGCAAATAATACATCCCATACGCATATAAGCTGCATTTAATCCCAGGTTTTCCATTTTGTCTTGGCTGTCCTAGGATCTAATATCTACAGTTATTTCATCAACAAATGAGAGATATGTTTGTTAGTTGGTCAGATTGGGCAAATTATTTTGCAACAAAATTTGCCTTTAAGGATGTTTTTACTCCTTATTCCATTTATTTTAGACTTAGATTCTATTGAAGAAAACCATTATCAAAATGGAAGTAATAAAATACCTGTTGGGCATAAGACATAAATCTAAAATTACGTAAACAAATTATAAGTTGGGAATAAAACTTTCATAAATGAGTATCAAAGTTGAATTAGAAAAAATAATTATTTTCATGAAGATATTTTCCCTCTTGCCCTATTATGATAGTGACTTAATGACATGGAATTGCAGCTTTGTTGTTCAAACAAGAAGGTGGTAAGTCGAGTAATTTCTTTTTACTACTCTTTTTGTAGTTAAAGCAATAAAATATTATTTTGCAACAGGTATATTCCTATTTGCCAGCTTTGGGAAAAACTGGTGTGTGTGGGGCTGGACAGTTGCAGATATCAAAGAAAATAGGACAGCGGCCTTGCCTTGAATCTCAGAGAGCCTTACTAATGCTGAATGGTGCTAAGCAGAAACAAGTTGAAGGGCTGCCAGAACTATCGTAAGTGATGCTATTGTCTCTGCTGTGCTTGGTTTTGGAGGACAGCTTTTCTTTTTTTTCTGATACCTTTCTTGAACTATACTGTCTGAATTATATTGATTAGACAAGCATTCAGTTTTAGACCTATAAATCAACACAATCAACATTTCTCTTTCTGTAATGCAAGGAACATACCGATTTATTGTTCTATACAAATTTTGCTCTGAAATTTAGATGACATTTCAGAATACATGGTCTTGTGAGATACTCTGCATTATACTGGCTTCCCCCAAATGAGACGTCTCCTCTAAAAGTATGCTGTAGAAAACTCAGAAACCCTGGAGTGGTCTCTGAGAGGAAGAAGAGAATAGGATCAGTATATGAAAATAGAGTGGGGAAGAACAGAGGCCTGCATTCTAATCTTAGCAGTAAGCTTTATTTTCTCTGCCAAATACTATTATTTTCTTGGTCTCCTCTTTACCCAACATTCTGTGCTCATAACCGTCTCTGTTGGGGGGTATACATGAAAATTAATGTGTAAAATGTTCCTGTCTGGTTGATATCAGTTTTAAAATTAGAAAGCAGTAAAGATGGAGTGACTAAGGGGGATTAAATTAAAGGAGCCTAGATTTTTTTTTAAATGTCTAATATTCTAATGTATGCTGTCATACCTTGCTGAAAAATAAGCTTTCATTATTTTTTTTCCTTTCAGAGAACTGAACCTCGCTAAATGTTCCTCATTAAAAAAATTGAAAAAGAAGTCAGATGGAGAATTGTCATGTTCCAAGGAGAATTGTCCCTCTTTATTCGCAAAGATGAATTTTCGCAAGACTAATCTAAAAGGTATCTAAATTAATTTATACAAGAACTTTTCATGGTTGCAAATTTTATATACTTTCTTGATGAATACTTGACCCCAAATTTTGGACTGTGTTTAAGAAATACCTTCTTGGGTAGCTTTTTTTTTGGTGGTATTGGAGTTTGAACTCAGGCCCTCACACTTGCCAGACAGGTGCTCTACCACTTAAACCACTCTACCTGCCCTGTTTCGTGTTGGGTATTTTCGAGATAGGGTCTTGAGAACTATTTGTCTGGAGCTGGCTTCGAAATGTGATCCTCCTGATTTGTGCGTCCTGAGTAAGATTGAAGGAGTAAGCCACGGACGCCCAGCTGCATGTTTTTTTCTTGAAATGTCATTTATACAAAGAAAGTGATCATTTAATATCTGGTGTAATAGATCCTCCCTTTCTTCTCCTTGTCTTTCCAGATACTAAGTAGCATGTAGCTCTCATTAAGCTTATTCCAGACTTGCCCGCCTTACTTTTCTATTCCACTTCAACCTGTGCTGCTTAGGATCAGTGTCTTCTGATTTGAAAGTATAATTCAGGCTTCATCTCTTTCAATCCTAGACATTTTGTGAACAAAGAATGAGGAATAGGCTATATCACATAGCTGTGTTAAGCATATGGGCTCTTTTCTTCTAGGCACAGAGCCCAGATACGAAATGTGTTTGGCTTTTGGTTCTAACTGTACTGGAACCTTAGTACCTAAAAGATGGAATAGTGTTGTAATAATTTGCTCTGCCACCCCCTTTATATAGACACATCTTAACTTGAAAATATAGGTCATCTTTGAAGAGTCTACCTGGCCAAAGTAAATTGCTCAGTCTCTTTAGTTTATAACCCGTATCATGTTCTAATACAAGTATTAGTCTAAATAGTGACAGTTTATAATTGCACTTCACAAATTCAAATTAACTGCCCATTTGGCTCAAAATATGAAAAATGTATTAGATGAGATCTCAGACATTAACTTCACACATCAGTGTCTTTTTTCTTTGTTTTATTATTGCATAAAGTAAACTGAATATGAATGATTTTAGGCTGAACAACAGAAGAAACCTAACAGAGGAAGAGAGCTGAGAAATAGGGAAAAATTTAAAAGCTTCTCTAAGCATTAAAGGACATACTTCTGTAGAAGTTATAGAGATGATCTGTAAAACTAATAACTATAAAAATGTTCTACTTACTATTTTATAGTAACAACAAATAATCATTGTTTCATTTTTGTTTGCTAAGCAGTCACATAACTTTCTAACAATTCAATTTTTCCTTAAATCAAATTATCACTTAGTTTTGTTTTATAATCTTGGTCATAACAGAAATAGATATAGATAATTTTAGCCAGCAGCTACAAATTTTATCTCTGCTAGCAAAAAAATTGCAGTTCTATTTGTTACTCTCTTACGGCTTTAAATGGTACTAGGGATTTTCTGTTTCTCTCTCTCTCTGTCTCTCTCTCTCTCTCTCTCCCTCTCTCTCTCTGTGTGTGTGTGTGTGTGTGTGTGTGTGTGTGTGTGTGTGTTGTTTATATTAAGATTCTTCCATCTCTCCCTCTCTGTGCTGCTGTAGCCAAGCCAGACAGCCTATTGAGAAGCAGCAAACCATCTGTTAATGGATTTGAAGTTCTGAATTATACTTGAGTGTGTAGAGGCACTCGTGCTTAGCCAGAAACATTCATTTGAATTAAGCTATAAATGCTGTATAAAAAAGAGCCCTACACGTAACGTAGGTTCATGAATAAATTTAAGAGAGGGCAATTGCTCTCTAAACTTTTATTGCTATAAAACCTAGTATTTTTGATGTTCTCTGATCATTTGGGGTTTTTATAGCAGAATCAAAGCTCTAAACCTTGAACTAGGCGGAGACAATGCACATGTTAAACCTTTTGCTATATAATTTCATTGCTGAATTGCTGATAGAAAACAAGCTTGTGGATTGGTGGGGGTTCTCTCCCCCCCCCTTTTTTAATGCAAGAGATGTTTAAAACGGTCAAAAAAAATCCCAATAAATAATTTTCTGGCATGGGGCCAGATCTCCTAGTTCATGCCCTTTGATTATTTTCTTTAGCTGATATCTTGTCTTCTCTGGAATAATCTATTAATTTTTTATGGCAGGAGAAACAGTCCTGCATAGAGCTTGCATAAATAACCAAGTGGAGAAATTGATTCTTCTTCTCTCTTTGCCAGGAATAGACATCAATGTTAAAGGTAAGTTCTAAATCTTTGTGGTCTCATCCAGTGTCTTAGAATTTGTGATATAAAATAGTTTTATGTCACATTAAGAAAAACCATTTAAATAAACTTAACTAAGATATCTTTAAAATACTGTCATTAGCAAAACCAGAAAATTTGTTGTGTAATAATTTATATCTAATGGTATACAAATATTTTTTGCTGCTCATATTTTTATCATATCCCAACATCAGTACTTTTAAATTATTTATGTTTTCTTGAAAGTAGAAATATAATATGGTTATTTTTTTATCAAAGCTGATTTTTTTGTATAAGAAGCACCTTCTGAGTTGCACTGATGAGAGAAGAAGAGCATCAATACTTTTCAACCAAAAGTCCTACTTCTGCTCTTTTAAAACTTGCCTTAATTTCTAATTTAGACAATGCTGGCTGGACGCCTTTGCATGAAGCCTGTAACTATGGCAACACAGTGTGTGTCCAGGAAATTTTGCAGCGTTGTCCAGAGGTAGATCTGCTCACTCATGTGGACGGAGTGACTCCTTTGCATGACGCACTGTCAAACGGACACGTAGAAATTGGCAAGCTGCTACTACAGCATGGGGGTGAGTGTGTTTATGCTAAATGGGTTTTGATAAGTTATCCAGATTTTTGATGAATCCCTTGGAGGAGGTAGACAGCATTTTATTTTTAAAATCTCTAAGGAAAGATGCTTTTATTTTGTACTAATGAAAAGAAAGGACAAAAACTCTCCTATAATGTACCACCTTTCATTAGTAGTGATAAGAACCTTTTCATAATATATGTATGTATGTATGTATTGTTAAATCTATTGATGTTAATGTATCATAGTATATTTTTTAATTGAATACATTGGTTTTAAATATAGTTCTTTATTTAACATGTATGATGTCTTTGTGAACTAGTTATCTCTGAAAGCTCATTAATAAATAGATACAAATGTTCATTATGATTACTTATTTCCTATATATAACTACTAGCTCAATTAATGTTATTTTATAAGTCATTTCTTTACAGACTGTGGAAAAGATATCCTAGGATATTTTTCTTCACCCACATTTTATAGTCAATTAAGTTGAAGTAAGAGGCTTTCCATGGTAATAACTGTTGTACAGGGGTTTTGTAAAGAAGGTAACTTAAGCTTACTTTTTATCTACTGCTTTTTCTCATGATTTTTTTATCTTAGTTTTCAGCAAGTCCCTTTTCAGTGACATTCTTATATCTGAACTGAATATTACAAGTTTTACATCAAAATGTTCAAACTGATGGGTGTCTTAAAAGGAAAAACAAAAGACAGCTGATAACTAGTTTATAATAGAGCAACAAAGATTTGTGTAAAGTTGTTATTGCTTTTATTTGTACTGCTTTTAATTTAGAAATTAGCATGATTTACCCTGTAATTAAAACATTTGATTCGGCATAAAAACAAAAAGCATATTCTCTAGATGTCTGTTTTGCTAGATATACATCCAAGAAAGGTTGTATAGCATGATAGTTTAAAACATTTGGTTATTTATAGTCTTCTCCTGCCCCCTAAAGGCCTTAGTATGTCTGTTTTACTAACAATATTTCATAATCAATATATTTTTCAGTTCTTCTGTCTTCCTTTTTTAGTATTATTTGCTTACTGAAAATGTTCTGCCTCTTAAGTATTTTGTTTTTCTGTTATGTATCTAACATTCAAGCCAATATTTGATCTTGTAATCAACTAGTGTGATATAACAGCCATTTAAGTCTAGCTCTTCAGTAGAATATAGCATTCTACCAGTCAATGTGGATATTACTAGTGTAGAGTACTAAATGGATGTGCTCCTTGATCTAGGAGAGGAAATCTACTTGTACTTGGATTTATCAAGATCCTTTGGCAATCATACTTATTTTTGCCTAAGTCATATTCTGGGTTTGGATCTGTTGCTTACTGCATTGTCATTGTAGTAGCTGTATTATCTATTCATTGTGAGTCATTCAGTTTTGATAGCAATAATTTTAAAGAGTATATTTATGTCACTACAACTTTTGTTTACTTTACATATCAGTCTTTTAAACAAGAGGAACTTGGAACAATTGTTATTTTGTTTGGAGATGTTGGCACTATGAAAAAGAACCTAATTTTTACTTAGAATTCTTTTTTTCCATAAATTATATGTCAATCATATTTCATCAGTGGTTGATCTTTAACATTAAATATATTTTATATCTAGGCCATTACATATGTTGGCCAGAGTCATCAAGAGCTGTAGCACTTACAGTCTACTCTGTTTTTGACAATATGGTTGTATGTTGTAATGGTAGGACTTTCCTATTATGTCTGCTAGTACTAAGCCTTTACATCCCTTGTAACATTTTAATGAAAAAATGTATAAATAATTATAAGATTTGATTGACAAAGGTACAAAATACTCCTATACTTTGCTATGTGACCAAATACCCTGTCATTGTTGTTTTGCCCCTCTCACATCATCCATTAATGCCTAAGGGGAAAACTTTCTAAGCAGATAGTTAGATGAATTTAGTTTAGGTTCATGGATGAGCTCTTGAATTTGATTCAGAAGTATTGACACTTAAGTTTTTGTGAATCAGTTACCTATAATAACATCAAAAATAAAATGAAAAATGTGTTCTGTATTTGTGTAGGGTTTTTTAGTCTTTTTACTGCTTATCATCATGGAAAGAGGAAATTTTTCTTCTTATTGATAAGATAGCTTTAAGACACTTAATAGATTTTAAGATAAATATATTTTGTTAATTTCTTCTGGGAACACTAAAATTCCTACTTTAAAGATGATAACTGATAAAGTTTTATAAAAGCCTTTTTCATTTATCATCATATATACTATTTATTTAACTAAAATATGTACTTTTAGGTAAACTTCATTAGGCAGTTGACGTCAGTTTTTTTTAACTATATCTTTATTAGACAGTCAATATGTATAGCCAGTTAATTATATCAATATGAATTGTAACAAATATGATTATAAACATAGCACTTGGATGGTTTGGGTTAGAAAAAAAGAGAGAGAGTGAACAGCTGTTAAGCTTCCAAAATCAAAATGTTTTACTATTAACTTTTTGCACTTTCTTTTTCACAGGCCCAGTGCTTTTACAGCAGAGGAACTCTAAGGGCGAGTTGCCCTTGGATTATGTGATATCACCTCAAGTCAAGGAAGAACTATTTGCTATTACAAAAATAGAAGATACAGTAGAGAACTTTCATGCTCAAGCAGAGAAACATTTTTATCACCAGCAACTTGAATTTGGTTCATTTTTACTTAGTAGGATATTGCTAAATTTTTGTTCAATTTTTGATTTATCTTCAGAGTTCATCTTAGCTTTCAAAGGGTTAACTCATCTAAATGAGCTGCTTATGGCTTGTAAAAGTTATAAAGAAACCACTACTGCTCATTCTGATTGGTTATTGGATCTTTATGCTAGAAATATAAAGACATTACAGAAACTCCCAAGTATTCTTAAGGAACTGCCTGAAAATTTGAAAGTGTGTCCCGGAGTACATACTGAGGCCTTATTAGTGACATTGGAAATGATGTGTCGGTCAGTCACAGAGTTTTCATGATAATGCCAAAAGGCATGAATCATTTTTTTAAACATGATCAACTTGCTTTGTCATTTAATATAGACTTCATAGCTTACTGACAAGTAGTAATTTGATTTATTTATTGATTATTTTGTAGCCTTGCTAAATTATAAAAGCACTTAAAAAACTTACACAGAACTAAAGTATGGGTTTCTTTTTCCAGCATGTAGAATTTGACTCAGAAGTTTTAAAAAAAAAAGGGGAGGGAGGTTGGTTATAAAGTGCTTTCATTAATCTTTAAAATTTTTGTTCTGAAATGATACTATTTATTTATATTGTATATGTAAAAATTAGTTTAAAAATTTTTTTCAAATCAAAATGTAGTGGCCTCTATTCTAAACATTCTAGATCTTATAATCATGCAAAGATAATTCATACAAATGTGCATCTATAAACTTGTAACTGTTTCTTATCTGCTGACTAATGACTATGCATTTTAGTTTTGTGTGTTTCTAAAATAAATACTTCTAAAATTTAAAATTGTATTTAATATTTGTTTGATTTTGAAATGCAGTTAATATGCATAGTCTGACAGTTGAGTCCCTTGATCTGTTTTATTTTAGCAGTTCATGTACAAAGTGTATTACTCCTTCATGTAACCAATATTCTGTTAGTAAAAACATTTTGCTGCATAATAGATTTTATTAAATATTACGATTACAAGTGGCATCTAAGAAATAGATTTGAGATTATCTAAAATTTTAATGTGCAGTATGAATTTGTGGAGTAATAATGTTTCAATTTGCAGTTTTTTCTTAATAGCAATTTACAATAAAACTAAAAGACAGGGCATAGATAATAACCACTTTTGAAATTGGAGTTGCTTCACTAGTGGGAATAAGTTACATTGTGATACAGCTGGAAAAGAAACATTAAAACTTCCATTTAGCTTTTATGTAACTAAAGTAATTTCACAGTAATTAATCTGCTGAAGAAGCATACTTTAGTTTTATCTTGGAAGTAGATCACTTAACAGGTTTTATTACTGGGCTTATAATCTTAACTTGAAAACGGCTACATTAGTGTAATTACCTCTGAATAAAAATCAAGGTTTTTCTATATTTTCAAATAAGTAACTTTTTACATAGACTGTAAGAAATATTAGTAGTTTTTATTTAGCCTTCAAATATGACATCATACAAATTTCTTTTTATTATTTACTTAATCTGCCATAATATCAGAAAATAGATTATCTAACGGGTGCTAAAATACTCAGAGGAAGTAGTATGCTGTGGGTTTTCCAGAAGACTTTTACTACCAGGAGTGGCTACTTTATCTCAAATGTGATGGCACCTGGGATAGTGTTTGCTTGTGAAAGTAATATAAATCTAAAAACTGAGACTCTGACACCAGACACAGTTTCAAATTTTTGTCTAGTTTGTTAATAACCAAATTAACAGAAAAATTCTAAGTAATCTGTTTTTCTTACATGTCAAATTGAAATAACACCAGCTATGCTTAACATGATAAAATTGAGTTAGATTGTCACTTTCAATGACACTTAATAAAATATTTCTTTCTAGTCCTTACCTTCTCTTTTGGTTATAGTGAATAATTAAAGCAGAAAGAAGGGTTGTAACTGTTTAAGTTGGTAATAATTCTAAGGTAAATAATAGCCATCATCATGACTTAGGGTTTTGCACTGTTAAGAAAAAGTAGTTTTCTAAATTGGATGTCATTAAGACATATTCGTGTGGTTGGAATTATCATTAATATTTCATAATGAACTCTTCTTTCTGCCGACTCCTATAAGCCTTGATGACATACTGTGAAACACTGTGCCTGTAAAAAGCTATCACGGTTTCGCACTTTGAATGTCCAACATGCAAATATTGGTTATTGTATTCTGCGGCATAGTTAACAATACCAGTATAATATGAATTGAAATCTGCAGTGAACATTTTATTATTCCAATATTATTTATATACATATAAATATGTATAGCAGAACTAGAGTTTGAACTCAGGGCCTTGTACTTGCTAGGCAAGCACTGTACTACTCGAGCCATGTCCCTATCCCATTTTTTTACTTTATTTTTCAGATTAGGGTTGTGTGCATTTTGCCTAGGACAGCCTAGGACCAGAAAATCCTATCTATACCTCCTACCTAGCTGGAATTTCAACCATGCTCCACCATGCCCAGCTTGTTTGTTGAGATGGCATCTTGCTAACTTTTTTTGGTTGGGGGGAGACTGTGGTTTGAACTCATGGCTTCATACTTGCAAAGTAGGCACTCTACCACTTGAGCCACACCTCCAGTTACTAACTTTTTACCTGGGCTGGCTTCAGACCATAATCCTCTCAATCTCTGCCTCCTGAGCAGGTGTGAACCACAACTGCTGCCTGGCCTAATTTTTTTGTTTTTCACTACTGAGGTTTAAACTCACTTGCTAGGCAAGTTGTTTCTTTTTGTGTGACTGGGATTTGAACGCAGGGCCTTTGCACTTAAAAAGCAGGTGCTCCACCACTTGAGCCACACCTCCATTTTACAATCTTATATATGTCTTAAAGGTAGAAAAAAAAATTTTTCTTCAAGTTTTAAATAGTTCTCACTTGGAGACTTCTCAAACTTATAAGTTTGAGCTAAACTAAGATAAAGCTAAGTAATGGTATTCCTTATACCCTACCAGGTTTGATATCATGGTTCCATGGAACTATAAAACAAACAAAAACAACAAAAAACCTATAAGAGCTTTTACCACAATAAAGGCTCAAAACTTCTGACCTGTTAATATTTCAGCTTCTCCCTGTACACTATTTATTGACAGTTTCATAGAATGTTGTAGTGTTCTAGGTTCTTAATTCTTAATTTCACTGTACAGAATAAAGTGGTCCAAATGTATATTTTCTGCAGTTCACTAACTACAGAGTGACCAGAAAAGCATTCTCATATAAGTCAAATGTGAAATTAGTTACTATTTCAAACTCAGCATTTCTTGAACACCGTATGTCCCAGGTGGTATGTTTAATGAGAGGTGGCTACAGAAAAAGAAGGGGTTACATTCTGGAAAGGTAAATTAGGCTTAAATATCATGAGTTTTGTTGTATACTATATATCATATACTGCTAAGTAATTTCAGCTTTGTTTCTAAATTTTGCAGCAATGGTACCCTGCTTTACTTTTTTAATTGTGAAATATTCAAGAGTCTGATAGTATAATCCTTTGACTGGTATTATTTTAGCAATTTAGTTTTAGAATAATAGAAAGTGGGTTGTGTTCCTTTAGTCTCAGGACCTAGTCCCTATTCTTAGTTGATGCTAATGTACTTTATATAAACTCTAAAAAACATTTGTCCTTTTCCCTGTGCTACTACAGAAAGTTAAATGATAGTTTTACATGAAAAAAAATATTGGTGGAATATGCAGTCCTTTGCCTTTGTAGACCTTTCCAGTTCAGTGAGATACTTGGTGAGAGCCTGTCACTGTTGCTCCTTAATCAGTAGAAAGGGGTCATCTTTGAGTGACATGAGGCACTCACTGCCTGAGGCATTTATCAGGAAGCTTCCATACCAGTTGCACCTCCCAGTAGCTTCCTCGCCAATTGCACCACCTGCTGATGTGGAGCTTGCAAAACTCTGAATGATAATTATTTTTATAACAAATGTGTGTTGAGTTAGGAAGATCAGTGGTGGCATTATTGGAATTAGGCTGTGCTTGATGATGTCAAAACAGATACAGTACTTAATTATTGTAGATCAGAAGATGTTATCCAAAAAGTCACCTTGTAGGTTAAAGTGAATTTTAGTAGGAGGACATACTTTGTTGCTTATTTGCTCTGATGTCATTGATCATTAGATTTGTAGAGTTTGCCCTCTAATAGTAAATACTAATAATACAGAACATCCAAAATATGTTTAACTCAGGCCTCCCAGTGTATGAAAATGCCTATACCTATTTTTGTTTCTTGAAACACATGAATTTATATCATTTGTTGCAGAGGAGAAAACATTCTGTTAAGTCATTTGAAAACGAGGCTTGTTAGATTGACTACACACAAATCTAAGGGATGGTCTTTTTTTTCTTCACATAAGGATCTGCTCTTTGAGAGCATTTTATGTTATAAGCTGTTTCCAGCATTTTATATATTTAAATTCATTACTGTAGGGTTTTTTTAGTAGAGATACAGATATAGTTTTGATTACAAATATACTTTACATTGTTTTTAAAGCTCGAACTACAACCCTTAGTACTAGATACATGTTTTACAATTAAAGATACATAATTTTAAAGTAAACTTTTTCTAGGTTTTAAAAAGTATTTCTGAACTAAAATCTAGCATTAAGTTAGATTGACTAGTATCAATTATAAAAAGTAACCCTAATAAAATAGGTTTGTATTATTTATGTATATAATATACAGATACTATAACAGACCCCCAAAATGCCCCTGTTCAAGCATTTTATATATAGCTATTTCCAAGTAGAATTGGAATATTTTCTTCAGGGTTTTAGTTTTTGTGTCCTGGCCCCACATCTTTTTAGTATATGAAACCCAGATTTGGTAAATGAAATCATCCTTCTTCCCAAAGTACCCAAGTTGCATCAAGTGGGCATTACTATATAATTGGTGTTCATCATTAATAGAGAATGTCTCACAACTTTGGAATACGTGGCTTTCTGTTGAAAAACAAAGGTCTAAAAAACATTTAGTACTTCCAGAAAAGTAAGTTGCATTGAACTGAAAATCTGGAATCCAGCTTTGAATTTACACCTATCAGGCCATCATTTATCTTGATAGTAGATGAACTAAAATAGCCATTGCTTCTCCATTCTTCCATCCCCAAGTGAAATAGTCACGGTGAAAAAAATCATTAATCTTAATGTGGTGACAGATAAAAGAACTTAGCTTGTTGTCAGTGACTTCTCATCTTCAAGGTTAGGTCAGCAATGGTTTATGTCACAACTCTTGATTAATTTTTCTAATGACCAGAATGGTTTTGATTTATAATAGGTTGTTGTTTTAGGGAATGTACCATCTTGGTAAGATTCATTTTTCTGCTCTGTGTTCCTGTTTACAACATAGAGGTGACATTACTGAGCAATTAAGTACAGTTTTTAGGTATTTTCTATGAAAACTTTTTTAGAAGTTGTAAAAATGAAAAATTGGCAAGGGGGAAAGGAAAAATAAAGATTTCTTGGTACTAATTAATATATTGATGGAGTTAGTGAAAGTATAATATCACAAGACATACAAATCTAATATGAGGCATAAACCGTAGCTTTGAAATTTTTGAATTATTTTCAATAACCTAATCAAAGGTCTCCATAATTGTCTTGTAGAAGGCTCTTTTGGTTGAAGGCTTAATCCAAATAAATGAAGAATAAAAATAACCCAGTTTTAATGGTATCATCAGAAACAGTCTGTTACAACTAGTTATACCCAGTTCTAGCCTCGAGGTTAGATAAATCTAGGTGTCTCATTCTTATTTTCCCATCATTTCAGTTCTTTAAAAGTCCAAAATATGGTTGATTCCTACTCAGACATGTTATTAAAGGAAGTGGATTTAAGGAGAGACTGAAAGCCACTTGTTGAACGTTCCGAACATTTTTCACTTCAGTTGTTTTTTGTTTGTTTTGTTTTTAGGCAGGTTCTCAATATGTAACCCAGCTGACAAAACTGCAGTGTAGCCCATGATAGCTTCAAAGTCACAATTCTCTTGCCTTGCCTCCCAAGTGCTGGAGTTGCAAGCGTGTACCACCGTGCCTGACTTCAGGGTTTTTTGTAATGTGGTATATTTTTGTTTATAATGCCAGCAACCAAACTATTTTTAAAGTAATGCTCCTAATCTATGCAAGAGCCAGTCTTGAAATGTTTCTAAAGTTGTCTTATTTTTAAAAGCTAAACTAGATTTAGAATACAGTCTTTTTCTTCAAGGTAGGATATAATTAAAAATATGATTAGCATAATGTAATGCACCTCAAATAATACACCTGTACTGTGTGCTCCTCCTTTGAGGGCATCTCACTAATCACTGATAGTTTCCCTCTAAGTCTCCATTTTCAGGTCCTTTAGAACTGTACTCACGTTGGGGTGGGGATTTGGCAGTCATTATGCGTTGTTAAACAGTAAACTTTTTCATGTAGGGGCATGATATATAACAGTTTTACTCTCTGATTTTAGAAATCAGAACCTGAATGAGACCTGAAGAATTACTTGTTCTCTAAGGAGTCTTTCATATTTAACAGAAAAGGAGGTAGATGGTGGTAAGATTAAATGGTGACTGTACTTATCAAAGTTTGTGCCTTAAATGGCTTTGAAGTGTTCACTACTGTGACATTAAGATTTTTTTTCTTTGTCACTGATCTGGGAAAAAATTCACTGTATAACTTATTTACAAAATGAATACAGATAGAAACAGCTGTCGAGAGAATTCTGAATGAGATAATCTTGCCATGGTTCTCTAGAAAAATATTTCATACCTCTCCTGTGATGCTCAGGAAAGTCGCTTCTCATATTAGGTAATGTTTTAGGGTGGTACAACTCAAAACACGATATTTTCATAATTAATCATAACTGTATAAGGAAAAGATAACAGGGAATGTAATTATATGGTTTCCAGTTCTGTAATAGCTTTTAAAAAAAGGTCATCTCTGAACTTGGGACAAATACAGGCATTTCCTTCCCCTTGCCTCTTTTCTGTGGTCCAGCGGTCCCAGGTGTCTCCAGTCATGCAAAAGACAATTAAGTATTGTTAGGGCCAGGTGTGCTCCTTTCTATATGAATTTAACATTTCCTCCAAACCTGTCACCATTGCACCCTAGCAAAGTAAAAGTCCTCAACTTGATTCAAGCTATTTTGAAGCTTGTCATTGACTGAAAAGTAAGCTTGAGCCTATATTATTTTTCCTCACTAGTAGGCTGAGCACTCCTCCGCCTAGTCTCAGAATCTCTGCGAATGCAGTCCTCAGAAAATGAGCTGGTTGTTAGGTTCACTCATTACCTCAGGGTGGTCACTCTTTTTCTCTTTTGAAGGAACACTGAGGAATGTACCGGGGAAGCCTGCAATTTTAATTTTGGTACATACTGAAAAACTTTGACAGTACTATTCACCTAAATTACACAAAGAAAACCTCTACCTAAGACAATAACCCTATTCAAACCGGAGCAGAACAGCAGTGCCATCTTGTTACTCGTCTAGGTATAAACATACAGAACCATCATAAAATTTTTAACTCTTTACAAAACTAGTGTTCTTGCATACAATACAATTCTTCTGGGATTTTTGTTTTGCTTTATTTTTTGTTTATTTTATCTTAGAATGTGAAAGAGAGGTGGGACCAATATTTAGTTTCTATAGATTTTCTTTTCTTTGCTTCTTAACCTAGATCCCCTTAAAAAAGCACAAATAGAATCATTAAGTTCCAGCAGATGTTGCATTACAGTGTTTATTTCTACATTATGTAAATACTTGGACCAGTTAATGGTTTTTGTTTGCATAGTTCTTACATATTAAGAGACATCTCTTAAACCTCAGAGGTTCATCTGGAATGTCTTATGTGACTGCCACTATACAAACTACCAAGCATGAGTGTCAAAACTTTGATACAAGAATAATATTTTCACCAAAAGGAAAGGAGGATGCTTTATGTTTTTTTCTTTCATTTGTTGTAACAACTATCCCAGGAAAGAATTATAAATGAAGGACAATATTGTAAGTATTCATTATTTTTTATGTGATTTTTAATCCATACTTGACTGAGGAGTTAGAAAAAGTTGACTGTAGATTCTCTAATCAAACCAGTGAATAGGCTTCTGTACACACACACACGCACGCACACATGCATGCACGCTCAGTCACTCACTCACTGTTAAACGTTTAAAGCCCCAAAATTTAAACATGTACTGATTTAATAACACCTGAGGCTTTTTCAGGGAGTATAATGGTGGCTCTCTTGTATTTCTAAAGCATCAGCTGCCTTAAACTTTTTTTGTTTCTAATGTTAAATGAGTATAAAACTCAAAAGCATTATAAACACTTGGGCTTGTTTAACAATTTTATAAACTGAAATAATAGCCTTTGAATAAGACTTGCTACTACAAAAGTAGGCTATTTTTTACATGTAGATTTTGGATATTAAGAGCAAAGTGTATTTTTTAAAAAAGCTTCTGTACTCTCTGGATAAAAAGCTTACTACTGGACTTTTCTTCATTTTAAATGTGGACTAAAAATCCTATAAAAGTTACTTTCAGAAACATCAGTTAAATTTGGCTTTTAGTATACTTCAGCTTCAGGTTTGGCTTTTTTTTCAGGTTTCAGCTTCAGGGTTATACAACCGATACTCAATAAATATATCACAAAGCAAAGTCATTTAAAGAATTTCCTAACTCATGTTATCCTAGTGATAGGCTCAAAAGTAATTTGGAATTCCCATAACCTGTTCATTTGAATCTGGAACAGCACCACAATGAACCAGTAGTACTATGCTCTTCTTACGGGTGGAGAAAAAAGTTAAAACTTGAACATGTGTCTGTGTCTTTTGAATTATCACAATTAATGGCTATAATAATTTAGAATATATGATGACTTTCAAAGTGAATTTACTCACTAAAAGATACTGAGGAAAGTGTTTAGCAGTTCACAATAGCTACTCTATTTATCTGTCCAAATATAGGTGTTAAAGTAATATCCAGTCTCTTAAGATATCTTGAAATATTTGTGTCAAAAATTTCTGAAAACAAATTAGGCAACTCTTAAGACAAAAGTGCACCTACATGAGAAAAGAAAGGTAAAATTATTCAGGATATAGTCTGTTTCAGCCTGTGAATGGAGTAGTTTTCTAATCTTAGATTTGCCTAAGTATCATTTTCATGCCTCAAGCTAGTTCTTTCTACTCTCTCAGCTTCATTGGATGCCTACTGCTCCAAAGGTATTGAATTTTATACCATCATCAAGATTTCAGAAAAAGCTTTGTTTGTTCAAACCAAGTATATATATATATTTTTCCAAGTGAAATATCATTTGAAGAATGTGTCCCCTATCACTCATCTCTCAGCTGCCCAAGTTGGAACAAAAAATACTAGTTATACATAGAAAAGATTATTTTCTTTTGTATTTAATGCAGTGAACATGTAATCAACATTACCATTGAACTAAACATGAAATTTGATACAATGAAACAAACAGAAATTAGTCATCTGTTAATGGTTACTGTCCACTAAATACATCTGAGGTTGTACACTATCAGGTTTATAGACAGCTGGGTAGACATTGTTAGTACAGAACATAAGTTTCACACAAAGTATAATCAAAAGTTACTCAAAACATCAATAATCTTACTATAGTAACTTCATGAAGTAGTATGTTTTTGCAACAAACAGTGATGGTATGCAGATGTAAGCGTGTCACTTTAAACATGATGCACTAAATAGAGCATATTGAGGTCAAAGCCTTTCTGTAGAAAGGGAATTTAATTATTCTTTCAGGCATAGTGTATAAACAGATCAAAATAGTTCTATTATAAGAAATAGTATTTAACATATCTCTAAAATAAAAATACTTTAAAAATCAGCTTTGATGAGATCTTTTTAAAGAATTTTTAGGGTGAAATATATATTTCTTTCTGCTTTTTTTGCATACTCCAGCATAACCCACATCTTCACCCCATCCCAGTCTGTTATTAATAAAGTAGTGCAAAACATTGCAGCAGTTTCAACCTTATTTAAGTCCCTAGCAAGTCAGTGAATTAAGACAGTCTCACCAACCAAATTATTTTTGTCTCCAGAGGTATGATCCCTTGATATACCAGGGAGTTAGGTATAAAGGCTATGGGAAGTCTTGGGAATGCAATTTTAAAAGTATAGATTCTGTGGTAAGTAGTGAAACATTTTTAAAGGTACCCACCCGTAAGCAGTTTATTTTACAAAATAGGTTTTCATGCATTCATATTATCAAGAGTGATTTTTTTTCATAAATGAATGTAATGAAACATGGGCATATCACTTAGCACATTGCATTCTCTTCTACATTAAAACTCACTAATAAAAAAATAGATGCATTAAAGCATTTCAGTAACCTAATAAGATAGCAGATACTTTTTTTTCTTTGAGAACACTTGAGTATTAAATATTTTTAGATGCACAGAGATATAATTTGACACCAAAGCAGTATGGATTTAGTTGGCTAGTATTTTTGACAACTGAATTGGTTTGCTAACTCCATATAAATTAAAGTAGTGGTATAAAAATTCAAATAGGCAAACATTTATAAACCTGGCAGTATTTACGATATGTAGTCCTGGAGAGATTTTTTTTTTAAGGTTTTAGATGGAATGATAGAAGGCTTGTAAGTTTTCTTTGCAGGATTTCAAATTCTCTTGAGGGGATGAATGTACCTGCACTCATTAGCTTAAAATCAGTCTAGTCACACCTAAGAATTTGCACAGGTGAAAGTCAGGATCTATGTTAAATTGAAATGTATCTTTTCCATTATTCAGGCTTTGGGATTTCCACCTTTTAAAATATATAAAACATAGAAAACTGTAATGGATTACTTTTCAGATAAAAAAGTCACATTTAAAAAAAAACTTTAAAATCAAATTGCATTTACATTTTATGAAGGTTTAATCAGAGTGCAGTTGAGCACTTAATCTAATATTTCACTTATAATTAAAGAAATGTGTATCTTCCTGTGTTATCAGTCTTACATTTATTCTTTCTGTGTTATATTATTATCCATAGCTAACAAGGCTTTCAAACAGCAGTAGCTATACCTTTATCAAGTTGAGTCTGTACAATGGAAGTACATTTTCAAAGACATATGGCTTTTGTACACTATTTACAAATTCTCTCAATATGATAAAAAGGCAAAATAAATAAATAAAAAGCAGAAAGAAAGGAAATGCTGCCAAGGCTGAAGGCTTTTTCTTTTATCTTCCCAAACAGATGCTGGTCTCCTCAGTGCTGGGAGCTGGTTAGCCAGGATTGTTTTTCTTCCTTTTGTATGGGCTATGAGAAGGATCTGGTTTCAGTTCGTGGTATTGCACCTGTTTAAACAGAGTTCAGAGAAACACTGGTCAGGTGGCCACTTTCTGGCGAAGGAAAAGCAAAGGAATGTGACTGCTTGTGAGGGGCGGGGCGAGTGCTCACTCTAGAGGCTGATTGAGATCTCCAGCTGAGGTGCAGAAAGCAATAGAATGATAGAGCAAGAGTCAGAAGGGAAATCCTGCCAGGAATCTCAGGGAGTCTTGATGTGACCTTTGGTAAAGGACTAGGGTTTTCACTGACCATAACACATTACATTAAAAGCAAAAGCATCTCAATCAGTAATAGTTCAAATTTATTGGAATATCGAATATGTGTATCAAATGAAAACACAAAGGAAAATGGTGTTGCCACAATCCACTTTTAAGATTTTGATTAAAAATCCTTGAAAATAATTTGTTAATGACTAATAGGCTTTAATCTCAAATGACTTTTAAGATGTGCCCTAGTATTCAAAGAGTTGTTAGCAACCTCCTCCCCTCACTGATTTCTAAAATTAGCATCTTTAAAATTCATTTAATTTGTGCAACATGCACAGGTTAAGTGTTTGTGAAAACAAAAGTTTTAACCGTCCACTAGTACATTTTACTTTCATCATCCAATATTCCTGCTTTCCTCCTCAGGTCATGAGGGCATTCTTTCACAAACTCTATCTAACATTACTTGAAGCAGGATTCTTCCTTACAGCCCTGGTATGATTTTAAGGGTTTTTTGTTGCTGTTAGTTTATTTTGTTTTGTTTCTATCTCTATTATTTAGTCAGTTTTCCAGAGAAATAGACCAATAGAATCACAATAGGTACTTTACGTAGCTTATTCTCATTCTCCCATTTCCCATTTTTCTTTGTAAGTTTTTCTTGGATAACACTCCAAGTGGCCTAAATTCCTGAATGGTAAACTCTGCTATGGGCTTTCTTAACTTTTCCTAGATCTTCTTATATCTTTGACATTAAAAGGATATAAAAATTAAAACCCAATGCCACACTACATCAAAAGTAATAACAATAATAAAACCTACATACCACTTGTACATCCGAAGGAACTCTGGAAAGGAAGTCAAGTAGTTCATTGTTATCAATTGCATATGGACTCCGAAGCTTTTTTGTAAATTTATTGATGCCTGAAAAAAGTGATATGTCAAATGTTATTGAGATCTCCAGAGTTTGGAATTATACAAAACACATTTCTGGCAAAAGTGTTACAGTGATATGAAGATCTGGCCTGTATGCCAACTCTTCATTGACTGAACCAATACACCTAAGTTTCACTTTCCTTCCCCTACCCCTAACCTTCTCTCCTTCCATTTTTTTCATTCTCCCCCCTTCCCAACTCGGTTGCTGCTTTGTTTTTATTTTGTTTAGGATATTAGAGAAACAAAATCCAGGGTGGGGCAGGGAGAGAGGGGACCCTAAAAGGAATGAGCATATCTTGTTTTTTCACCCTCAGTGTTACAGTTCTTAGAATACTAGCTTTCCTGTGTCAGCTATGATACATTTTGTCTTCCTACATTTTTGATTTGAGATTGTTCAGGCAAGAAATCTAATTTACTGGTTTCCCCCTTCTCAGAAGACATGTGTTGAGGGAGGAGATGTGGCTATTATTAAGCAAGCTATAAATGTTTAAAAGGCACATGACCTTCGTGTTTTTCAAACCTGAAATGAAAGAGGGACTGCCACCAGTTTTTTGAAAAAATAAACACCTGTACATGCTTAAAAACTGAGGCATAAGCAAGAGCATCTTAGCTCTTCATGGAGTTCATGCACAATGGACTTCTGGAATCTTGATTTTGATCTCTGTCTCCCATGTAAGACCTATGTCTTAGCTTTCTGAGTAATATTTCAGCAATCACCTACCACTAAAGTAATACAGTTTTTGTTTTATTTCATCAGATGAAACAAGAGGCTAAAACACATTCTCTAAAATTACTTTTAAAACAGCTAGCCAGGGAGGCCACCACAGGTTATATAGCCAGATGTCTACCATGGGCTCCAGTTTCTGAGAACCTGGGGAAATAAGTTGGGGGAGGGGAGTCTTTGCTACCTATGGCAACAAGAGATGGCTTGGTGAGTCCAGCCATAGGTGAGGTTAGGTGATACTCTACCCTAATTCCTTCAGTAAAACAGCATCTGCTTTAAATATCAAAGAAAAGAACAAAAGTTAAGGGCTTGGATGTAAAATAGGAAACAAGAATATGGTGAAAATGTCTCTTGTATAGTGGAATTGCTGTCTTAATTGAATTTCTATGAATTATAGAAATTAGGAAAGGAAAAAATAATCACCACTTCCCAATTCCAATCCAGGATATGAAGGTAATGATAGTGATCATAACTGATAAGAGGGTCTGCCCAAGGTGACAATATGGGCCAAAAAAAATAGGGAAATAGAAATTTTAAAAGTAGAGGCTAGGAGATGTCAGACCTCAACTCACTTTATTTCAGTATATTTCTTTAAAAGTCTTTTAAAGAATAAAAATCTCCCTTTGATCTCTTTGCTTTCAGTGTAAGCACATGTTTTCTGAAGTTCAGACCATTTTTGTTCTTTGCATTTTTTATAGGTTTAGCAATCTTAGCTTTACGTGCATTCAGGCAAGGGACAAATACAAAAATCCGTCTACCCAAGTTGTGTGTGTGTGTGTGTGTGTGTGTGTGTGTGTGTGTGTACAAATGTAGTTTTATTTGTTAGTAGATCTTAAAGGCTGAAAATTGGGTTTTTTAATTCAAGAATTTTTCCAAAAGAGAAAAGGTAAAAAACAAAGAAACAGCTATGAAGAACACTGCAACCCTCTCTACCTCTTAAATAGAGTCTAGATACATAGGAATTGCTAGCATGCAGCAAAATTGCATTATAAATTAGGATCAAAAAAAGAAAATCATCTTTAAAGTAGGTTTTTGTAGAAGCAGTTTTATTCAGCAGTTTTTTTGTTCCTAAGGAGCCTGTAAATGCCAACGACCCTTTTTCTGAATCTAAAGGTGACCTCTTAAATAGGCAGTCATGTATAGTACCATGTTTACATAGACTTCCACAAGATAAAGTAACACCACACAAAAGCATATTGTCCCAAACACACCATATGGATCGAAATGCCTCTGTTTGTGTATAAGTGGTGAAAATAAATCAGAGCGATATCTAGACAAAAGCTACACTTTGATATATGAAGAATCTGCACAACTGCATGTTTATAGTATGATGGAGTCTGTGGTGCCAGATAAGAAAAATGCATTTTGCAGGTAGACCTAAATCTTTATACTGTTGTGATTTTTAACTGACCTGTCTCTTTTCATCATGGAATAGCTACATAACCATAAATATAGGGAACTACTGACAGTATAACTCATCCCTTAAAAACAGTTTGTTCTTAGAAGCTAAAACAGTTATAAAAAAAGAAAGAAAGGAAGAAAAAACTTTACTTACCCCAGACAAGGACAATGTATCTCAGTGGGATGAAGTACAAGATGACTGTGAACACACAGAGGGCTACAATGGCCAGCCAGCTTAAGAATGGGACAGTCCAGTTGAAAGTACTGAATGAAAAATTAATACATCAGTTATCTGAGCACTTCACACCTTTTTCAAACAAAGATTAAAATAAAGGTGATTTTGACTAACTTGGGACCTAGTTAATTTGTATTTCTCTCTGGAGTAGAAGCCAATTATTGTAGACTATCAGAGGACATAGTTTTGTCATAATCTGTTCAGGTTTGTAAACACAGAACCCAGGTAAAAGGTTTATCAGATTGCACTACTGGTTGCCTCCCACATGGAAAAAAGAAAAAAAAAATTTCTTTTGTACTGCAAAAACTAGTACCCAGCCTTGTTTTCTCCAAAATTTTATATAATGAGATGCCTTAAAGGTCTACCATTCATTCTTCTACCAACTATCAGTATTCCTCACTGTGATTAAAATGTTTCTAGTAGTTGTCTAGAGATGCAAATCTTATAGCACTGTATAAACCCTCTGAATTTTAGAATTCCTTAAGGAATACTCACTTTCTACTGTGCCGTTTCACATGGCACTGGAAACCAGGAAAGGAGGACAAAGTCTTGTAAAACTTTGCCTGCTATCATTGCCCTTCTTTCCCAGAAATATGTAGGCAATTAAGAAATGAAGTCAGCATTGCCTACTGTTTCCCTATAGTACTTCTGACACAGGAGAGCATTATATAGTGGGTTTGCATGATATAAACTTAAAAAGGAAGTACAAACTACAAAAATGTGGGTTGTAGCAGGGCAGAGCTGATGGGTATACAGTGCTACTGGGCTGTTGGTGAGTGACATTGTGAAGGGCTGGGTCAAAAAAGGCTGTAAAACAGTATTGACAGTAACTTGGTAACAAGAACTGAACCAGGATCAAGGAACAGAAATGGAGGAAGTTACAAAAAGATATTAGTAAGGAAAGGGAAAGGAATCAGTGGAACAGAAAGGAAATGAAGGCAAAAAAAGATGATGAAAATCAGGGAAATGGAAGGTGTAAAGATTGGAATCATGTTAAGGCTTTTTATGTAGAAGTTCTGTGGTGAGTCTGATAATTACATAGCAAACAAATATTGTTGGGAGCTTCTAGTGTTAGTGATTTACTTATGTAAATCACTATTTGCAGGCATATCATTGCATTCTTTGAAATTTTCAATCACCAAAGAACTAACATGCCATGTGGACTGATTCATTAGCATGACAATTGGATGAAAAGTGCCAAGAAGCTAGCAGGTTTTAAACATAGGTTCAAAGCCTAAATTCTGTTTCATGATATTCAATGAGTCAATCTCTCTAACCCTTGGTTTTCTTCTTTATGAGGATAGCTTTTTGGGTTTTGGGTTTTGTAGTGCTGGGGATAGAATCCAGGACCTTGAGCATGATAGGCAAGTACTCTACCACTAAACTACATCCCCAACTAAGGATAACTTTTATTGTATCAAGGAAGACTGGTTGTGATGATAGCATGTTATGTGACTCAAGATGTTGTTATAGCCAGATGTGGGGTGTGTGCCCGTAATCCCAGCTACTCAGTAGGTGAGGGCAGGAGGATCGCAAGTTCGAGGCCAATCTACACAATGTTAGGGAGACCCTATCTCAAAAATAAATAAAAGGGGGCTTGGGGGGATATCTCAGATGTTACAGTGCTTAAGGCCCTAGGTTCAATCCCCATTACCACCACCACCCCCCAGAAAAAGAAAAAGATGCTATTAGAGCTAATCAACTCCAGCTAATCAACTCCAGCAGTCTAGAGAATGGCATGTAGTCTAAGGCAAGGGGAAGGGCTTCAAAGACACTTCAGGAAAGCAGGAAATTTCCATGATGTAGATGAAAGTTAGTGTTTATCTTCAGTTTCCTACTAATGTATGTTAGGGAGTAGGGTTTTGTTCAGAGCAGTTTTGATCCAATAAGGATGATTGCTAAGAAATGAAATTTCCTTCCTACATGTTAACTCTGCATAACATTAATTTGGCTTTGTGAAATGCAGCTTCTTTTTTGCATCTCTTTTCTTTCTTTTTTTGGTAGTACTGCTGTTTGAACTCAGGGCTTTGCCTGAAGGCTAGGCAGGTATTTACCACATGAGCCATGCCTCCAGCCCTTTTTGGCCTGGTTATTTGCAAGAGAGGTCTCCCTTTTTGCCTGGGCCAGTCTGGACAGGGATTCTTCATTGAGAAGGGGTCTTGTAAACTTTTTACCCAGGTTGGCCTCAAACCATGATCTTTCAGATCTCAGCCTTCCTAGAAGCTATGATGATAGGTGTGAATGACCAGCACCCATCTGTCTCTCTGTAAGTTAACTGATTCCTAAAATTGTTTTCTTGTTTTCAGTAACCCTTCAGGTCTGGCTTTGTTGGGACAGGATCTCACTGTGTAGTCCAGGCTGTCCTCAAACTCTCAATCTTTTTGCCTCCACCTCCGAAGTGCTGGGATTACAGGTATGTGCCACCACACCCAGCTAGCTGTGGCTTTTCTGTCTTTGTTTTTTCTGTTATGGTTAGTATAAGCACATCAGCAAGTCAAGGATCATGTCTTTTCCCCTTGATGGACACCGTGCTTCCCTTGCTGCCTGCTTGTGGAGAGAGCAGAAGGCTGAGGGGCTGCTTGCTTTCCCGTGCTCATTTCATACTCATTCGTCACACTGCTCCACGTGCGAAAGCACTGGTGCTTCACTAAGAAAACCTTCCTTCTTGACAGCCCTAGTGAAGGACTCCCTCTGTTCTTTCTCCTTACTCATTTTTCGTTTGTTTGTTTGTTTGTTTTGTGGGACTGGGGCTTGAACTCAGGTCCTACACCTTGAGCCACTCCACCAGCCCTTTTTTATGAAGGGTTTTTCAAGATAGGGTCTCCTGAACTATTTGCCTGAGCCTGGCTTTGAACCATGATCCTCTTGGTCTCTGCCTCCTGAATAGCTAGGATTATAGGCATGAACCACTGGCACCCAGGTCTCCTTACTCTTATGGGAAGGAGTGTAGCTAATATTAGGGGAAAGAACTTGCCTTTTTCTCTTTCCACACTCTGCATTATGGAATCTAAATCTAGAATATGCTCATCCTCCCCAAAAGAGTTGTAATTCAAGAGAGTTCTGGAATAATTATTTAGTAACAAGATGTGATATTTATACAGGCTTTTCATTTTGTGCTTAAATTTTGCTTCTGGATCTGCTTTCTGGATAGAAGGTTTTAATCCCTTGTGACCCCAAGGGAATTTTGCTCTTTTAGTATTGAAACTATTGTTGTGCAGAAGAGATGAGTCCTGCAAGACTCACTGCATCTTATGCCAGATTCCAGTACCTTAGCATGGAACAAGTTCTTCATAGCCCAGGTTTTCCTGAGACTGACCCACCATCAGGATCCAGTCATACCCTTCAGTTGCCATATCCTTCCTCTTCAGACCTTCACTAACCTGATCTCAGAGCTGACGTCCTGGGGTCTTTTGGAATAAATGAGAGATTTCTGTCATGTATCAGTACACAGTGTACCCAGAAAAAGGACAATACTCATTAGGTAAATGCCCCAAATTTATAGCTTCACACTGTGTTTTGGTGGATAAGGTATGGGGGATAAGGGAACATTCTTAGAGATAGAAATAACACAGAAGAAGGAGAAGAGAGAAAAAATGTAGGAATGAGTCTTTAGAAGTCTGAGACTGAATGTTGCTTAGAGGCACATTTGGGAGTTAGAGGGAGGCTTTTCTAATATAATATCAGAAAGTGGAAACTCAGCACCTATGCATATGTGGAAATGCATTAAATAAAAAATTATACAAAATAAAATGCATTATCCCTTGCAATGGGAAGGCACTGGATGAATGACTCACATTTTTGGTTTAAATAATTTACTAATTTCAAATTGTGTGTATGTCCAGAGATCTAAATCTGTAGAATACTTTTGGTTATGAATAATAAACAATGAATAGATATATGAAACTAAGAAAATATAGGCTTGTCCAGATGTATGGCACCCTTTTTTGAATAGATAATTAACAATTGTTACAACAGGCCAATTTTTACATACTGTACTAGTTTGGGGCCTTAATATATCTTTAACTCAAAATCAACTATTAGAAATCCACCTATTGTTTTTGTTAAGTAAATGTTTTTAAAAAGTATATTTATAAATAAATCTACTTAAAATAGAAAACAGTATAAGAATATGGTTCTTAATTTTATACCACATTTCAATAAAACTGTATTTCTTTATTTTAAAAACTTAAGGAAAGGGGAATCTATTTTCTTAATTATGATTTTTTTAATTTAGAGAAATTTGATGAAAATATAACTAGGCCAATAATAAAATTCAGGTGTCTTGATTACCTGAAATCCTTATTTAACTTGCTTTATTTTTTTCTATCGTGATTTTATATTCTGTTTAAGAACAAAGTCTTTCACTGTGAAAAATGTGCTAAAATTCAGGACAGTATTTTTTCTTCAAAGCTACAAGTACGACTTCTTTCCAACCAATATGTTCTAAATTTCAGGAAGGAAATTGACAGAACTTTCATAAAACCAAAGACTGGCAAAACAAAGTAAATAATGATGAAACTGAGCAATAAATCACCCAGAAGGAGTGTCTCCTGCCAAAAAGAATGTGACATTTCACCCTCCAAGAAACAAATGGACACCCTGTCCCACAGAAGGCCAGGTCTCACATGTCAGCATCACTCACTTCTTTATCCTTTCGCCAAAGGAAGCCACTTCATCTAGGATGTTCTGGACACTGACACATACCTCCTGGATGGCATAGATTTTATTTATAAATCCCTTTTTTTCACTGTCCTAAAATACAATGAAAAAGAAATTCTGTGTAAGTAAAAATTATTCTTTAATGCTTGAATTCTGTGGGTTGTCCCTCTCTTGCATTTTTAAATTTAAATAAAAGTTTTTATCTGTTATATATAAATGAGTATTTGGAGCTCTTGAAAATTTCAGGATAACAAGGGTCATGAGGAGGAAGGACACCCAGCCCCAGTACCATGGACCTGTGCTGCTTTAAAGATGGTTGCAATGAAGGAAGACTTTAATCCCATTGCTCTTACCCTAATGAACAGAAACATCATTGGAGTTCAGGGTGCTGCATGTGAGAGGGAAGATCTCAGAATTACCAAACCTAGAGTTGGTACTCACCCACGACCCACTATGACTGTACTTAGCAAACCCAGTTTCTTGACCTCACTACCCACAGGCCTAAGTATGGTTATGGCTCCAACAGCAGAAAATACTGGGTGCAAATGAGAATAAGTGAGTGATGAAAACAAAAAATGACAAGGACTTCTGAAATCCATTAAGTGGATACTTCTAGATGAGATACACACTAAGCCTGATCTTCTTAAAAACAGTACTTACGTGCAGTAGCATATGATATTAGTCAAGGTTCTAACTAAGCATTTTCCCCCTTCTAGTACTTATTTCATTTTAAAACTTATGTTGAATTTTTAAGCAAAGCTTGGATGCTCCAGGGAATGGGTGGGTGGGGATTAAGCATCAAGCACCCAGAGCTGTGGTGTGAGCATAGGGGAAATATGCAAATATTGTAATTTTAGACCCAGAGGAAGAACTAGTGGTGGCCTTTCACGATTGAAAATTCTGCTTAGTAGCCTGGCATCACAGGCACTGCTGAGGCTGTTTGGTGGAGACCATCCAACCCTGATTCCGTGACTCTATTCTTCCATGCCAGCTTGAATATCTATGGAAATGTAGATCCAATTTCATTGCTTTAACTTCTTTTGAAAACTTGCGTAGTATGCCAGAACACTTGAGACCTTATGTGGCAGTCAGTGCTTGCTGAAAGCAGCCAGGAAGCTAGAATAATAATGTCATGTTGCACATTTACATACTGACTTTCATTTCAGAAGAGTCTAAAGCACTTTACACTGAACACTTGGCCAGGGCTGGCATTCTACCACCCAGAAACCCAATGGCAAGTGAATTGCAGGTGTGCGTACATCCTCCAAGGACAATGTGGTACCAAGGGGATTATGGCCAGTTTTATACCTGGATCTTTAGTATACCAGTAACTGAGAGCTTTCATTTTCAATTTAATTCCCAAGGGAGAAATTGTCTACATTGTCAAACAATGAGGTAGATGAGACACACAAAGCCCCATAGCAATACAAAAAATAATTAGCTACTCTTACAATTCCCTATTATCTCAATAGTTACCCTTCACTTACCATAATAGACTTGGATTCATCAATTTCTTATGTTTCTCCCTCCATTTAATCAAAATGCATTAACTTCACCTATGTCATTGTACACTTCAGAATAAAATGAGTAACCAGTGTCTTTCCAGTTTGCTCCATAACTACAAAGTTGGTTTGCATGACCCCTGTGTTCTCTTCTCAAGCACCAGCTAAGTTCTTTTATGTCTGGAAGCAAAGTGCTCTTATAAATGATTTATTCTGTATGTAGCAAAATAAACTGGAGGACTCGGGGGGTGTATCTCAGTGGTAGAGAACATGTACAAGTTTCATCTCCGACATCCATAGGGGAAAAAAGGAAAAATAAATGAGTCAAAGCATGCTGGTTGTACAATAAAAGTCCATTGACAATAAGATCTTTATAGTTCAAAATGTGGTATTTTTCACAACAACAGTATACAAAGTACTTAGATATAACGTTACCAAGAAATGTACAAAATATGTGAAAATATAGACATAACATGTTTCTGTATTACAATAGTAATGTTAAAAGTTTTTATTCTGTTGAATGTATAGGTTTAATCCAATTTCAAGCAAATCCTAATACTTGGAGTGGACCAAAATGGGGGAAATTTGATGAAGTGTTTCTAAATTTATTTGGAAGAAAAAATATGTAACTCTAATCAAAAAGTTTTTATAGGGCTGAATTCCAAGATGGCGGCTAGAGGTAGGAAGCAGAAAGCGACCCTCCTATAGTGAAATCTTGGAGAGAAGCTGGAGACACACTTTGCAGGCATAATCACCGAGAAAAGGCATAACTTTGACTCCTCCACATCTCCAGCCGGCGCAGAGAATCTCCACTTCACGTTAAACGGAGAACCGAGGAGGCCCCCGGGGCCACCAGTGGCCGGCGCCCATACGGCTTGGGAAGACGCGGACCAGGTGAGCTTCGCAGTACCGCGGTTCCCCCACAGACAAGCCTGGGCCAGAGCAGCATAGCCCCCTGGACAGACCGACCTCCACCCGGGAAAAAAAGAGAAACTGAGTACTAAGCAATAAGAACAGTTAAGACTCTGGAAAGAGGGTGGGGCGCCCTGAGCGCTGAAGATTGGGGGAAGGGAAGCCTTCCCAGGACTGTAAAGAAACGAGCTGGGCAGGCCGGAGAGGCTCTGGCGGGAGCGGGGCGCGCCAGCAACCAGGAGCAGGGACGCTTGTGAGAGGAGGGAAGACCCACTTCCCACGTGAACTGTAAATAAACACGCAGGCCTGACAACGCGGGGCAGTGTCGCCTTTCCCAGTGCTTGGAAAGGGAAAAGCCTGTAGCAGAGGCCCCCCTCCCCTGCACAGGAGAACTCTGAGCAAACAAAGCCTGTGGGACCAGGTGAGTGCTAAGCTCACCCCAGAGATCTGCATAAATAACGCCGCCAGCTACAGGCTGAGAGCAGCAGGCAGGCAAGCCACAGTTGCAGATACCACTCTCAGAACTGCCTCCAGACGCTTTTTTTTCTTTTTCTCCCTACCTTTGATGAGAGAACAACCGAATTACACCTGCAAGCCGAAAAACTTACTGAAACTGTATTGCATTTGAACTGGGGACACTTGGTGGGGCTTTTTTTTTTTTTTCTTCTGTGTGTGTGTGAGTGTAGTTTTGTTCTACTTTATGCATCCCCTTTGATGAGACAACTACAGAACAACATCTGAGGCACCAACTCCAGGACTGGAGATTGAGACGGACATCCAAATTATTAAGACTGAAATTGCATTGCATATAAACTTGGAAGTTTTTTTGTTTTTTGTTTTTTTTTTTTTTAATTTTCTATTTTCCATTTTATTTTAATTCATTTTTATAAATAGATATTACTTTCATATACTTATTTTTTATTTTTTTATCTTTGATTTTCAATCCTCTCTCTGTCTCTCTATTGTCTGTTCAGCTTACTGTCGATTAGTACACTAACACTCCCTGTTTATACCTTTGAAACTCTCTTGTCTGATACCTTGTTCTGCTTTCTCCCTCTTGTCTGTATATTTGTTTTCCCCTTTTCTTTAACTTCTTGCTTTCCATCTCAGCTCACTCTTCCATTCTCAATATTACCATTGTTATTATTACAAGCTAGAAAATACTTAATTACACACAGTACAGGGACAGTAACAACACCAAGGACAATGACAGGAAGACAGAAAAAACAAGGAAACCAGTTTCCCCACAGCAAAAAATTAGTACAGGAACCAGAGGGGAATGAAGAGAACAGAAACTCAGAGCCAGACTTCAACAAAATGAAGATAAACTATGCCAAAGGACCCAATGAAGCCTACAAGAATAATTTAAAAGAAGACATACTACAAGTACTCAATGAGAATTTTATAGAGATGATACTGGATAGAGTCAACCAAAATGTACAGGAGACACTCAAGAAATTCCAAGACAATAAAAATAGAGAATTTGAAAAAGCAAAAGAAGAAATAAAGGAAACCATAGAAGCACTGTATAAACACCAAAGTGAAAGAGAGAACACAATGAATAAATGGATAAATGAACTCAGGACAAAAATAGACAACAATAAAGAAGAAAACAGCCAGGATATGGAAAACCTCAGAAAAAAGAACGAAACAGAACTGCAAAACAAAACGGAAGGCCAATCCAGCAGAATAGAACAAACAGAAGACAGAATCTCAGAACTTGAAGATGAAATGGTAATTAAAGGAAAAACCAAAGAACTATTAATTAAACAACTCAAGACCTGTGAAAAGAAAATGCAAGAACTCACTGACTCCATCAAAAGACCAAACTTGAGAATCATGGGCATCGAAGAAGGAGAAGAGGTGCAAGCGAAGGGAATGCGTAATATATTCAACAAAATAATAACGGAAAATTTCCCAAATCTAGAGAAAGATATTCCCATACAAATGCAAGAGGCCTCCAGGACACCAAACAGACCAGATCAAAATAGAACTACTCCACGACATATCATCATTAAAACAACAAGTTCAGAAACTAAGGAAAGAATATTGAAGGCTGCAAGAGAGAAAAAAACAAGTAACATACAAAGGTAAACCCATCACAATCACAGCAGACTTCTCAACAGAAACATTAAAAGCAAGAAGAGCGTGGGATGAGATCTTCCGGGCACTGAATGAAAATAACTTCAACCCCAGGATACTCTACCCAGCAAAGCTATCATTCAAAATAGATGGAGCAATAAAAGTCTTCCATGATAAGCAGAAACTAAAACAATATGTGACCACAAAGCCACCATTACAAAAGATTCTGCAAGGGATCCTGCACACAGAAAGTGACACGCAACTTAACCATGAAAAGGCAGGCAGCACCAAACCACAGGATAAGAAAAAGCAAGACAGTAGAGAGTAACATCAAGTTAGGTACACACAATCAAACCTTCAAACAACTAAGATAACTAAATGGCAGGAATCACCACATACCTATCAGTACTAACACTTAATGTTAATGGACTTAATTCACCCATCAAAAGACACCGTTTGACAAAATGGATTAAAAAAGAAGATCCAACAATTTGTTGCTTACAGGAGACTCATCTCACCGACAGAAATAAGCATATGCTTAGGGTGAAAGGCTGGAAGAAGATTTACCAAGCCAATGGCCCCCGAAAACAAGCAGGAGTAGCAATACTTATCTCTGACAAAGTAGACTTCAAACCTACATTGATCAAACGAGATAAAGAAGGACATTCCATACTAATAAAAGGGGAAATAGACCAAAAGGAAATAATAATCATCAATCTGTATGCACCCAATGTCAACGCACCCAATTTCATCAAACATACCCTGAAAGACGTAAAAGCATATATAAATGCCAACGCAGTGGTTGTGGGAGACTTTAACACCCCATTATCATCAATAGATAGGTCATCCAAACAAAAACTCAATAAAGAAATCCAAGATCTAAAATATGCAATAGATCAAGTGGACCTAGTAGATGTCTACAGAACATTTCATCCAACCTCTACACAATATACATTCTTCTCAGCAGCCCATGGAACCTTCTCCAAAATAGATCATATCCTAGGGCACAAAGCAAGCCTCAGCAAATATAAGAAAATAGAAATAATACCGTGCATACTATCTGACCACAATGCAGTAAAAGTAGAACTCAACAACAAAAGTAAAGACAAAAAACATGCAAACAGCTGGAAACTAAATAACTCATTACTTAATGAAGAATGGATCATCGATGCAATAAAAGAGGAAATTAAAAAGTTCCTAGAAGTCAATGAAAATGAAAACACAACCTACCGGAACCTATGGGACACAGCTAAGGCAGTCTTGAGAGGAAAGTTTATAGCCATGAGTGCATATATTAAAAAGATTGAAAGATCCCAAATCAATGACCTAATGATACATCTCAAACTCCTAGAAAAACAAGAACAAGCAAACCCCAAAACAAATAGAAGGAGAGAAATAATAAAAATAAGAGCTGAAATCAACGAAATAGAAACCAAAAAAACCATACAAAGAATTAATGAAACAAAAAGTTGGTTCTTTGAAAAAATAAACAAGATCAATAGACCCCTGGCAAACCTGACTAAAATGAGGAGAGAAAAAACCCAAATTAGTAGAATCAGGAATGCAAAAGGGGAGATAACAACAAACACCATGGAAGTCCAGAAAATCATCAGAGACTACTTTGAGAACCTATATTCAAATAAATTTGAAAATCTAAAAGAAATGGACAGATTTCTAGATACATATGATCATCCAAAACTGAACCAAGAGGAAATTAATCACCTGAATAGATCTATAACACAAAATGAAATTGAAGCAGCAATCAAGAGTCTCCCCAAAAAGAAAACTCCAGGACCTGATGGATTCTCTGCTGAATTCTATCAGACCTTTAAAGAAGAACTGATACCAACCCTCCTTAAACTGTTCCATGAAATAGAAAGGGAAGGAAAACTGCCAAACACATTTTATGAAGCCAGTATTGCACTTATCCCCAAACCAGGCAAAGACACCTCCAAAAAGGAGAACTATAGGCCAATCTCCTTAATGAACATTGATGCAAAAATCCTCAACAAAATAATGGCAAATCGAATTCAGCAACACATCAAAAAGATTATTCACCACGACCAGGTAGGCTTCATCCCAGGGATGCAGGGGTGGTTCAACATACGAAAATCAATAAATGTAATAAACCACATTAACAGAAGCAAAGACAAAAACCACTTGATCATCTCAATAGATGCAGAAAAAGCCTTTGATAAGATCCAACATCATTTCATGATAAAAGCTCTAAGAAAACTAGGAATAGAAGGAAAGTTCCTCAACATTATAAAAGCTATATATGACAAACCTACAGCCAGCATTATACTTAATGGAGAAAAATTAAAACCATTCCCTCTAAAATCAGGAACCAGACAAGGATGCCCACTATCTCCACTCCTATTCAACATAGTACTGGAATTCCTAGCCAGAGCAATTAGGCAAGAAGAAGGAATAAAAGGAATACAAATAGGTAAAGAAACTGTCAAAATATCCCTATTTGCAGATGACATGATCCTATACCTTAAAGACCCAAAAAACTCTACTCAGAAGCTTCTAGACATCATCAATAGCTATAGCAAAGTAGCAGGATATAAAATCAACATAGAAAAATCATTAGCATTTCTATACACTAACAATGAGCAAATGGAAAAAGAATGTATAAAAACAATTCCATTTACAATAGCCTCAAAAAAAATCAAATACCTAGGTGTAAACCTAACAAAAGATGTGAAAGACCTCTACAAGGAAAACTATACACTTCTGAAGAAAGAGATTGAGGAAGACTATAGAAAGTGGAGAGATCTCCCATGCTCATGGATTGGTAGAATCAACATAGTAAAAATGTCGATACTCCCCAAAGTAATCTACATGTTTAATGCAATTCCCATCAAAATTCCAATGACATTCATCAAAGAGATTGAAAAATCTACTGTTAAATTTATATGGAAACACAAGAGGCCACGAATAGCCAAGGCAATACTCAGTCAAAAGAACAATGCAGGAGGTATCACAATACCTGACTTCAAACTATATTACAAAGCAATAACAATAAAAACAGCATGGTACTGGCACAAAAACAGACATGAAGACCAGTGGAACAGAATAGAGGACCCAGATATGAAGCCACACAACTATAACCAACTTGTCTTTGACAAAGGAGCTAAAAATATACGATGGAGAAATAGCAGCCTCTTCAACAAAAACTGCTGGGAAAACTGGTTAGCAGTCTGCAAAAAACTGAAACTAGATCCATGTATATCACCCTATACCAAGATTAACTCAAAATGGATCAAGGATCTTAATATCAGACCCCAAACTCTTAAGTTGATACAAGAAAGAGTAGGAAATACTCTGGAGTTAGTAGGTATAGGTAAGAACTTTCTCAATGAAACCCCAGCAGCACAGCAACTAAGAGATAGCATAGATAAATGGGACCTCATAAAACTAAAAAGCTTCTGTTCATCAAAAGAAATGGTCTCTAAACTGAAGAGAACACCCACAGAGTGGGAGAAAATATTTGCCAATTATACATCAGACAAAGGACTGATAACCAGAATATACAGGGAACTTAAAAAACTAAATTCTCCCAAAACTAATGAACCAATAAAGAAATGGGCATGTGAACTAAACAGAACTTTCTCAAAAGAAGAAATTCAAATGGCCAGAAAACACATGAAAAAATGCTCACCATCTCTAGCAATAAAGGAAATGCAAATTAAAACCACACTAAGATTCCACCTCACCCCTGTTAGAATAGCCATCATCAGCAACACCACCAACAACAGGTGTTGGCGAGGATGCAGGGAAAAAGGAACCCTCTTACACTGTTGGTGGGAATGTAGACTAGTACAACCACTCTGGAAAAAAATTTGGAGGCTACTTAAAAAGCTAGACATTGATCTACCATTTGATCCAGCAATACCACTCTTGGGGATATACCCAAAAGACTGTTACTCCAGAGGCACTTGCACATCCATGTTTATTGCAGCACTATTCACAATAGCCAAGTTATGGAAACAGCCAAGATGCCCCACCACTGACGAATGGATTAAGAAAATGTGGTATCTCTACACAATGGAATTTTATGCAGCCATGAAGAAGAACGAAATGTTATCATTCGCTGGTAAATGGATGGAATTGGAGAACATCATTCTGAGTGAGGTTAGCCTGGCTCAAAAGACCAAAAATCGTATGTTCTCCCTCATATGTGGACAGTAGATCAAGGGCAAACACAACAATGGGATTGGACTATGAGCACATGATAAAAGCGAGAGCACACAAGGGAGGGGTGAGGATAGGTAAGACACCTAAAAAACTAGCTAGCATTCGTTGCCCTTAATGCAGAGAAACTAAAGCAGATACCTTAAAGCAACTGAGGCCAATAGGAAAAGGGGACCAGGAACTAGAGAAAAGGTTAGATCTAAAAGAATTAACCTAGAAGGTAACACTCACGCACAGGAAATCAATGTGAGTCAACTCCCTGTATAGCTATCCTTATCTCAACCAGCAAAACCCCTTGTTCCTTCCTATTATTGCTTATACTCTCTCTACAACAAAATTAGAGATAAGGGCAAAATAGTTTCTGCTGGGTATTGAGGGGGGGAGCGGGAGGGGGTGGAGTGGGTGGTAAGGGAGGGGGTGGGGGCAGGGGGGAGAAATGAACCAAGCCTTGTATGCACATATGAATAATAAAAGAAAAATGAAAAAAAAAAAAAGTTTTTATAAAGGAGAAATGAGAAGACACTTAGTAGGCCAGATATTGAAGTAATAAAAATGAGATGTGGGCATTGAAAGATTGGTATACATAATAAGGTACCATCATAAAGAAAGGAGTATTATGTTACTGAGCAGTTGTGTTAACTATTTGGGGGAAAATATGTTAAGTCTACCTTAAATAGACTTAAGTATATTTGAGATAGCCCAAAGCTCCCTCAACATCTACCCCTAATAGCTCAAAATATACCCTAGATTAATTTTTAAAGATAAGAATTAAAAAGTAAATTATAAAAAGATAACATAGGTAAGTTATTTTACTAACCTTGGAGTAGAAAAGCACCTTCTAAACACACAAGCAGTAAAATAAATCATAAAGAAAACACTTGATAGCAATGGTTACATAAAAACTCTCAGATAGCATACATTTTAAAGACTGGGGCTGGGGTGTACCTCAGTGGTATAGTGCATGCTAGCATGTCAACCATAGGTTCGATCTGCAGCACTACCAAAACTATTTTTTCAGGGCTAAGTGGGAAGACATTTGCAACCAATGTGACAAACAATGGGATGATATATTCAATAATCATCTGAAATTCTTCATCACAGTTTTATTTATAACTTTAACCAAAACATTGGGTAGGATTTTAACTATGAAATCAAAACATTTACTGTAATGAAAATGCTTATAATGAAATATTGTAAAGTGGAAAATGTGATATGTAATATAATCCTTATTTTTAAAATGACTGCATTGGGGTCAGGCACTGGTGGCTCCTGTCTTAGCTACATGGGAGGCTGAGATTAGAAGAATGGCAGTTTGAGGCCAGCCCATACAAATAGTTTGAGAGACCCCATCTCAACCAATAGCTGGGTGTGGTGGTACACCTGTTATCTCAAGCTATGTAGGAAGTGGAGACCTAGAGGATCATGATTCTAAGCCAGTAAAAGCCCATCTCAATGGAAAAAAGCTGGGCATGGTGGTACACACCTATCATCCTAGTGACAGTGGGAACCTTAAAATCGGATCATGGTACAGGCCGGTACAGGCCAGCCTGGGCAAATGACTTACAAAATAACCAGAGAAAAAAGGGCTGGAAGCATGGCACAAATAATATAGTGCCTGCCTAGCAAGTGTGATGCCCTGAAGTACCACCACAAAAAAAATTTTTTTTAATTGGCTATGAGGCTACGAGATAAAGGGGATGTGTCAAAATACTCAGGTAATAGAACTTTATCTTCTTCAATCTCTCTTGTAAATATTCAAATTTGCAATTAATATACTTTACTTTTATAATAAAACTTCCCTAATTGTCACTGTTGTTATTAAAGATAGACAAAATAAATGAATTAGAACTTTACTAAGTATGATTTAATACCTATTTTGTATTTTAATAAGCTATTTTAAGTAATTTTGGAAGAAGTAAAATATAAATGGATACTCATTAAGCATTGTAAAGTACTTTTCAGTAACTCATTCAATCTTCATACCTACCTTACAATATATTTTTCTCCAACTGAGGCCCAGGGAAAATTGGCAGAGCTTACACTAAGGCTATAATTGGCAAACTTCAGATTGTGTTCTCTCCATAATACACTGTGTGACCTTCCTTTTCTATCCAGGAAGGTTTAGATTCCTCCCCAGAATCACAGTGAGATAAACAAGATGAAAGAAGTTGAGAATATTTGGAAGGTGGTAGAATGATCTAGTCTTGAGGCCCATCATGCAATTAGAAAATGAAATCCAAAAATTTGATTCGAAGAGGGAAAGTGAAAGATGTGCTAGAAATGACTAGGTTTAATATCAATGTGGTGCACAGATATTAAATATGGAACCTTCACTAATAGGATTTAAGCTATGTACAAAGAGAATTTTTAGTAGGTACTTTAAAATCCAAATGTTGATGTATGATTATTGGCTAATGTTCTTTAAAAATCAGCTTATTCTTATTTTTCATTGTTTCTCTTGAACTCAGTCCAAATGCCACTTTGGTCCTCCCAGTCAGGAGAAGACAAAAATAAGATGGTCTGTCTGTAATGTTGGTAAAGTCTTGGGAAGCAAATGCCGTGGGGTAAATTTTTTATTTTAAAGTCTCTTTCATCAGATTCTATATTCCTTGACTGTGGTCTCCGACCAATGAAGTAATTACTCTTTATACACAGTGTATGACCCAAAACTGCAAATGGGTAATGGAATTGCTCTGTGTTGCATTCCAATATTTCATACTTTTTCCCCAGATGTTCAATACTTGATTAGTAGAGAATAAATTGGTATATTTCTTTTATTGTCATTTTTGCTTTCCTTAATAAACCAGCATGGATGAAAGACATACCATATTGTAATCACCCAAAGGCTTGGTGGTGACACTGCTTTCTTTCTTTTTTTTTTTTAATACATTGTTAAGATTTCTCTTGAAGATATTTTTAAAAACCCATAAAATGGCTAGAACTATAAATCTGAGAACATGTGAGATTTATATTACACAACTACTAATGATTCTATGCAATTTTTAAGCTTGCTTGTTAGATTTAAATAGTCCACAAAATAACAACTATAAAACTTGAATTACAGAGATTCTCTAATGTATGCCTATTTTATTATCACATCATAACAAAGCTACTAGATTCCTCTCAAAAAAAGTAGCTAGTTCCTAGGTTTCAGATATTTAGGTAAATCTAAAGACCTACAGAAGAATCGATCGAAATACCTTACATATTTTGAGAATCCTATTTATTGGCTTTCCAGTCAAAATGACAGGTGCCTTCATGTGAATGGGAAGAAGAAGCCGAAGTGATAGGCACCAGGGATGTGTACTCTGTGACACTACATCTTGCCTCAGTCATTAATGCATTTAGGGGCCCTGACAAAGTGTCCATTGTCAACCCTGCTGACATCATAAAAAGTGAGTCTGCTGGACATCATGCTGTATTGATCACCACAGATATGTAGAATGTTCCAAATATTACTATTATGAAATTAATTGTATTTCACTTTTAAGGCTTGAGAGAGAGTCTTATGAGTGAAAGGGGGAAATTATTTTATGCCACAATAGCAAAGACAAAACAGAACTATGCCTATGAACCAGTGTAGTATAGGTCACATTATCTGGGAGAAATACTCATATTTGAGATACCTGTTACCTCAAAGATCTTGATCATACTTTTGCTTCTCCTTTAAAATCTTGCTCTATAACCCCTGGCAAAGGGTCATTGATCAGGTTAATATTTGCTGAGACATAATCAGCTTACCATTAACTACAGCTCTTCTGTAGACAAGTATGACTTTACATAGCATGAAGTCTGTAATCGTATTAGAATGTGTTTGTTTCCTATGATTCATCTAGGCTAAGGATGACTTTGATCTACTTTCTCTAGTTCATTCAATAAAATGACTCTTACTTCTATACCTCTAGCCTATGGAAAATAAATATGACATATAGACTGGATAAAGGCACACAAAGAAGTGATCAAATGCTTTCCCTATGCCAACATTCCTTCTTTTTCAGATATAGAAAACTGTATGTCAGCCTGAAATCTAGAATACTGAAATTCTCACAGAGAGCAGCTTGGCAAGTCAGAGTCCCTTGGCTACTGATTCTTATGTTCATGTCTTACTCGGTTCCTGTGTATCAGATCTTATCCAGTTTGTTTGGTGTCTTGGCTCTTCCTGATACAAGTCTTAAAAAAATAGGAACTCTCCATTGAGACATTGCAGTGCTCTGAGAGATATTTAAAATTAGGAGGAAAGATGGACACTATTTAACAAGTGTATTTCTCTCTTTAAAAAAACAGTTCTCAAAAATATCTATTTCAGGTTAGAAGGAGGACTACATTAAATATGACAATGCATATAAAGTTCCCAATACAATACCTGGTACAAATAAACTCTATAGTTACTAGTAATAGTGAAATATGAGTATAATTATTTAGTAAAAATTCAAATTACTTTTATTTAATTTAGCTTTTATTTAAAAATTTTGAAATATTAGAGGGAATTCTCAACTATATGAATCATTTTATGCATGTTTAGTTTTGTTCCAGATGACTAGTGTTAACCTGTGAGATTCCCATGGGAAGCATCAAACCACAGGAGAAGAAAAGTCAAGCAATCAGAGAGTAGCATTGATTTGACTGCACATAATCAAATCCTTAAACAACAAAAATAACTAAATGGAAGGAATCACCACATACCTATCAATATTAACACTGAATGTGAATGGACTCAACTCTAGCATCAAAAGACACCATTTGGCAAACTGGATTAAAAAGGAAGATCCGACATTCTGTTGTTTACAAGAGACCCATCTTATTGACAGAAACACTGGCTTAGAGTAAAAGTCTGGAAGAAGATTTACCAAGCCACTGGCACCCAAAAACAGGCAGGAGTAGCAATACTTATACCAGACAAAGTAGACTTCAAACTTCCATTGTTCAAACGAGATAAAGAAGGATATATCATACTAATAAAAGGGGCAATACATCAAAAGGAAATAGTTATCAACCTATATGCACCCAATGTCAGTGCATCCAATTTCATCAAACATACTTTAAAAAACTTAAAAGAATAAACAGACTCCAACACAGTGGTAGTGGGAGACTTTCATACCCCTCTATCACCATTAGATAGGCCATCCAAACAAAATATCAATAAAGAAATCCTAGAACTAAATGACACCATAAATCAAATGGACCTAACTGAGGTCTACAGAATAGTTTATCCAACAACAGCACAATACACATTCTTCTCAGCAGCCCATGAACTTACTCCAAAATAGATCATATCTGAGGGCACAAAGCAAGCCTCAACAAATACAAGAAAATGTAAATAACACCCTGCATTCTATCTGATCACAATGTATTAAAACTAGAACCAAACAGAAGAAAAATGCAAATAATTGGAAGCTAAATAACATATTACTTAATGATTAGGGGGTCAAAGAAATAAGAAAGGAAATCAAAAGTTTCCTGGAAGCTAATGAAAATGAAAACACAACTTACCAGAACCTATGGGACACAGCAAAGGCAGTCCTAAGAGGAAAGTTTATAGCTATGAGTGCATATATTAAAAGGACGGAAAGATCTCAAATAAATGACCTAATGCTACATCTCAAACTCCTAGAAAAACAAGAACAAGCAAAACCCAAAGCAAGAAGAAGGCGAGAAATAATAAAAATAAGGGCTGAAACTAATGAAAAAGAGACCAAAAAAAAGAACCATACAAAAAATCAATGAAACAAAGAGCTGTTTCATTGAAAAAATAAACAAGATTGACAACTCTCTGGCAAATCTGACTAAAATGAGGAGGGAAAAGACCCAAATTAATAAAACTAGAAACAAAGAAGGAAAGATAACAACAAACACTAAGGAAATCCAGGGAATCATCAGAGACTACTTTGAGTAGCTATATTCCAATACATTGGAAAATCTTGAAGAAATGGACAAATTTCTAGATACTTATGACCATCCAAAACTGAACCAAGAGGATATCAACCACTAAACAGATCTATAACATGTAATGAATGTAATGAACATGTAATGTAATGAAATTGAAGCAGCAATAATCTCCCAAAAAGAAAAGTCCAGAACTTGATGGATTCTCAGCTGAATTCTACCAGACCTTCAAAGAAGAGATAATACCAACACTCCTTAAACTTTTTCATGAAATAGAAAGGGAAGGAACACTGCCTAACTCATTCTATGAAGCCAGCATTACACTCATCCTAAAACCAAACAAGGGCATATCCAAAAAGGAGAACTACAGCCAATGTCCTTAGTGAACATCAATGCAAAAATCCTCAATAAAATAATGGGAAACCGAATCCAACAACATATCAAAAAGATCATTTACTATGACCAAGTCATCTACATCCCAGAGATTCAGGGATGGTTCAATATATGAAAATCAATAAATGTAACACAGCACTTTAATAGAAGCAAAGACAAAACCCACTTGATCATCTCAATAGATGCACAAAAGGTCTTCGATAAGAATCAACACCACTTCAGAATAAAATCTCTAAGAAAACTAGGAATAGAAGGAATGTACCTCAACATCATAAAGGCTATGTATACCAAACCTATAGCCAACATCATACTTAATGAGGAAAAAGTGAAACCATTTCCCCTAAAGTCAGGAATGAGACAAGGATGCCCATTCTCCCCACTCCTATTCAACATAGCCCTGGAATCCTAGCCAGAGCAATAAGGTGAGAAGAAGAAATAAAGGAATACAAATAGGTAAAGAAATAGTCAAAGTATCCTCATGTTCATGATCCTATACCTCAAATACCCAAAAACTCCTAGACACCATAAATAGTTTCAGCAATGCAGCAGTTTACAAAATCAACATACAAAAATCAGTAGCCTTTCTATACACCAACAGTGAACAAACTGAGAGGGAATATAGGAAAACAATTCCATTTACTATAGCCTCAAAAAAAAATACGTAGGAATAAACTTAACAAAGGATGTAAATGACCTCTACAAGGAGAACTACAAACCGCTGAAGAAAGAGATCGAGGAAGACTACAGAAGATAGAAAGAGCTCCCATGCTTATGGATTGGCAGAATCAACATAGTAAAAATGGCTATACTACCAAAAGTAATCTATATGTTCAATGCAGTTCCCATCAAAATCCCAATGACATTCATCACAGGGATTGAAAAATCTACCCTAAAGTTCATTTGGAAACACAAAAGACCGCAAATAGCCAAGGCAATACTGAGCAAAAGGAGCAATGCTGGAGGTATCACAATACTTGAATTCAAACTACACTACAGGCCATAGCAATAAAAACAGCATGGTACTGGCACAAAAACAGATATGAAGATCAGTGGAACAGAACAGAAGACCTGAATATGAATCCACACACCTACATCCACCTCATTTTTGACAAAGGTGCCAAAAACATACGATGAAGGAAAGGACAGCCTCTTCAACAAATGTTGCTGGGAAAAGTGGTTATCTGCCTGCAGAAAACTGAAACCAGATCCATGCCAGTCACCCTATACTAGTATCAACTCAAAGTGGACTAAGGACCTTAATATCAGACCCGGAACCTTGCAGCTAGTAGACGAAAGAGCAGGGAATACTCTGGAAGCAATAGGTATAGGCAAGGATTTCCTCAGTAGAACTCCAGCAGCCCAGCAACTAAGAGAAAGGATGGACAAATGGGACTACATGAAATTAAAAAGCTTCTGCACAACAAAAGAAATGGTCTGTGAATTGAAGAGACCATCCACAGAGTGGGAGAAAATATTTGGTAGCTATCCATCAGACAAAGGACTGCTAACCAGAATATACAAAGAGCTCAAAAGTCTAAACTCCCCAATAATCTATGAACCAATAATGAAGTGGGCAACTGAACTAAACAGAACATTTTCAAAGGAAGAAGTCCAAATGGTCAAAAAACACAAGAAAAAATGCTCATCATCCCTGTCCATAAAGAAAATGCAAATCAAAACCACACTAAGATTCCACCTCACTCCTGTTAGAATAGCTATCATCAAGAACACCACCACCACCAAACACCGGTGAGAATGCAGGGAGAACGGAACCCTCATACACTACTGGTGGGAATGTAAGCTAGTACAGCCACTTTGGAAAACAATAATGGAGGCTTGTTAAAAAACTAAATATAAATCTGCTGTATGACCCAGCAATACCACTCCTAGAGATATACCTGAAGGAATGTGACTCAAATTATTACAAAGGCAGCTGTACACCCATGTTTATTGCAACACTATTTATAATAGCCAAGTTATGGAAACATCCAAGATTCCCCACAACCGATGAATGGATTAATAAATGTGGTATTTATACACAATGGAATTTTACTCAGCCACAAAGAATGAAATTTTATGCTTCACAAGTAAATGGATGGAAAGAGAGAACATCATCTTAAGCGAAGCCAGGCCCAGAAGGCCAAAAATTGCATGTTCTCCCTCATATGTGGATTACAGACCTAAAACAAATGCTGTAATATTATTGGACATGGTTCACACACTAAGGGGAGAACATGCACAGGAGAAATAGAGAAAGGAGAGGAAACCTAAATCTTGAATGTGGTTGATGTGCCCTGTTGAGGAGTGAATAAAGTAATCTTAAATTGGCAGAGGCCACTATGGGAAGGTGACCAAGAAGTAGTGAAGAGGTCTGGCAGAGATTAAGCAGTGTGAGTTGCAATACACAAGTGCATGGAAGCAATGCTAGGAATCTCTCTGTATAGCTATCTTTATCTCCGACTAGCAAAAGCGATATGTCTGTCTTATTTTCTCCTATATTTTCTCTTCAACAAAATTGGAGAACAAGAGGGTGGAACAGGTTCTGCGCGGAAGTGGGAGTGGAAGGGGTGGGAGGAGTGGGGAAGTGGTCCAAACCATGTATACACATGTAAGTAAATGTAAAAATGATAAAAGAAAGAAAATAAATAAATAAAAAATAAAAGAAAATACAAAGACAATCCTTCAATAATAATCACATGATGTATTTATTGAATACCAATGGAAGAAAACTTAAGCAACTCTTTTCTCTATTTTAATACTAGAGACAATTTTGTTGTTATGATAATCTTTTTTATAACAATAAAACATTTATATATTTTGATAACGAAAACATTATTTTAAGAAGTAAAATTTTTTGAAATATTAGAGGGAATTCTCAAGTATATGAATCCTTTTATGCAGATTTATCCTTTTTGCTCCAGATGACTTAGTGCTAACCTGTGAGTTCTCATTTTAGACAATGATGATATAGAATTTATTATGCTACATTAAGAAGATCTTTTCTTCCCTTTCTAACCTGGCAGAGGTTTCCTTCCTTCCTTCCTTCCTTTCCACCTTATAGGGTGAACATTTGCTTGCTCTTAATTTCTTTTTTTTAGCTTCTTCTGCTGCAAGGTAGCCTTCTGCTTTTCAGTGCTCATTTTCTACGAGGCAATTTGCAATAGTATTGTTTTACATTTGCATTTAACATTAAAAATGACTGTAATAGAACAAGAATTTGGACAGAAATATCATCTAGGCTGGACAGTGTAAAAAATGGATATTTAAAAACATTAGCTGGTACTCTGAGAGTTATGATGAAAACTGGAAGAAAGAATTAGAAGAAAGAGAAGATAAGACAAAAAAGGAGAAAGGAGGAGAGAAAAGGGAAAGGAAAAGGAGGAAAAGGAAAATTTGGAGAAGAGACACCCCAGTGAGCAGAAAAATGAGGAGGAGACTTCAGATAGGGTGAACATGAGAACAAAGGGAAGATGTCTCAGATTAGAAACAAAAAATGACATAACACTAAGGCAAAAAAAACCTTCCTAACTATGCTAATTTCCAATTAAAATTATTATTTGTAAAAGGATGTACATGAAATATTTATTTTGTAGTAAATGTAAATGGATCTTAGTGAAAGTGCTGCCCAGGAATGTAGATACACCTGTCATCAAGGGGAAGTTCCCTGGAGCCAGATTTCTTCCTGCTTAGATCCCCCAACATGTAGAGCCTAAGACAGCTGCAAATCCTCCAGTCCTGATGATTTAAGAAAACACCTTCTAACTGTCCTGCAAGTACTTGAAAGCTCTTAAGAGACAAGGACTATATACATCAATATCAAAACCTTTGGTTTGAATCTCCTTGCCAGCAGGCAGGAAGTACACCTTTCCAGAGAGGGACCTTGTAGATTATCCCATCTCTAGGCTCTTGTCCCAGGAGAAGTCCTGCCTTCTGAAGCACTCCAAGTGAAAGGGCCAAGAGGCCAAGCTCCAGGCTAAGCTTGATAGAAGCCACACAGAAGCTCTGAGCTGGCTGTTCCCAAATAACCAAGGGAAGGAAATAAGTAATGAAGGCTACTTTCACCCAGAAGTGCTGAGGTAAGAATTTGAGTGCCACACAGGCTTTTCTGCACAGTTGAAATGAACAGATTGTGGAAAGCTTTTGAAAATGTGAAAGCCCAGGATTTCAATGGCCTGGGAAAAGTCATTGCCTGTTCTTAGACCTTATTTGAATTTTTAAAAAAGTAAGAAAAGGTTATAGCATCAACTTAAAATGGATCAAGGACCTTAATATCAGACCCAAAATGCTGAAGTTACTACAGGAAGGAGCAGGAAACACTCTGGAAGCAATAGGTATAGGCAAGGACTTCCTCAATAGAACCCCAGCAGCTCAGCAACTAAGAGAAAGGATGGACAAATGGGACTTCATAAAATTAAAAAGCTTCTGCACAACAAAAGAAATGGTCTCTAAACTGAAAAGACCATCCACAGAGTGGGAGAAAATATTTGCCAGCTATACATCAGACAAAGGACTGATAACCAGAATATACAGGGAACTTAAGAAACTAAACTCCCAAAATCAATGAATCAATAAATAAGTGGGCAACTGAACTAAACAGAACTTTCTCAAAAGAAGAAATTCAAATGGCCAAAAAACACATGAAAAGATGCTCATCATCTCTAGCCATAAAGGAAATGCAAATTAAAACCACACTAAGATTCTACCTCACCTCTGTTAGAATAGCCATCATTAGCAACACCACCAACAAAAGGTGTTGGCGAGGATGTGGGGAAAAAGGAACCCTCTTACACTGCTGGTGGGAATGTAGACTAGTACAACCACTCTGGAAAACAATTTGGAGGCTACTTAAAAAGCTAGACATTGATCTACCATTTGATCCAGCAATACCACTCTTGGGGATATACCCAAAAGACTGTGACACAGGTTACTCCAGAGGCACCTGCACACCCATGTTTATTGCGGCACTATTCACAATAGCCAAGTTATGGAAACAGCCAAGATGCCCCACTACTGACGAATGGATCAAGAAAATGTGGTATCTATACACAGTGGAATTTTACTCAGCCATGAAGAAGAATGAAATCTTATCATTTGCAAGTAAATGGATGGAACTGGAGAACATCATTCTGAGCGAGGTTAGCCTGGCCCAAAAGATCAAAAATCGTATGTTCTCCCTCATATGCGGACATTAGATCTAGGGCAAATGCAGCAATGTTGTTGGAGTTGGATCACATGACAAGGGGAGAGCACATACAGGAGGTATGGGGATAGGTAGAAAATCCAAAAGATGAAAGCGTTTGATGTCCCCACTCCAGAGGAACTAATACAGAAACCTTAAAGTGACAGAGATAACATAAGAAGGGGATCAAGAACCAGTGTAAAGATCAGTTAGAGATGAATCAACTTGGGTTGTAACACATTTGTGCATGGAAGCAATGCTAGGAATCTCTCTGTATAGCTATCCTTAACTCAACTAGCAAAAACGCTTTGTCTTTCTTATTATTGCTTATGTCTTCTCTTCAACAAAATTAGTGGTAAGGGCAGAACAGGTTCTGCCTGGAAGCAAGGAGGGGTAAGGGGGAGGGGTGGGGGTGAGGGATGGGAGGAGGAATGACCCAAACAATATATGCACATGTGAATAAATAAAAAAAAAAAAAAAACAAAGTGTGTTTAAAAAAGAAAGAAAGAAGAGGTTAAATATTCTGTGTCCTAAAATCTCTTTTGGTTAGATGTTGCCCATTTTACAGATAAGATAGCAAGGGCTATGGAATAGCCTCTGTCCCTCAGTCATTTCGTAGCTTATTTGAGGACTGCTGGTGGACAGAAATTACTGTGTTCTTTCTATGGGTTCAGTGAAAAAAACATGCAGAATCCAAAAAGCAAACCTCGTCTTATACTGAAAACATGCATTATGTGTTTAATTTTTAAATTTTCTTTTGAAATGATTCATTTTCATATGAGCTTCAATAAAAGTTCAGATGTGGAGCTGAGGGGACAACCAGGAATTTAAGGAAGGCCATGGTGTTCTATAATTCTAGGTGAACACAATCTTATTTAAAAGATGGCTGTGGCTCGGGTGATAGAGTGCTTGCCTAGCAAGTGGGAGGCCCTGAGTTCAAACACCAGTATTGTACCCCAAAAATGATTAGACTTCTGAATAACTGGCTGCTACAAGTGTAGTTCAAATGCTGTCTGTATTAGCTCCTTAGCTCCTTAGCTATGTGATTTTGAGAAATTTATTTTACTTTATCTGTGAAACAGTGAGAATATGGAAAATACCTTTGTGGTACTTATAAAAATAAATTAATCCATTTAAAGCATTTACCATAGATATCTGGAACATAGGAAGTGCTCAGTAAATATTAGTCAATAAAATTATTAACAATTTAGGGTTTTTTTGTTTTATTTTGTTTTTGGTAGTACTAGGGTTTGAACTCAGGCCTCACACTTTCTAGGCAGGAGCTCTACCACTTGAACCACTCCACCAGCCCTTATTAACAATTTAAAGAGATCAAGAAAAGGAAATACTGCAAAACTTAAATGTTAGGTTTTTATTAAATCTTCATAAAGAGAACAGAAATTTCTCCCTTCTTATTTAAGATGTGATTCAAGAATATTATTTTACATTTGTATCTTGTTATATGTGTCAGATTAGCCTTTCAACAGACACACAGGGTGACAGTAATTATTCTCATTCTCTACTTGAAGAAACTAAAGACCTGTGACCAAAATTCCTACCTCATACTTCTACCATAGTCTATGTTCACACTCCTTTGGTGCTTCCAGCTGTATTTGTTCTCACTTGAGATATGGGATTTGAAAAATAGCATCTGAGTAGAAAGTTCATCTGTTCACAATATTCTTCACCCACTGAAAGTTGAATGTCCTCCATAGGCCACTGACCATCCTCGTGCAAAACACAAACCATTTATCATGTGTACATATGATTTTATCTGTCAGTGCGAATGCAAGTAAAATCAGTGATTTGTTCAGTAAGCTTGGTGGCTGAATCAGGACCAGAATTATTTAATCTAAAACATATAAGCTCTCTTGCCAATCTGCTTTGTAGCATAGTTTTTTGTTTTGTTTAATTTTGTGGTGCTGGAGATGGAACCCAGGGCCTTGAGTATGCTAAGCAGAAACTCTATCACTGAGTTACATCCCCAGCCCACGAGCACAGTTTTTAATCAAAGAAAGATTCTTTTTAATATACACAAAGACATATGCACAAGGTGTGGAACCCTCAATTTTTTCTTCAGTAGATTTGTAAAAAAAAAAAATCATCATTTACCTTCTTAGGATGCTATGATTTATAGAGCATTTTATTTTTATCTTCCCACTTGAGATGGCAGGGGCAGGTGGTTGCCCCATTTTGCCAATAAGGAAACTGAGGCTGGGAGAAGCAAAGATGTCATTAGCTAAAAGGAATTTCTAGCACTGTAAACCCATGTCTTATGATTGAAATTGGACTTCTTTTGGGTTGCTGCTAAAAAGCCATTGACTCACATATGGTATTATTTCAATACATTTTAGACATTTAAACTTTGGCTCGTCCCAAAAACTAATCTTGAGTTATAATCAAATTGTGTGAGAAAAAAGTCATATTAGTATTATAAAAACAATGCTCTTTTGTGACATCTCCAAAATCCAAGTTAAGAATTACTTTGTGAAATCCGGAGGCTATTTTTCTTTACAAATGTTTTATAAGACAAACTTGTACCTTTCTGAAAAGGCACATCTGTTGTAAATTACTCCCCTGCAGAAAGAGAGAGAGTCACCATCCCTTCTCCCATCTGAGCTTAAAAGACATTTGTTGACATATTCTAAGACCAGCATAGACAAAACAGCACAGGAAAGAGGAGGCGGTCAGCAGGACCAGTGTTCGGCTTTGCTTAAACTGATTCCACATGCCCCATGAACCATTAGCTGTTTTTTATTTCCTGCTCTAAAGATCTGTAGTGAAAATAATCTGGGGTAGGCAAAAGCTGTACTTATTATTTTTTTCCCCCAACAAGATGCTGTGTTAGCAAATAGAACATAAGAACCACCTTCAGCAAACCACGGTCTTTAATAATCCACTTTTCAAACACTACTGGTATTTCCTTTCCAAACAAAGATGGACTGTGACTGGAATCAATTTCATCATTTGTATGGTTACAATTGCCAAGTTTCTGGAAATAATCGCCATTTAAATACTGGATGATATTTTTTATAGGAAGTCAACAACAGTTTTATTGCTATTTAATTTCCATGATTTGTTTGTTTGCTGTAAGTTTTCACTGTTCTGAGAAACAAGATGTTTGGAGGTAGGGATAAAGTCTTCAGAACAAATCAGGAAAAAATGTTGAAATCCTGTTAATGGCCTTATTCCGATCCACTAAACAAGGGAGATTAACATGAGGAAAAACAATTTGTTCCAACATTTAGGGCTTTTCTTCCTCAATTTCCCTATAAACATAATAATAATAATATCTACCATTTTCAGATCTTGGAATAATAGGGAAAACCAAGAGCAGGACTAAGAACTCAATTATCCTCCTTAGGAGACAACAGGGTTCTTCAATGATATTCGACAAAACAGAGATGAGGTCTGCAAAAAAGGACTTAGGAAATCTGGAGGGAACTAAGCATCTTTCTCTATTGATGACATATGTAGCACATAACTGAATAACCTAGTACTCTATGGGGTACTGATGATGTATGGGACAGGCCTATCCCCTAAACCCCTTTTTACTGCCGACTAAATCACTAAAACAGGTCCATTCTGAGGTCAAAGAAGAAGAAAACGCTTAAACACTACAGGAATACTTTAATGGCAACATTGTTCATTTAGTTGTGTGAATTATGGTTATTCTTTCAATCAATTTTGGGGTACGTTGGGGAGGAGAATGGGAAATAGCAAGATAAAGATGGGAATCAATTTGAAAAAGTATCTCAAATTCTCACACTATGGACAGCAGTTGGTTTAATAGGATAAAATTAGTCTTTTAGAAATTATTATGATTTGGATGTGATGTATCCAGCCAATGAATGTGTTGAAGGATTGGTCCCTAGCTGGTGGTGTCAATCATGAAGAGGTAACTGGATCATAAAGGCTGTGACTTTATCAATCCATTGATGTATTCATAATTTGATGACATTTTGGCAAGGTAAGAGTGTGAGATGCCTGTTGGATAGCCAGAAGGTGACAGCAATAGGTTGAAGGATACATGAGTCAAGGTGGGAGACAAGACATTAGAAACCCCTTGGAATTTAGAAGGCTCTCAATGTAGGAATGGAAGGGGTCACCAGGGATGGAATATGGACAGAGACAGCCAGAGCAGAGCCCTGGGACAACAAACTTAGCTGTTGAGCAGATGAGTAGGAGCCAGAAAAAGAGATGGAAAAAGACTGAGGTGGGCCAGGTACCTGGGAACTCTAACTGCTTCTGCTTTTCTCAGTGATACAGTAGTCAAAATCCCTAGCAGGAGAGTGGCTGGTAGAGGAGGTTGGGGGAGGAGACAGCAGCAGGTATGAAACTGTTCACTGGAGAACACCGTTGTCCTTCTCAGGGCTGTTCACAGGCCCTGGAGGGTGGTTTATACCTAGACTAGACTGCCCTGTTCCCTATCGATTTTGCATGTTAGTCTGTTCTGCTGTCTTAATAAAATTAAGTTTTATCCATCTTATCTACACAGTCTGTTATTGAACTCTCTTGTATAAAGCTTTAAAAGATCTCATATACTTTATTGTGAAAAAAAAAGTCCAAATCAGTGTTATGTTCAGTAGCTCTATGGAAAGAGGCAGACTCCTGCCTCTTTGAGCCCTGCCCAAGCATGAGGAAGGTGATCTAGCTAGTACCAGAGCCAAACCCAGCAGTTACCATGACAGAACAAGAAAATATGGCTCTGTTTTTTTTTTTTTTCTCTCTCTCACCAATTCCTTCATTTTTATACCTGGCTGTTTCAGTTTCTAAGGAGAACAAAGACAGTTCTTGGTTAAGTAACTGAATAAACAATCTAGAACTTGACCAGGTCACATGTAATTTAAAGTGTTTCATTATGCTGGCATGGTGGTGGAAAATCAGTCTCTAGAGTGGTAAACAGCCCCACTTGGGTTGATATTTTGTCTATCTGGGAATTTATTTGCTGCTAGTCTGAAGGGTCTTTGTTGACTTTTGGAACCATTTACAATTGATACACACATATACATACAAAAATTTCAGGAGAACTTGACCACCTGTAAAATCAAGTACTTACATTAAAAATATAAAAACAAGGCTGGATGTGGTGGTTCACTCCTGTAATCCAAGCTATTTGGGAGGCAGAGGTTGGGAGGATTGCAAGTTGAGGCCAGCCTGAGCAAAAAAAATTAGTGAGATTCCATCTCAATCAACAAGCTGGGCATAGTGGTTCATACCTGTAATCCCAGCAAGACAGGAAGTATAAATGGGTATAGTGCAGCCTGAGACCCAGTCAAGAAAATGAGACACTATTAGAAAAATAGCTAAAGCAAACAGGACTGGGGATGTGACTCAAGTGGTAGAGCAGTTGCCCAGCACATGTGAGGCCTGAGTTCAAACCCCAGTACCACCCTCCCACCAAAAAAATGTAAAAAAATATCTTCACTAGGAAGACAGTAGGAACTAGTACCGCTGCAAGGGGAGATCTTACCTCCAGTTCTTTTCACTGAGTATACGTTGCAGGAAGACAAAGAAAAACCTGGTGTATCTTCTTGCAGAGGTGAATAAGTCACCATATACTTGGAGCAATTTAGGATTATTTTGAGTCTAATATGATAGATTAATCCCAAGTTTGTAAAATGTTTAGGTCACTGCTTGGTTTATAATAAGTTGCAACAATTTTATTATTGTTGTTGTTGTGACTATAATCATTCAGTGTGAGAAGATTGTACTAATAAATGTTGGATTTTCCTACCTAATTGTGATGTGTCTGTGATATCAGCTCTGCACAAACGCCTAAATGCCTCTGTTTATGAGTGCTCCCTGATTATAAGCACGAATGTTACAACAATCTGCTTTTCCTCAAACACACTGTGCAGAGTTGATAGAAATTATTTTGAACCTTCTGGTTTGTGTGACTTTTTGGCACATCTACCAGTATTATGAAGTAGATATTTTATCTGAGCCAAACTGCTGCTATGCAGAAATACAAATAGAAGTAGCATTCTCCAGACAGATAGATGGCTGGGGGAAATAAAGACAATGTCATCAATTAACATTAAAATTTTTATTATTTGCTTTATTAATCCAAATGTCAAAGTTGTCCTTCCAAGTTCTGCATTCTTATTTTTCTTTCTGAGAATCATTTAAATACTTTTCTTTAGTAAATGGACATTTATTTATTTATTCTCTTAGCAGAGACAATAGATAAAATTCAATGAAAAATGTAGTCAGTGATACCATGTAGCATCACTCCTCTAAAGTCATTTTGTTGAAGACCTACCTAGTGGCAAACATCCCTGTGACTCCCATTAGTATGGGAGAGAGTGACCACACAGGAAAATGCTTTCTAAGAAATACTGACAGATTACTACATTACAGAAAGCATTTGACAACAGTGCTCTTTACCATTGATGACTATTGCTACTTTACTCTGCTAACATAAAATGCTCATCCATCTGAAGATTTGTCTATTTCTTCTTATCCTATTGGCTTAGGAAATTAAATTGACTTTATTTGCTTAAAAATTAGTCAAATCAGATACCACCAAAAGCAAGCTATATGATCAGTGCAATCAAAATTCCAGTGACATTCTTCACTGAGATAGAAAAGTCAATCTTAAAGTTCATATGGAAGCACAAAAGACTTCAAATAGCCAAAGCAGTCCTGATCCAAAATAGCAATGCTGGAGGTCACAGTACCTGACTTCAAACTACACTATAGAGTCATCATAGTAAAAACAGCATGGTACTGAAACTAGACCCCAGTCTCCCACCTTGTACTAGCATCATTTCAAAATGGATTAAAGATCTTATGTAAAATCCAAAATAGTGAAATTAATTCAGGAAAAAATAGGGAACATACTGGACCACATAGTCAGAGGTCCGCCAATAGCTCAGCAATTAAGAGAAAGAATTGACAAATGGGACTGCATGAAACTAAAAAGCTTCTGCACTACAAAGGAAACAGTCACCAGACTGAAGAGAATGGGAGGAAATTTTTGCCGGCTATACATTTAACAAGGGATTAATAGCCAGAATATAGGGAACTCAAACAACCAACTTCTCAAAGAGTCAACAACCCACTGACTAAATGTGCAAATAACTGAGCAGACAATTCTCAAGAGAAGAAGTACAAATGGCCAACAAACATGAAGAAATGCTCACCATCCTCGGCCATAAGGAAATGCAAATCAGAACACTGAGATTCCACCTTACCCTAGTGAAAATGCCTATTGTCAATAACACAAGCGACAACAAATGCTGGAGAGGATGTGGGGGAGAGGCACACTTCTACACTGTTGGTGGGGATGTAATGTAGTGCAGCTGCTATGGAAAGCAATAGGGAGGTCCTTCAAAAACTAGAAATAAACTACCAGCAATCCCACTCCTGGGCATAGCCAAAGGAATGTGCTGCAGGATATGACAGAGCCACTTGCACACCCATGTTTATTACACATCCATGTTTACTGCAGCACTACTTACAATAGCCAAGCTTAGGAAGCAGCCCAGATGTCCCACAACTCATGATGGATTAAGAAAATGTGGCGTATTTATACAACAGAATTTTATTAAGTCATAAAGAAGAATGAAATTATGTTGTTTGCAGGTAAATGGATGAAACTGGAGGACTTCATGTTAAGCAAAGTAAGTCAGACTCAAAAAGTCAAAGGTCACATGTTTTCTCTCATATGTGGAAGCTAGACCTGTAAGTTAAACATATATGATCATATAAATATATATACATACATATATAGTGAGAGAGAGAACAAAATTGTATTAGTGAGTCTGTCTGAGGGGTTTGTGAGAAGCAGAAGAGATAAAGAAAATGTTAGACAACAACAAATATTGAAACAGCTCATCTATATATGAATATAATATAATGCACTGTGCAGTAAGCTGTTGAATATTAGTGGAACATGGTAATAGAGAATGAGCAAGTGACAGAAAGGAGAGGGTAATTTGATTAAAACATGATATACACAGCCATGGAGTACCAAGGTGAACCCCCCTTGGTTCACCTTGATTTTTTTTAAAAAATCAAGGGCAGGAGGGAAAAATAAATCTTTTCCAGAGGTATGTACCAGTGGAAGATGGGTGGATACTCTGTCAAAACAGCCAAATGGCCTAAAACTTTTTAAAAATTACTAAAATCATCCAGGTAAGGTTTAGTAAAAAATTTATTTTGAGACAGAGTCTCTATGTAGTTCAGGCTGCCTTTAACTCATGATCCTCCTGCCTTAGTCCCCTGAGGGCAAAGATTACAAACGAGTGCAACCATGCCCAGAAGTAAAGTTATTTTTATGTATTAAAATATTATACATATATTATTTAATTTAAAGTTCAACTTTGTATAGTTACTTATAATTTTATCTATTGTATGACAAATTTGATCATTCACATATACTTTATTAATTAAGGATGCTAGTTGTAGTAGACTGCTAAAAGTTTTTTGGAACACACAAAAAATCATTTTGTAAAATTGCTATTTCAAAATTTTTTTCAAGTCATTGATGTCAGCAAAGAAGAATAGAGAGTTTTTCTGATGTAAATTCTGTTTTATTTTCAATAATTATGAGTGACAAGGAATTTCTTATCACTAGAAAAGGGCTAGAAAGTGGACATCAAAAATTTTGTGGCTCTTGGGGATATACCCAAAGGAATGTGACTCAGGTTACTCCAGAGGCACCTGCACACCCATGTTTATTGCAGCACTATTCACAATAGCCAAGTTATGGAAACAGCCAAGATGCCCCACTACTGACGAATGGATCAAGAAAATGTGGTATTTATACACAATGGAATTTTACTCAGCCATGAAGAAGAATGAAATCTTATCATTTGCAAGTAAATGGATGGAACTGGAGAATATCCTGAGTGAGGTTAGCCAAGCTCAGAAGACCAAAAATCATATGTTCTCCTTCATATGCAGACTTTAGATCTAGGGCAAATACAGAAATGTGGTTGGACTTGGGCCACATGATAAGGGGAGAGCACTCACGGGAAGTATGGGGATAGGTAAGAAACCCAAAACATGAAAGTATTTGATGTCTCTACTATAGAGGAGCTAATACAGGAACCTTAAAGCGACAGAGGTCAACATGAGAAGGGGATCAGGAAGTAGTGTAAAGATCAGTTAGAGATGAATCAACTTGGGTTGTAACACATTTGTACATGAAAGCAATGTTAGGAATCTCTCTGTATAGATATCCTTATCTCAACTAGCAAAAACGCTTTGTTTCCTTTATTATTGCTTTTGTTTTCTCCCCAAAAAAATTAGAGATAAGGGCAGAACAGATTCTGCCTGGAAGCAAGAGGGATGGGGAGGGACTGGGGGGGTGGGTAGAGGGGAGCAATGACCCAAACAATGCAGGCACATGTGAATAAACAAATTTTTAAAAAGTTTGAGGGTTTAGGCAAACATCCAAAGCATCCTTAGGCCTAGCAATACAAACGACAGAGGCATTTCACCATTAGAATACAATTCTAGAGGCTGCAAAGCAGGTATGTGTATGTTTAGTATCAGAATAGTACAGGTGCTAATCATCAGGGTGGCAGGATGGACCCTACATCTGGGCATTACTCCCCACATCAATAAAGTGCTTATGATTCATACATTAAAGGAACATTAGTAGGATTAAGTTAAATGTTCAATTAGAAAATAAGCCTTTCCCATTTCTAAGCCACTGTTACTCCTTCATTCACATTAAGAACACAGTAATGGCGATAGGAGAAGCAAAGAGGCAAGAGAGCCATTCTGAGAGCCACGCAGATTATATGCCTGCTGCTGTGCTAAACCCTTCATTTACATTAGGGATGCACCCCACAAGCAACCCTGCAAAGACCATCTATTAGCCTCCCTTTTCAGAAAGTGAAATATAGTCTTCAAAAGATCACAGAGTATGGAAGGGGCTGAGTGAGGACCAGAACCTAGATCTGTCTGTAGTTAAACACCTGGCAAAAACAAAAATCAGGTCCAATGTTACAGAAAAAAATCTGTGTTTATATAAACCTATTCAAACAAATAACTCCAATCCTACTTCTGTGATCTCTTGTAAGTATAGACTGATCAACATTAAAAATTTTTCTCCACGTACCTCCAATACTCCCTAAACGTACTGGCTGTCACTTACATATACCATCTCTCAGAATTTCTATGAGCACTGCAGAGCAAATGCAATCATTGGTGCTCAATAAATGGTTATTCATTCCTCTATGGATAGACATGGTAAGAAGAATATGAAATGTTCTTAGGATGCAGACTTGTAACACTTAGTGTACTTCTTTCCAATCATAAAATAATTCCATTGTGGAAAATGTAGAAAATATAGTGAATCCACCTTATTCACAGATTTATTACATATAGTTTTGACCAAGCATGTTTACAAATGATAAAAGAATCCACAATTTAAATCCACACGCTCATTCTGCAGCTCACTTGGTGTGGAGAAGCTCTCAGTCAGCCCCACGTTATGGTTAATGGTGTTTATTGTTGTGTGATCTGCTGAGTGTTTCTTTGCTCTTAATTTTATGAAAATCTGCCCTCCCAAAGGCAAATGGTGCCCCAAAGCAAGGTAAAAGTTAGCGTTTAATTTAAGTAAGAAAGTGAGAATTTGAGATTTGTTGAAAGGCAGCATGTCTTTAGCTGAAGTTGTGTGGCGTTACAGGAAAATAAGCACATGCAGTACAGCACTGAACTCTGCATCCTGAACACTCATGGTTTTCCCTCAAAGGTGGTCTCCTTAAAACCATGGACTGTGGACACTAGGGTTCTACTATAAATACAGAAGTGAAAATCAATGATAAACTTTGTTAATGTTGCAGGACATATCCTTCCAGTCTCTTTTCTATTTACTGATCTTTATGTAATTTTTAATCATGTGATTACCATGCATTAAACACTGTGTTAGATGCTACGGAGTCAAAGAACAAGTCAGGCTTGATCTGGAATCCCTGATATTAAACATATACATTTGTTGCATTTACAAAGGTAATGTGTAGTACACACACCTGTGCACACATTTCTTGCTTTTAAGTTCCAAATACCAAACATTTTGATCTCTCTCAACTTTATCATCTTAAATAACGATACAAAGAACATCATTCTGCTCTAATGTTTGACATGTGTTTTCTAATATCCTCAAGACAAAGTCTCAGAACTTGAAGTGCAGGTTTGAAGGATACATGTCTAAAAGGTTTTTCATAGTGAAAAATAAGGTTTTTAAAGTTAGATAATACATGTTCAAATTGGGAAGGAAAAGTCTCCCTTTTACTCCCTGACTCCAAGTCAATTTGTTCCCTTCCCTGGGCACAAACAATTTCTTATGTGTTTTTCCAGAGATTATTCCATGCATAGTCAAGAAGACAAAGATGTGTGTATTGTTTTATCTCCTTTTTTTCTTTTCTTAAGGCACAAATAGAAGCATATCATGACATTGCCAGGCCCTTTTTCTCAACTGTATTATATATCTTAGAAATTGTTCCTTATTAGTGTCAAAAGCTTGCTTATTCTTACAGCTTCATAATGGTGCATGGTATAGATATACCATCATTTATTGATCAGGTTTCTGTTAATGGATGTTTAGGTTCTTTACCAGTTTTCTATTTTTACAAAAATAGCAGCAAAGAATATCCTACACATGTAATAGTTCACACATGTGTGAGTGTATCTGTAAGATAAACTTCTGGGATTGAAATTGTTTGGCCAAAAGATTTGTGTTTTTGTAATTTGGCAGTACCTACTGCCAACTCGCCTTCCAAAAGAGATTGTACAGTTTCCACTCCTGCTGGGAGGACATGAAGGTATCGATTTCCTTGCCAGGCTTCATCACAGATGTGTCTCCTCTCTTCCAGGTATTTTCAAGAGTATTTGGAGACACAGAATAGTTACTAGGGGAGTGCCATAGGGTCAGTTTTTACATTTTTAGCTGTATTTGTCTACATTACATTTTGAGAATAAATGATATTAATTTTGACTTACAGGATTGAGTACATGATATATATTAGACAAGAAGAGATTTTTCTCTGGCTATAAAAATGGCCAAACCAGTTGAGTATTTTATAGCATAAGGTAGGTCATGAGTAGTTTCCAAACTACCTTATAGAATAAACAGAATTTTTCTTGTTCAGTTTCTTGTCCACCACAACTGCCATACTGAGTTTTTTTTTTTATATTGCTTGTGCATTATACCTAAGTTCATACACTATGTTTGAATTAATGTTTCTATTTAATTGCTTTGGGTGGATTTTCAATCAGAAGAATTCAACATTGTAGAACTGATAGCATAGTATTCCAAACAGCTCTGTGTTCAGACCTTGGTTTCAATTTGCTTCTTTGAGTTCAGAGTTTGGGCCCTTGTTAACTGTGTCCTTATGTATCTTACTTATGCTATCTGAATTTCAGCTTTATTTATTTATTTTTTTCTTGTGGTGATGGAGGTTGAACCTAGGGCTTTGCACATGCTTGGCGAGTCAAGTGCTCCACTACTGAGCTACTGAGCAACAACCCCAGCCTTAATATGACTTGTAGCACCTGGGTAAAGATTAAATTAAGTATAATAGTTACTACTAACACTTGTAATATCACTACGGAAATACAATCTCAAATTCAAACATCCCGATTGTAAGACAGATGCATTCCCATCTTTATATAGATAGATGTAAGAACAAAAATATAGGTTAACCCTAGAATTTAGCATAACCCAAATCATAACCTTTCGGAATTAATCTAGAAAGATTAATGCCAAAGTGACAGGCCTCCTAAATATATACACACACCCTTCTATATATGCACATTTTAAATGAAAGACTACAAGAAGCAAGGTATAAAAATCTTTGTATGCATTTCTTTTGAGTCTGTCTCAGAAAGTACTAGGGGTAAATTCTGATTGTCTGATTGGCAAAAATATATGTTATATTTACTGAGATCACATGGAAAAGATGCTACATTATTTTTTGACTAGCAGAAGAAGTTCACTGAAGGTCTCCTCTGTGCTTGGTACCACACATCACCACTGGGATGGAGTGCTAAGTCCAACAGACATAGATTCTACTTCATGATGCTTAGAGACAGGTAAAACACTTTGGGGGAGATAGCGCAAGTAATGCACTTTCACTGAACTTCCTAGTGGTAACAGAAGCATTGCCCGATCAGGAAGGGCGGTATCTAATTATCCAATCCATCAATTAGGGAAAACAGCTAACTAGAATAGACTCTAACACAAAGTAGTCACCTCAGACATTAGAACCAACACAATTTCCAAATCTAAGCACCCAAATGATTTTATGTCATTTATTGTCACTATTTGAATACTAAATAATGATTTTCCTGAGAAAGAACTGAGTAGGAAATAATAAAATGAGAGTCCCATAGGAATTGTATTTAGCTAGCTTCAATTTTGTACATAGGTTATTTTATGTTTGAAATAACTATGATTGAGTAAAATTTCAATCTCTTCTATTAGTAAATAGTTACAGAAGTTACAAAGTTATATTTCATTAACAGAAAATCTGATTTAATTAGAACTTGATGAGAATTAACTAAATCCCATTCACCAAGAGAAGCTGCTAATCTCAAACCATGAATAATGCACGTTCCCCACCTACTGGCACTTGTGGCAAACTGCAGGTGCATTACACTGATAATCTGATAATTTAATTCATGGATAACATCAGAAGCTTTATAGATAACATCCATCTTCCAGATAATTTATGATGTATGATGTTTTTAGCATCTAGTAACTTACCAAGATAACCTCTCTTATTTTTTTTCAATTCCCACTGTGCTATCTAGATAAGGTAGCCTGTACCTTATGACCTGACATTGTGATACTAGCCTCCTGATTAGATTCTCCAACACCTCTAGAACACTGCAACTTATGTAATTTCTATACTTAAGAAACATGAAAATAAATTTGTTTGCAACACATCCTGTAGAAGCACCTGAACCCAATACAGAGTGCTTGCTTCTGCACTTGCTCAACAAGCTGAATGCTAGCAAGAAGGTCAAGTGTAACCACTGTGAATGCACATCATTCTTCCCAGGTTGTCCCCACACAAGCCCTATCTGAGCTATTCTTGTCTTTCCACCTGGGTAACTCCTACCCATTCTTAAGACTCCACCCAAAGCCCATTGTTTACAGGAATCCTCCTTGACTGTCACAGCTGATTCATCTCTCCTTATTTTGAATTCTAAGAATGCTTGCCTTGTAACCTGAGGTGAACTTCTGGCCTATTTTTGCTGCTTTCTTATTGACCATTATGTCTACAGACTAGTAGGTGGTTTTTCTGATGAGAAAAAGGGTTTCCTTGAAGATAGTGATTGTTCTTATGTGCTTAAAAATATCCCCTCTTCACTGCTCCCAGCTCAGTGAGGAACACAAAGCTCAAATATACTTAAGGGTTGTATCCACCAATTCTTAATAGCATTTCATTATTCCGATCTTTTGGTCTGCAAATGTCTTGCAGGTGTGGTTTCTGATCACCCTGTCATCCTTCACTAGTTAAAACACATGTGATCTTTTCAACAGCAGAAGCAGGTTCGTGTCTACATATCTGCATTATCATCAAGGAAGGAAAACTGTATGATATTTCTTAGTAATTTGGAACAAGAAAACAGTTCTTTTCTGATTACTTGGTATTTTAGGTAAAATTTGGTATTAAAATGAGGGTTTATCTCATTTATTCATTTTACTTTATATTTGCAGGTCAGTTATAAGTGATTAATGAATACCTTTCAAAGGTCACTATCCATCTTCAAAATACATCAATCCTATGTAGGCAATCTTTGACTTTTGAAGACAGAAACTTTTACTGTTTCACAAACACATTAGACAAGAATGTGGTTTGATCAACAGGCCATAGGATTCATGAAATCAACATTTATTCACGGAGAGCCAGCACCCTTCTGGTTCTGATTAAAGTTCCTGCACCAAAAGCTGGTAGATCTAGGAGAAGATGCTATTCATAGATAACTTAAATCAACCTGGAATAACAAAAGGTACTGAATTCCCCCACATGAGCCCATGGTGTCGCATTCTAATAGGAAGACATGGTGGTCTTAATAAAAATGCATAACCCAAAGAGTACGCACCCAGACAGTTGGTTTCTCAGACCTCAGTTTTAACCCTGTAACTATAACCATATGATGAGATCTTAATGTTCTTTAATTTGGAATAAGGTTTAAGATAGTTAAAAATAAAATTTTTATAAGGTGCAAATCTCTTCACCACATGAAGTGCTGCAGCAATTACTTTGCCAGACACAATATTTTCTTGACTCACACACATATTCAAAATACATGTATATATACATTTCAAAAACAAAATTCATGTTGACTTATCATTCTTAAAATAACTTTCTCTTCACATATCCATTTATCTCTAGACAGTCATTGAAAATATGATTTGCCAACGATTTGAATTTGCGTATATACAGGCTACATAGTCTTACAATAAAGTAGAAAAATCTACTTACATGCCTTCAGCTGTCTTTGTTGAAGTTGATTTTTTAGATATAAATAACCAAACTCTCTTAACGTAAGCCTGACACTGATAATGAATCCGTTTCAAATGCCAACAGGAAAACATACTACTGCCGTAATTAAATGCAAATGTTTTGAGTGTATGCAGTATTAAAGTTGAGTGTAACCCACTGAATGAGGAAATTTAGAAGTTAAGTGGCTCAAAAGGAATAATTTAAACCTGCTGAGTCAGGTTTTCCCACTGAACAAGCTGCGCCTTGGGAATAAATCTGGTGTGGTTGTAAGTGGTAGAAACTCTTTTGGATTTCATAACTTTAATATGAATGGAGATATTATTCTTGTTACTTTGGCAATTTTATGCAAAGTACATAGGGCTTAGCCATTCTGAGAGAGGCCCTGCCTCTGTTTACTTAGCCAGTCAGTCCTTATTTTCTGAGCACAGAAGGCCAAGCTTTTGAGGAGATACTGGACTTTTGTGCCCCTGAGTTGCTAAACAGGACCTACAGGAAAACATCTTCCAATACTTTGAGAATCCTGAATCTATTAATATGGAGGAGACTTTGATCATAGAAGTGATTGATCAGGGAGGTAGGACTAATCAAAGATGACTCCCTGGAGAAGATGAGGCTATAGGATGCAGAATCACACAAGTTATTGTATGAGGATGAGAAATTAGTGTGTTGGATTAAAGCCAAGAATCCACATCAAGGAGAAGTGAGATGAGAGGAAGCTGGTGGGAAAGCTGTCAAGACCCTTGATGACCAAGGGCCATTGCTCAGCCATCTAGGTGCCATCTCCTCTTCCTTGAGGTATGAAATGTACACTATTTGTCTTCAGGCCATGTATGATGTGAGAGAATACCAAGAAGGAAATTAATTGATCTTCTTCACAACACTGGTGTCAAAATTTAGAATTTCACAGATATGTTACAGACAATACTTGGCTTTGGTAGATACTCTCTCACGATGATCTTCCCAAATCAGAATTGCAAGTTCAAAAGGAAGTGATGATCCCTCACATCAGAAGTATAAAGATGGAGCTTTGGTTTATGCATTTCATCCATACTTCCTTCTGAGACTACAGTATGAAAGAAAACTCTAAAAGACTTTGGTTTCCAAACATTCAAACATTTATATCTGCTTTTAGTAAATAAAATGACTGTACTTCTCTTGTTTTACTAACTGATTTAATAGCTATGGTGTTAAATTTAAGATAGTATCTAATACAATGCCAACCTTGGATGACAAAAAGAGGAATCATGCAAGCTCAAGGACTTAGACCTGAGCCTTCTTTGGGAGAGATTCTGCTAATGCTACTAAGTGTGTTATTTTAAAATTAATTTGTGTCAAGCTTCCTCTCAGATGCTTTTTTAGTAATTGAATAATAGTAGCCCATGACACCAAGCTGGGAACTTCCTCTAGCAAAGATCACTAGCACCTTTCGGACAGAGAGTTTCTTCAGACCTGCCTGTAAGAGCAGAATATGAGTATAGCAGAGAGGCAAACGCTTGCATGTCTTGAATCTGAATTCCAATGAATGTGACATTGCATGACTCCTTAACCACTCTGAACTTCAGTTTCCTCTATGTAAGATCAAGGTTAATAATGATCCCTGTTTCTCAGAGTTATTGTAAGGGTCAAATGTGATGATCCAATTACAATGTCTATCTTAGTGCTTGGCCCACAGAAGTTCTTCAAATATGTGAGGCCTTATTTTATATCCAGAATATTTAAATGGCACCACATAAGTTATGAAGTTTAAGGTGAAATCTCAAGTATAATCATAACAATAAAACATTAGCATAAAACCCCTAGAAAGTGGAAAACTATAGGAAGAAATTAATCTACAACAGCAAAAAATAAAAGAGGAAGTATGTCTTTGTATCAGATTTAAGTGTTTCTACTGATTTTTCAACTTTGGGCCTGATGATGCTCAGTGAATGGAGTACCATGATTGCCATTTGTTTTGGTCAAGAGGTCAGAAATGGGCCAGGAACTGTGATGCTTAACAGTCTTAGATCATACCTGTGAGCTCTCTATGAGGTTTTAAAGCTTGCCTGCAAAGGCAGTGGGAAAGAGAATTGTGGATTATGAATCCAACTACTGCCTGTTAAGCCTGATTATAAGAAGAAAACATAAGGAGCTTCTGAAGCATCTTGGTTTTGCTACAAATTTGACAATAAAACATCTCTTTGTTGTTTAATAATTTAATATAGTGGATTTTTTGGGTTTTTTGCCTTTTTTTTTTTTGGCCATACTGGGGATTGAACCCAGGACCTTGTACACACTAGACAAGCATTCTTCTACTTGAGTCCACCCTCAACTCTTTTGATTTGCATTTTTCAATTTTGAGATAAGATCTATCTTTGCCTAGGCTGGCCTTGAACTCCCATCCTCCTGCCTCCACTTCCAAGTAGCTGGGGTTACAGGCTTATACCATCATTTTTTTTAACTGAAAAGAAACGTAAAGAACTATCAATTACTATTAAATAGCATTAATTAATTAATATTAATATAATTAATTAATTAATAGCATTGATTAATTTGAAGATTAGTGTTTGTTTCTTTATATCAGACTAAAGAAAATTCAATACAGATCATTTTTCTACTTATTGTGTATCTACTTCAGGCAATAGTTCAGTCATTGAAACCATATCGCACACCTATTATCCACCAGGCAGTATGCTGAAAGAGAGAGATGTAAAGATTAATAATGCCCGGTCCCTGCCCATAAGGGGATAAGGTGAGTAAACAAATTATTAGGACATGATCTATCTGGTAAGATGTATAATAGAGGCAGAGTGGGGCAAGGGGTGTGTAACTGGTGGAAGCTAAAAGATTTCACGAGGAAAGCAAAATGACTTTCTCATCTTCAAAACAGAATAATCAAGAACAAGCATCAAATGAAAATATTAATGTAGTCCAAAGTTGAATAAAATCTGGGGAATGACTCATTGGTTTTTTGACACCTATTTTTCTTTAAATAGGACTAGCTCTACAAAAATTAATCCTCCAAACTGTATTTGGAGAAGGATTAAATGTTGAGTATATTAACAAGCCTACAAATTTACTGATATTTAATTCAATAAAATATAATGAGGAGTCTACATTACGCCAAGCACTGACCTCATGCTAAGGAGAGGGAAAACACAGCAGAGTAGACAGAAACAAAGGAGGAAGAGGTTTACAGGCTCAGGAAGGTGAGATGAGATAAAAGAGAATGTGAAAAATGCTTTATGACAGGGTGTCAACAAGGAGCTATCAGGGACACAAGCACGAATGCCTGTGTAGGCCAGGCTGGGTGAGAATACAGGTCACACAGACAGGCAGCATCTGCTTCTCCCGTCCCTTGTTCATGGTCATGTGGAAACACAGACCTAAGGTTGCCAAAACTTCCTATTTCTCAAGAGGTGCTCAAATTCAATTTTTTTCCTGAGATCTCCTGATTTTTGAAAATTGTTTTAAAATCATGTCTGCAGCTAAGTTCAGTTCCTGTCAGTCAGCAGCCTCCGTTTTCACAATGCACAAGAAAAATTGTGGTGGATGATGAGATTAAGGACAAAGGGCTTGAGTAGTGAATTCAAGTCCTGCCTTGCCTCTGCTACACAACCTTGGTCAAATCCTCAAAATGACTCTGAATTTTGGTTTCATAATCTTTCAACTGAGGATAAACAGACCTGCCTCATAAGGGTTTTATGGAAGAAAACATGGTCTAGCATGTAGTTAGCTCCCCCAAATGGTACATTTATTTCTCTCTTTAGAAAAACCTTCATAAAAGAAGGGATGAAAGCTGGCTTTTGAGTGAAAGGAAAGATTTTGACTGGCATGGATGGACTGGAAGGCTTTAAGATGTTCTAAGGAAAGAAAGTAAAAGTGCCAACACTACAAGGAGACAGAAGATCCTGTCTAAGAAAAAATAGTGTTGCCCTTATTTGGCTGGAATAGAGAGCACATGAGGAATGTAAAGAGGGTGAGTACTAGAAGGTCAGACTGACCTTGAGTCAGTTATACAACTGACTGATAAGTTGTACAATAGAGGCAGACAGTGGGTCAAGGGGTACTTGAGTACCATCCTAGGCAGGATTGGGTTCTACACCACAGGAAATGAGAAGACAATGAAGATTTTGAGCAAGGGAATACCAGATCAGGGCTGTTATTTTTGATGCGACCAATCAGTGGCCAATGGCCATTGGTAGTCTCCAGCAAGAGATCAGCAAGAAGTCTGGTCATCTCATAGTAGTGAGATGATCAAGAAGAAGATGAGTCAAAAGATGGAATCAGTAGATCATAGGAGAGAGAAGCAAAATAAGCTATTGGCAGGACTCAGGTTTTTGACTTGAGATGACAGAGGAGTTGTAATTGGCAGAAACAAGGAATGTGAGAAGAACCACCATTTGTTGATGAGAGGAATGAGTTGACTTTATCCTAGTAGTTTTCATAAATGGCACATTGGTTTGTTAGTGGCTGTTTCACTGTAGCATCTCAGCCAAATGGTTGTTTCTGAAGCAACTGAGTTTCCTTACCAAGAATTTTTCTTCATTAGATTTATGCAGAGATTTGTTACAAAGTCTAAATCTGTGTTCATCTCACCTCCCAAAATATGGTATCAACAGTCAAGCCTGAATGCATTATTTCTGGTTAGATAATCATTTGTTTTAAGATGGTGAAAAACAATAAGAAGGAAGACTCCAAGACAGAACATGCTTCTACCACAGAATAAAAATGTCCTCCTACCATGTCTCATGCCCACGGTGTTCTTACTACATAATCCCAGGTGCAGAAAGGTTGGAGGTTTGAATTTGAGGACTTGGATAATGACCACCTTACGATACATGAATGTATACCCACAGGTGGCCAGCATCTTCCCTGAATGGGTGCCCTGTAATGTCCTAGATGAGGCTTTGATAGCTACATCAGAGCTCAGAGAATGCTCTTTGGTGCAAGATGTGGAATCAAAATGTTGCACTGGCTTTTTTGATTTCTTAAGAGAAACCACTTTTTAAATTTCTTCTAAGGAAATGGGGAGGAGGCATGTATCACACACACACACACACACACACACACACACACAGAGTTTCTCCTGGCCTCCTTTTCACTTTGTCTCTTTTTAGTTTTAGAGATATAGAGATAGAGGGAAGTTAGGATGACATAAAAGACAGATGGAGAGAAAAGAGACATTCTGTTGTTCTTCATTTGAGTATCTTCAATATAATCAGCAGTATTTCAATCTTCTCATGTTAGGTAAGGTAACTATGGCTGAAAACAATTAAGTATATATCTCAAAATAATTAGTAGACAGGACTTTGAATATTCCCAACATGAAAAGACAATGTTTGAGGTGACTGATGTGCCAGTTTTCCTGATATTGTTATACACTGTATACATGTACTAAAATATCACTGTATACCCCACAACTAAATATAACTAATGAAAATTACTAAAAAATTATCAGGTCTTCTTGTAGGAAGTAATTAAAGGGTAGAATCATTCTATTTGTATTTCCAGCATCTACTTCAGTGCCTGACACATAAGGATGGTTAACAGATACTTGTCAGAGAAATAAATGTGTTGAAGAAATACATAGTTGCTAAAGAAATGTTTATCTGTATAGGTGAATAAACACAGATTCAACTTTACTCAATGAAACCTTTAATATTTGCTGTAACAGAATATTCTACTAATAATAGTTTAGGTAATAGAGTTCATTTTCCTCATATAATTGAAAGTTCAAAAGTTGTTGATTACTGGTATTGTTTTACAAAGATAACATTTAGATTATAGGAACTTTCTATCTTTCCATTATCCTTCTGTTTATTACCTCATGGGGTGATTTGGCTACCCCAGCTATAGGCATTACATCCACATTCAAGGACAGATGAAAGGAGGAAGAATAGAGCCAGAAATATCCGTCTTCTTTTACTAAGAAAACAAAAAGGTTTTCCAGCATTTGCCTAGATTCCCCCCAAAATGTTCTCTTCTAGCTTCCTGTCAGAACTATACTAGATGACCACCACAGATACAGCGAAACCTTAGAAAATGAATATTTAGGCCATAATCTTTGCTATCATATACAAAATCAGTCTTCCATTAGCAATAAGAAAGGAAAAGTGGACACTGGGTGGGCAATTAACCATATAAGACCCACTTTTGGAGTCCTTTCTGCATCTCATGCCTCTGAGAACTCACTTGCAGCCTTGTTTTAATTTGTTTGTCACTTATTTCCCTCCCAGATTGAAAGCAGAGCTCATATTTTGCTCAGTTTCTCCTATCTTTTACACAGTAGGTCCCCAATAAGTATTGCTGAACATATTGAAAATATTATAATTTTTAAAATACATGTAAAATGATGCTTTTAAAGTAGATACAGAAAGTAAAAACATGAGCTCACTTTTAGATTTGTGCATTAGCTGCTACTTCATTTTAAGCACACGGTAAAGCAGGTTTAAGTGAAGTTTCAGGAAAAGGAATAAGAACAAATATAAACAAAGAATAGAAAATATTTTTTAATTGTAACAACAGTGCAGCCCAAATTGAAATTCATCTCTAAAAAATGAAGTTAATTTCCTGTTTCTTTGTTCTCTAGTGCATTTTGTACCATAAAGATACTAGTAATACTAATTCTTCCAGATTTAGGAGACTTTATTGGATCTCAATACACCTAAGAAAATTTCCATGTTCCTAACACCAGTCACAACCTGGTCCCAACCAACCTTCTAGCTCTGTCAACTCACAACTGTAGAGTCAGAATATTTTTCTCTGGCCAAGTTCTTCTATTCATTTCCCCATCAAGGTTTCTTGGGCATTCCCCTTCCCTTGACCTTGAATCCCTTCAGCTTTTCGCTTGGCCTATCTGGATCTGACTTAGTCTTCAAAGAACAATTCAAGTATCAAGTTGATAATTAGATCATGGGGTTGCCAGCATCCTTTAAGCTAGAAATGAAGTTTGCCTTTGACATAGCATCAGCCCATTTCAGATCTTGTTATACAGTTGTCCAAGAGTCACATGTGTGAACTGCCATCCTTTCCTTCCCATGCGATATCTTACCAAGCAGAGTACTGCAGAACGACTAATTCTTCCATAACGGGAAACTAAGTGCTGGAGTTCTGATAGTGATCATGCTCCAATTTAATTAACAATTTTATAATGATATATTTGCTAACATTCACCACATAGGAATTAAGAGCTATTGCCTGATCCTAATAATCACAGGGTAAGTGATATTTTTAGTCTGTCTTTGCAGATGAGGAAACAGTTGAAAGATATCTTAGACAGCTTCTAATGGAAGTGTTTGCTGACTTTTGTTCTAGTTCAAATAATCTATTTTATATATTAGTTCAAGAGAGGTAAAGCCATTTGATCTAGACTACATGCAACAGAGACAAATCTAAATCCCTATCTTCTAATTGATTGCTTTGTCTTTAGCTATTAACCAAATTGGGAAAATTTATTTGTAATAATTAAGCTTTTGAAACTATATAGCAGATCTGATACTCTAGACCAATTAGATCGTTTTGATCCAGAAGATTCAAGGAATTTGATGTAGAGTTTATGTCATTTTCTGGATCTGAAGGTAAACAGACTTTTAAATTCAGTTTCCTTGTTTGTTTTCTGATGAAAGCATTTCCTGGACCAGACAAAAACATGCTACACTTGCATGCACAATGAAGACTAAGGAATTGTTAAAGAGCAGTAGGGCTTAGTGATTATGAAATTACCAACACCTTAATACCACAGGACAGTAGTGCATTGACAGGATTCATTAGGGTGGTTCTGAATACACAGGGCTCCCTGCCAACTTTCTAAGTTGGCTTCCTATTAGCAGGGGGCATTTTGACATGGTTAGATGAGTAGGTTTTTCCTTGGTAACCACAAAGCACAAAAAGCCAAAATTACTTGACTTCCTTACCTTTGTGCTCTAAAAAAGGTTATGTATTTATAGTTGATTCAAATCCTTGAACAGAAATAAAATTTCTGTAAGAAAAGTTGCCATTATTCTATGACATTTGTTCCTTCTATTAATAGACTTAGAACATAAGTCAACATTCCCTTGGATATTTACATCGTGAGCATTATTTTCAGTACTACAAGTTTCTCTATGTCTCAGAGTTCTATGCTGATACTAATAGCTTCAAGATGAATTTCTTAAAACTAGAAGTGCTTAAAACACTTGTAACCAGCTCTTTCTTGGTTTCTGAAGCTAAGTAAAAGTCAGAGAAGCAAACTGAACCTCATATACTTCACTGTCATTGATAAAGACAAGATGCTGTTACCTTGACTATACAGTGGACAAACCATAGAGGACTGGTCAGCATATGCATTAGTGCTCAACACAATCAGAATCTGAGTCATGAGCTGACTCTAGAAGGTCAATAAATATAGTTATCTTTCATGTTTCTGCTATAATTGTAGCCCCAGAGCATTCTTGCCATTGACTTATGATGTGACCCAGGGTTATGTTTTGATTCTGAGTATCCATGTCTTATTAGGTTATGTGCATCATATTTAAATACTTAGATCAACCTTGAAAGGAGCTCAGGATCCTCACTAGCCTATGTAATTTTTACCAGTCTAATCTCTGACCATGGAGAATAAAGAACAATATTTCTCTGAGTAGACAAAAATACTACTTGGTGCGAATGACTGGGTAGGTGTCTTATAAGTGGCACCTTCTAGAACTTAAGATATGTGCAGGCCCATATCCTAAAACTTACTTTTGAAAGATGGAAAAATATTTAATCCAAACAGTGGAATAATAGTTGTTTTCTCCAAATAAAAAAATTCATGCATTGCTATTAAAGTAAATAAGAAAATTGTCAGTGATCTCCTGCTAGGGATAATACCTAAAGAGCTTTGGGCCAAGAACTGTAAGTATTTTTTAATCAATGCTGTGAGATAAGTACTATTGCTATATCCATTATACAACTGAAGAAACTGCAGCTATTAAGAGGTTAGACAATTTAGTCAGTTAGCTAGTCAATGACAAAGCTAGGATCTAAACTGAAGAAGTCTAACTCCAGAGTCTGCATGAACCGTCACTGTAGTCTAAACTTTCACTTGATAGAATCTATATCCTTGAGTAGGGAATGTGCTAAATGAGAAAGAAACAGAGAGGAAATGGCATGTTCTAGTTCCCTATTCCCTAGATCCCTGCTATTTCAGAGAAGATTCTACCTAGGGCTACTGTCTATGCCTAGGCAGTCACAATAGGATGTACCAGCTGCAAGAACCCATGATTAGGTTTCATCACTGCTTTTCTCCAACAGTTATCAAAGTCTGCTTCTTGCTTTCGTAATGTTACTGAAGTACAGGAGGAAGAATTACATTCTTAGCAGTTTGAATTATATATTTTCAAGTAAATGAAACTTAGTTTTTATACTCATTCTCTTTCTTCCTTATTTTAGACTTATGAACTACTAGATCCTTTTAGTAATTACTAAAGCCATGCACAAATATTCTGATTTTCTCTATCTCTCTCTCTGGACCTGATGAAGCACCGTACTTCCCCACTCCCTCAAAATGATTTGCTTTAAGGAAAGGTGAGCAGAAGTTCTCTATTCCTTCCAGGAAGAAGCTTTAAGGGTCAACCCTTCTTCCCAATTGTTGACTGGTACTAATCCAAATAGTAGAATATTTGGGCCTAGGCAAAGGTGCAATTAAAGTATAGCGCAAAATCCCCTAGACACATGGTAAATCACGCAGGGGGTGGAGATGGCAGGGCAAAGTTCTGGATTTTAGCACCCAAGACTTGGAGTTGTTACTGGAGCAAAACCTGGCCTGTTCTAACTGCTTTCCCTTTACAGAAGACGTGGGTGCCTAATTCAAAGCAGAGACATGGTAAATATGGCAGAAGAAAGGGTTTAGACTTCTGGCAGTCATGAAGGCTATCAATGTTGCCAGATAACAAAGAGTGTCACACTTCCAAAAAGGACTTAAAATAGTAGTATGGAAAAGAAAAGTCCCCATTATCCAGACTGGAACAGATTTAGGATTTCTCTGAAAATGAAAATGTGGAATTTCTAATTCCTGCAACTGACCCAAACTGTTCTAAGCACATAAGAGAAGTCCCATATCTTTCCCATATGCTCTTGAACAGGAACACAAACACCCTTAAAGCAATGTGGAATTTTAAACTATTTTGGCCAAGAGGAAATAACCACTCAGAAGCATATTTTAAATTTTCTGACAGGTATGATAAGTCACTAGAGCAACCAAGGGCTTTCTCCTTTTCTCCTTTTAGTAATAATCAAAGAGTATAGCTGTGTATTGGGGGCTTACACAGAATGAAATTGAAATCCATGACAGTGATGACTTAATAATATTGCAAATTATAGTTTTTAGTTCAGGTAATTTAGCATACCAAATCACAGCTTAATTTCCTTCCACAGAGCCCAAGAGTGCAAGATAGTTTATGGGAAAAGGGGCAAGGTGGGATGGAGGGAGGAGGGTGAGGATGAATGTGAGGAAAAAATGTTTAAGGCTTCTAAATGCAGACGCCCTTGAAAGACTAATAGAAATGACCTGGAGAACGCAAATGACAGTTCATTAACACATGCAAGGCCTACAGCACTGAACTTTGGAAGGCCAAGAGTTCTTGCTTCCTTTTGTTCAGGTGTTTGCTTCTCCAGCCTGGTGGAATGTGAGGATTAAGTGCCCAAAAGGAATGCATAAAGCGTGCGGAGCAGTGACAGCTGTGAAAGAAAGAATGACTTTGAGAGTGTCAGCAAAGCAGAACTGCTGTTGAATGGCATGTGTCCTTGATTAAGCACAAAGCTGCAAGAAGGAACAGGGAAGGGCTGGGGGAGGGGGTTGAATCACTTAATGACTTGTCTTTCGTACTAGGATCAACCTTCCAGATAAAAATAAGCCATATACTTATGACTCTCCTTGTAAAATATCCAAAGTAGCGTACTCAGGTAAGTCAATTAATTCACCTGGCTAAAGCAATGTTTGTATGTTGGTGAATAACTGTTCTGATTAAATTAACTGCATCCAAAATGATTACCTGAGGTCTGACCATGACAAGATAGCTAAGCTTAGACCTCCGAGCGCTTTGGGGAATATTAGTCATTTGAACCTGACATTATTAGGTGCAGTTGAGTGGTCTGGCCAGAGAGAGGTTCAGAGTACCCTGAAACAGTCATTCCCCTTACAAGTACATGAGTTCAGAGGCTAAGGGTTAGACAGTTCAGAGGTTTACAGGCACTTGAAACTAAAATTCTTAGACAAGCACTTAAGAATCACCCAGCTAAGATAATTCCTGGGTCCTACTCCGTCCTTTCTTAATCAGAATCTCATAGGCTGGAATAAAGAATATATGTTTTAATATGGTTCAAAGATTATTTTGAAAACTAGAGTTAAAAAAAAACCTTCTCAAACTTACCCAAGTGGAGAAAAAAAAAAGGTAACCCTTCATAAGCATAAAAGGCACAAACACGAAAAATACCCAAGAAAACAACACAGTCTAAAGATCTTACATAAGTAGAGAGATCATATCATTTATCATCCAAACCAGGACACTTCAGAAAGTGAAATGGGGGTGCTATTAATAATTATAGCAGGATAACAGGCATAAATGGGACTGTGCTCTAAACTAGAACTTAGGGCCACCTGAGTTTGAAGACTAATCTAGGCAGGAAAGTTGTTTAGTATTTAAGTCACCAACCCAACAGAAAGCCCTTATCCAAATCTGAAAACTTAGCCATCACTGTGAATGTTTTAATAAGGAGGGTTTTATGAGCCTTGAGCCAGAGGATCCAGTTCAGAGGCTCACTGTATATTGGGTAGAGCAGGATGAACTCTCAGTCCCAATTATCTTGACTGGGAAGAGACCAGTAGGAACCTTGACCTTACAGTAGAAGAGTGCACAGCAGTGACATTTATCCACAGCAACTTCAAAAGTCCTTCTCACGCAATATAACAGATTGGTCCTCAGAGACAGAGGTAAAGGGAAACATATCAGGCATTATTTTTCTCTCCACACTTCTCTTCTAGTTCCTAGAAAACACCTTATCCTCAAGATCAGTTCTATTCTCATGCAATCTGCACAAAGCACTAATAATTATTGTCCCTCAGTTTTCTAATATTTTCTTCTTGGGGAGAAATATTGCAATATCATTGTAGGACAAAGAAAGAATAGATCATGAATTTTCACTATTAGTGTATGCAAAGATATCACTGTGCAAAGGGTGTTTTAGAAGGGCAAAATGGAATGAACAGCATGTCATTCTAGGAAATTTTACTTATTTCTTTGATTTTAATAAAGATAGTGGCATATTGTTGCATTTGCACTAACTGCAATGGTACTATTTCATGTTTACCTTCATGTATCACTTCCATTTTTCAATAATCTCAAAATATAGTGTTTGTTCAATTAAATAACTTTCAACACTTAAAATTCTATTCTTATCTCTGTGAAATCCCCAATATTGAAAATGCCTTCTTAAAACATTAAGACCAATGAAAACAATATGCAGAAGAATCTGTATATTCACTTCTTTTCTAAAAATTATATGTAGGTAGACCTGCCTCCTCTGTGTACTGTTGCCTGTGCATGCAATGGAAGGAAAAGCATAATTGGTGTGCAGACCCTCTAGAGAAAAGCAGTATCGAAGGAAACATTGAAATAATTACTAAATATGTGTATAAAAGAGGCATGGTGATAGTTACAGGAGAAGAGATAGAGAAGGAAAGGAAGACAGAAATTGGTCTTAGATGATTATGAAATATATCTTACTTACCTGAGAGAGTTAAAGTGTATTGGCTATGCTTTTTAAAAACTGGTCTTAATTACCCTCGAGAGTAGAATTCCATATGAGATAAATATGTTTTTAGATAGTTTCCTAAAATATGTATAATTTACTCAAGGAAAAAAGGACTGTGTCCTCTGGAGCCAATCTAGCCTCACAGGTAAATACAAATTTAAGTAGATTCCTAAGGAGCATATTACATACAGTAACTGATGGAGTGGAATGTCTATGAAGATGCTGGGAAGGTCCATCAGTTAAGTACATAATAAAAATGTATTGAAAAAACACATCATTTTCTCAGTGGACTATAATTGGCTATGCATAGTAAAAAGTCTTACTTTCAAACACATTCTGCATCCATGACTTTTAAATCTCAATAACTGCTTTATTTTTAAAACTCAAGATGCTAAGCAATATTAGTGAGAATGACAGTAGAACCACATGGCAGATGTCATTCCGCAGTTTACAACTCTCTTTGACATCCTTTTTTCTTTTTCTTCCATTTTCTTTTAAAGCACTTTCATCTAAAGCCATAGGTGAAAAGTTACAGAAGATGGAGAAACAACATTCAGCTTTCCTTCCTAGATTGATTGATGCTTTCAGATGTGCCAAAGAATAAATAACTTTAAAAGTATACCTTTTTATTATCTGGGCAGAATTTTATACTATAAGCAAACAAGAAGAAGGAAAAGATGACAGATAGACAGACATACCAACATAATTTAAAGGTCTATAGTAACATACTTATCTACTTCTGTTATTTACAGCTTGGTTTGCTGGAAGTCTTTCCTATTCCACGGATTTTAAGGTGTCCTCTGCTCAACACCTCACTATTCTCTGAGCTCATTCACTCAATTTTGACTTTACTTCATCTATATGCTTCAATTATAGACAACTAAATATGAGAGACTCCTCTAACAACACAAATGAGGTGAAAAGTAAAAGGATGGAAAAAGATGTTCTATGCAAATAGAGACCAAAAGAGAGCAAGAATAGTAATATGAGATAAATGACTTTAAGTCAAAGTATCTAAAACAGAGACAAAACAGGTAGTCATGCTATGATGAAGAGACCAATTCAGTAAAAGCATATAAAAGTTGCAAATATATATGCATTCAAGACCAGAGCACCCAAATATATAAAGCAAATATTAGACGAAAAGGGGCAGAATATATGCCAAACAGTAATAGTTCAGGAATTCAGTACCCACTTAGAACAATGGACAGATCATCCAGAAAATCAACAATGAAACATTAGATTTAAATTACCCTTAACCAAATGTTTCTAAAATTTATACAACATTCCATCTCCTCTTGCAACCTATCTATAGGTTTTTATTGTACCTGTCCTTATGTTCTTTCTATATGATCCTGTTTCTACACAAGTACTTTGGCATGTTGAGCTGTGTAAACTCTCAGCTGTGTGACTGCTCTGTTTTGGCTATTGTACCCTCCCTTTTATGGCACTAGCTCCAGGTGGGCCTTCATAGTCACTTGATGATTTGTTCGTTCATCTTGTGCTGCCATTTCTCTCTGTCTTCCTCCCTTCTCTAGAATTTCCAATCCCAACTTTCATGCTCACAGCAGATGGCCATTTCTCCCACTCTCCTGGTATAGCTGAGGCCACATGTATTTCCTCAGCCATACCCCTCACTCAGAACATCTTCTCAGAGCATCCCTTGTGCTCTTGCTTCCATCCACTCCCACTTTTTCTGAGACCTTGATTCCCCACTCTTCCAGCTGGATTGCTTCTTCTCCATTTGCACCTTCTAAAAAGTGTGAGCTCTCTATCACTAAAACAAGCCCCAACATCTTTCTAGCTCCATAAACTCCCATCCTTCATTCCTCCTACCCATGCAGAGTGAAACCATTCTGATAGTTAGTGCCAAACAGCTGCCTCTGATTTGCCCTCTACTTTCTGCTTTCACCACTCCAAGGAAATGATGAGCACCTAAAGGCTATGACCAATTAAACCACCAGTGTTCATGACTTTTTTCTCAGTGCTCATCCTCCATGACCATTTGCCATGCTAATTCTAATGGTACGTTTCTCAAAACTTTGTTTTCATGGTAGGGATCCTTTTGACTCTTCCCTAGTCACCTGGAAGATTCCTATTCAGCCATATGCTCTGCCTTTGTCCTCCCTTTGTACCTTGCTCAGAGGCATTGTCCATAGAACTGTTCTTGGCCCTCTTCCTTTCACTCTTTACATGCTCTGCTTCAGCAATTACTTTTTGTCTTTAAAGGATATTTCTCAAATTTAAGTCTCTGCCTTTAACATCTTTTTTGAACTCCAGACTTCTACTTCTAAAATCTGGTAGAATACCCAATTTGATGGTCTGGTGACATTTCAAATTCATCATGTTAGAAATAGAAGTAATTTTATTCCCAGTACACTTATAAAATTCTCAGTACTTGCCAGACATGGTTCTAATCTTTACATATATTTAATCATTCAATTCCTGCAACAACTCTATGACATAGGAACTATTATTAACCTCTCTTTACAGACGAGGAAACTGAGGGACGGAAGAGAAGTTCCTTGACCTGCATCATACACGGCCTGGTTCTAGAGGTCAATACCCTTACCTATTGGCCTCAAGAAGTCTTCAGTGATTGCTGGCATCATTTTTGTGATGTGTTATAGTTGGGATAAGAGTGGCTACAAGATGGTAAATCTGATTTCTGGGGTATTTGAAATGGGATGAGGGTATGGAAACAGAAAGGATGACAACCAACAGGAGACACTGGGGCTCTGTGAAGATAGAAACTGCAATCAACTCTGTCACATTTAGCACCATAGGCAGGACTGTGTGACAGAGACTGGTGAACAGGGATAGGAATTAATTGCATGCATAGGATAGGGAACATTACCTACTAGCAATGGTAGGTGCAATATGCTTAGGATAGGTGTGGATTTCAGAAAAGAGAACAGACAGATATTAGCAAAGTGAAGATCTTTAACAGCTAGCTTTCTATTGCTGTAATAACCAACACACAAGAAGACTAGTTTGAATGATTATGGGACTCTGATATCCAAACTGCTATTTTCCATTCATACATATCCTTCCATTCACGGACTAGGCAACTAAATGCTTACTTTTTGTGTAGCATTGTGCAAAATATTCTGTTAAATAGAATCAAAGAAGAAGATACAATGTAAGGGATACCACGGCAGCAAAATGTATAGAATTTTGATTATGAATTTGACAGAGAACTGTAAAAGATGATTTGAGTCTTCATGAAGAAAATGATTATGTTTCTGGAAGAAGTTCATTAGCCATGAGAGGAAACTAGTATTAGAGGAGGAATATCTTAGTGTTAGGTTGAAATATCTTGAGTGTGATGGTATGGTGAGACAACTTTTGATGTTCAAAAGGATGGAAAGAGACAACAGACTTAAGACAAATTGCAAAACAGGAGATTAAGCTCTTAAAAAGAAGAGTTAGGTTTCATTTCTCTATATCCCTCAGAGCATCCATCAGAGTACTCAGTACTTGTTGCATTGATGCTCTGAGCAAAAGTAAAGATTTTTGTTTTATCCTCTCTAATAAGATAGTTTAAATTGTGAGCATAGATTAATCTCTAAGGAAGAACAAAAGTGGGAGGTTGCCCATACACTGGAGACAAAAGAATAAAACTGAAGCAGAGTAAAGAAATAAAAAATGAGTGCACAGGGAAATAGAAGGAGATAGAAAATTGTGGTCAAGGGAGCATTGGAATACCTGTGCCAGAAAGGAGGTGGACCAAGAAAAGGGACTAACATCTCAGGGAACAAGTTTAGTGAAGTGTTAGATGGAGGTCACAAAAGAAAAGACTGAGATTAAGCAAATGTGAGAAATAAATGGAGGGAACATTTGTAGGGTAGGGTCTGATACTGGTAATGAAGGAAAAGAAAACTCACATACTTTCCTAAAAATATGTCAGTATTTGAAGCACAGAACTGACATTTGACATAGGTACTCAAGTATTTATGATCACATGAAGTACACGTATGTGTGAATATGTGAACAAAGGAATGAATTAAATGAATCATTCATGCTGAGAATGGTAACAATACTATATCTTGATTTCTTTTTTTCTTAATTAGAAAATTTCCAGCTGGGCCTGGTAGCACACACCTGTAATCATACCACTTGGGAGGCAGAGGCAGGAAGATACCAAGTTTGGGACCAGCCTGGGCTACATAGTGAGTTTCTCTCTCAAAAATGAAAAAAAAAAAAGGAAGAAAAGACCAGATCAGCTTCAGACTGTGATCCTCTAACCAATGCCTCCCGTAGCTGGGATTACAAACCCATGTTACCACGGCCCAGCTTGCTCTTTGAGATAAGGTTCTGGTAACTTTTTTGCCTAAGCTGTTCTCAAACTGCCCTCCTATCTCCACCTCCCAAGTAGCTGAGATAATGGCATGAGCCACCATGCCTGGGCAAAACAAATTTTGGGATATGACCTACAAATAAAGAAAATTAAATAACAAAAAAGAACGGAAGAAAAGAACATTTCCACCCTCATGCCTATGCTGCGGGAATGTTAATAGATGAAAAAGTTCTTGAAAGTGATGGTTGATCAACTCTAAGACAAAAACTGATTTCTTTCTAACATATTACTCTTTTATTTCATGTTATAAAAAAGACACACAGAAGGTTATATCATTATGACTTAGACTGTGGGAAGAAAATATAAAAAACTTTAGTTTTCATATCAGTTATTTTACTTCAAGTGGCTCCCATCTAGAGAGTTTCTTTTATCAAAACTGTTTGCATGTTTGGAAAATGCATAATTTTATTATCATGGAGAAAGTCTGCACCATATCATTATAATATAAGGTGCAAACATGATTTGGGGAAGTAGGGGAAAAGCACCTGAAATCAATAAGCATGTATTTATGTTCCCTCATATAAATTAAAAACAGATATTGATAAAATATTTTGACTATGTATTTGTCTTTTCTTAATGCTATGAAATTATGCTTAGTAGAGAAAACCCATGTCTGATACATTTAACTTGTAGTACATTTCAAAATCTCAAAACTGACCTTCTAATGATGCAAGCACAGCATTGGTGAACAAAAAAACCCCAAAGATATAAAAAATGCATATCCATATTAGAATCAACTAGGGACAAACTTTGATGGAATTACCACCAGATCTGTATAGTTAAGGTCTATCTATCAAGTGAGCCTATCATAGCTTTGATTGTACTAATTCCCTAAGAAATGACATCAGGTAGAGTTCTGGATACCAGGTGTGTAAACACTCTGAGATTCTGATGTTATGATATCTTTCATGTAGAAACCTGAACACAACCCCACCAGATGCAGAAGCTGGTTTTCACTGGGAATGCTGCCTACCCTTTTACTGCTGGTGTCATTATTTAAACATTTAATGTAGGAGAAACTGAAGGCCAGAAAAGAACAAGCCTGCATTTAATTTCAAGTGACAGCTAATACAGTGCATTAAAGGTGTAATGCTATACACATGGTAGTTATATTATAAATAGTAACATTAAAAGGGGTTACAACATTCCTAAGACATCCTAAGTTTAAAACACTTAAAAAGCACATTTGCAGAACAACTTATCTTAAATTATTTTAATTGGTTTCAAGAAGACATCAGATTAGTGATGGGCCTTGACTTTTTCTGATTATAAAAGAGAAACATGGATGAATGCTTTTTAGACAGCCTAATATCATACCCAGGTAGGCAACCTGATAACCTGTGCTACTTCAATGCCATTAACTATCGATGAATATTATTTTCACATAAGTGTTTATGCAAATTTTGTTTCCCAAAAGTTGTTAGTTCTAATAAATATAGCTGAGGCAAAATGTCTTCTTCTTTTTTTGTTTTATCTTTGCACTCATTTTCAAGGAACTTTTTCAAAGAGGAAAAAAGCAGCGACAGGGGTTTTAATACTTAGCAACCATTTTTACTATTAAGAATTTTTTTTGGTGATATGAAAAAGAATCTAGTTACATTCTTTTGCTCACTTGCTTACAAATAACTTATCTGAAAAAAATCAAGCAATCTGTCAGCTATGGAAGTTTATTTTTCCATGTGTTATATAGAGATAAGCCAGACTATACTATTAGATTTCCACTGACATAATTGTGCATGAATTCTGATCTGATTTGGTATTACATAGTGCAAAATGTGACATGTTTTTTCTAATATACCCCATTAGAGGGGAAAGAAACTGCCAAAGTATGAAATCTGAGGGCCTTGATTCAGAAACTTGTGACTCCAAGGTTAGCCCAGTGGGAAAAAAGGACTTGTTCAGGTACTGAAGGTTGTGAGAAGCAAGCCTAATACCCAGGAGTTACTCTGTTTGATAATCAATAAAAATCTTACATTATCAGACTGCCCCAGCTGTATATTCGTTTATCATATTGCCTTGTATGTCTCCAAAATTAACGTGTGGAATCACAAAGAGAACACAGATGCTGCCCTTATTCCCAGATCATTGCTGATCAGGATAACTTGTTTGAGATACCACAACCGACTAAAGGCATTTATGTGCATGACATATGGGATATTGATTTTAACATCCACATGGTGCTACCTTACTACAGAAGAGAAATGTTAGCTCCAGTAATACTAGAAGATGCTCTTGACAGAGAAAATTACGGTTCCTACAACAAAATTTTCAGAGCTATTGTGACTTTTTTTTTTCTTTTTGGTGGGACTGGGGCTTGAACTCAGGGCTTTCTGCTTGCAAGGCATGCTCTCTACCTCTTGAGCCACACCTCTATTCCTTTCAGAGATATTAGAGATCTTTTAAATCCTATGAGATAGGTCCTTGAACAAATTAAATAAAATACTGATATGAATTGTTAGCAATTTCAAGTTTCATTTTTTAAGAGGTAGAAACTATTATGTTTTAAGAAGACAGGATTCTGCAATCTCCTTTTCTTTATTCTTGACTCTTTATCTTTGGCAGCCAGTTCTGTTAGGTAAAGCCTGACAATCTAATGGCATTTTTTTTCCTTCCTTTATCAATGAAAGATGATGAATGTTCATTACAATTTATATAGGAATTTTTAAAAAGAGTCTTTGCAACTCCTTCCTAGATCCCAACAAACTTTAAGAGAGAGCTTAGCCAGAAGATGAAAATTTTGGATGGCATCCTTATCTATAGCCTAGATTAAAGAAGAATAAGGTTGTCCTTTTGTATTTCAGTGGAGAGGCAGAGAACAACAATTCAGTCAGTCCTTTGTTGCTTCTAATCTTGTAAGCCAAAAAAGCCCTAAATATATTTAGAATGATCAAATTTGAGCTGACCTAGTAATTTGAAGTTACCATGTTTATTTTATTTTTGAGATAATTTAACCTACCTGGGATAAAGAGTGTCCTCACAAAACAACAGACTTCATAATCCTTAATGTTATATGATCTATATGATCTTTAGACCTTTGGAAAAGGCTGGTTTTGTTTTCCAAAGATGGAAATCTTTCTCACAATCTCTCTCATCCCATAGGTTCTTATGCAATATGACCTTGATAGTCCCTGTATCAAGAGGTACAATTGAATTTCCTTCTTCTTGAATCTGGGGTAGCCTTTGTGCCTTGCTTGGCTAACAGAATGTGGCGGAAGTGACATTCTGGGACTTCCAAGGCAGGTCATAAGAAGCTTTTTAGCTTCCACTTGGGTCTTGTAGAACACTCATTTTTTTGAATTCTCTCTCTCACAACCAAGTCATCATGGCAGAAGAAGCCTGCATCAATCATTAGTCATCGGAATGAACCACCTTGAATATCCCGTCTAGTTGAGCCTTTAGATGGCTGCAGCCCCAGGCATCATAACTGCCCAAGTCAGCCCAGTCACCCAATGGAGTGATAAAAGAGAATGCTAAGTTACTTTAGGTTTGCTAAATTTTCAGGAAGGATGTTCTTATGCAAATATATACATAGGTAGATAGATAGATAGATAGATATCTCTGGGTTTTGGAGGCAGAGAGACTAGTGTTTAAAGATTGTTAGTTTCACTTCATTTGAGACTGTTTGTGAGCTACTTATCTCTTGGGGGGTTCCAGTCTTTTCATCTATAAAATAGGAGCAGCAAAAATGCTTCTCCACTGACCCAAGTTCTGCCAGCATTATATTGTCCTAAGGACTGTTAGATCAAAGCCAGAATAAGCGTGATTACTATACGCTCTTCTCTCTGAAATCAACTTGTGATGCAATGAAAATATTTTATTCCTTTTTTACATTTAGTCTTATTTCCGCACTGGATCTGTGCTAGTTATTGAAAACAGACCCTTGGTATGGCCCTGCTGCCGTCATTTTCTCAATGCTATCAAGACCCAGTTGCTTGGGAAGGGAAACTAGAAGACTTGTTTTCTGATCTCAGTTTCATCACCACCAGAAGAGTTAAATAATTCCTAATCTTACGTTCTCTGTTAGATAAGCTAACTTGTTTCTAGGCTCAAAACTTCCTCAATACCTTAGTCTAAGCTACTTCCCCTGCCTGCTAGGTTAATCTTCCTGAAATTGGAGCATGGAAATGATACACCAACAAATGGAGTTATTGTGAATAGTAAGAAGGTAAGAAGGGAAAGTATTTTGAAATAAAAAAGGACTAAATAAATATATTTTAGCTGTAATTCCTTCACAGCATTAAAATTTTCCTTTCTCCAACATATTTTTCCACCAGTCTTATTATATTTAGTATTAAAAAATCTCTCAAATAGTTTTCTTTCTGTTATCACCATTACTATTTAAATTAAGTATCCCTTTCTTTTTTGTTGTTTTGTTGTTGTTGTTTTGAGGCAGCCTCCTACTATGTGGTACAAGCTGGCCTTCAACTCATGATCCTTCTACCTCATCCTCCCAAGTGTTGGGATTGCAACAAAAGATTACAGCTATGGATGCCTTTATTTTTTGTCAGAGCTATTGTGGTGGCTCCTAGCTTATTCCCTTACTTTAAGTCCCATTTTCTTTTTATTCCATCCTCTGGCCTATTGCCAAAATTCTTTTTTATAATAATGAACTTTTTATTTTTTGGCAAATAATTGTACATCTTTATGGAGTATAGTATAATGTTTTGATACTTTCATACCTTGTATACTGATGAAGTCAGGATACTTAGGTCATCCACCATCTTAAACATTTATCATTTCTCTGTGAAAACTTCCCAAATCCTTTCTTTTAGCTATTTTGAGTTATACAGTATTGTTAACTATAATCATCTCTGTACAAAACCGAACTTCAGATCTTATTCTACTTCTCTGGCTGGGAGGGTGGCGGGATGGGTAGAGTGAATAATGGTTTTTAAAGCAGAAAATTCCTACTTTAAAATTGCTTTTGATTCCTCATTCCTTAGAAAATAGAATTCAGACTCCTTCGATGATGGCGGAAGCCTTCACAATCTTAAATTTACATTTTTACTGCACCTCACAGTGCTTGATTTTATATACCACACTTCCTGGTACATTCTTGTTCATACTTCAAGATCCAAACTAAATGCCACTTCCTTTGTAGAACATTTGCTGACAGTTCTGAGAAGATGGTTACCCTCATGTTTTCTCACCAAAATTGTTCTTAACTTTGTTATAACATTTTCTTCATTGTATTATAATTATTGACGGCCATAACCAAGAGGGCAGTAGTAGATAGTGACTCCTGAAAGACTCATGTTGTATCATATTATCTTTGTCTTCCTAGTGACTTACCCCTTGATATATATATTTGAAATAAAAGTATCATTTTTCAATGAAAGTTATGCAATATAGCAAAGTAGTTCCCAGCACTCAGGAGGCTAACACAGGAAGACTGCAAGCCTCAGGCCAGCCTGGGCAACAATAGAGAGATCCTGTTTCAAATACAAAAACAAACAGACAAACAAAAAAGGAGTTCAGCCTTTATCTGAGATTGAGCTTTGAGGGTTGGGCCAAGTGTAGATGTGTGAATTTAAGAAGAAAACAACATTTCTTAATTGTTTTCCTGAAACTTTGGTTACTCTTATAAAAAATTCATGTTCTATATCAAATTATAATATTAAAGTCATTGATTTAACACAGAGTGGCATGGGATAGAATGCTGGATTTATCAGCCTACACTAAGTTGTGGTAGTGAAAACCTCAACATCTTAGAGGCTTATTAAACCAAAGATTCATATTTTGTGCACACTACATGTCTGTATGAGTTTGGCTTCATGTTATCTTTCTTGCAGGACTCAGGCTGAAGGAGTAGCTTCTTTGTAGAGAGTTTCAGCCTCCCTGCAGAAAGAAAAGAGAGGTGACAAGAGCCAAAGATGGCTCTTGAACTTTCTGCTTGGACATGGCATGTGTCAGCCACAATGAGTCACGTGCTCAAGACTGATGTCAGTGGACAAGGAATTACATTTTGGACATAATGCAATCTATCACAGATGCTACCAAACCTATGAAGACAGTTTACATTGTTATTACCATAGTAAGAACTCTAAAATAGTTTCTTGGTGCATTTTTGTTTACTTTGAGTATAGCTGAAGTTGGAAAATTTCAAAGAGAAAAAATTGCACCATGAAGTTTTCTTATCTATTAGTTTGCTATTAACTATGGAGTGTGATAGAATACAAAACTTGCACTACTTCTGTGTGACAGAATTCTGGCCAATGGAAGCATGGAATCAATTAACTGAAGGAATACCTTAGACTGCCTTCTCTGAAAATCTATTAGACAATGTAGATCTTTTTCTTTATGTAAAAACATCTTGTTTTTTAAAAACTGGAACTTTACCTGGCTTTGGATTTGCATCCCTACCCCAAAACTTCAAGTAATTTTTATGCATGGACCCTATTACAATGAAAAATAACACATGTCACAGGAACTATTTTGGTGAAGCCACACATTTCTGGAAGTTGTGTGCTCATCAAATGATGTCCACACTACAGAATTTTTGACATTTCTTTAATATTTCCCCTTTGCACATAACTTGGTGAAAATAGATACCTCTACTTGCACAGCCAACTTCTGTTGGCCAGTTCTTATAATCAAGGAAGAATTCTTACTTCACAAGCTCTTTTTAGAATCTGCAGAGTCAATGTCTTTAGCACGGTGAAGAATTTCTTTGCCAAACAAACTTTCAGGCAGAATGAAAATCTTGGCACTCTGGGCTTCGATGGAGCATCTGTGACGCTTGGCAACACATCTGGCTCTGCTGCTTTGGTGAAGAAACATTCGTCTCATCTCAACATGCAGTGGTGTCAGCCGGTGTCAACGACTCTGCCAGCAATTCTGAAAAAATCGTGTCTATTTCTCTGTACATTGTCAACCTCCTGAGAGCCAGGGATGACACACTGCTATTTCAAGAGTTTTTGTTAAGAAATGGAAGTAGAAGAGGAAGTTCCCTGCTGCAATACAGAAGTTAACTAGCTTTCCAGAGAACCTGTCCTGAACACTGATGGGCCTTCAAAGGGAAATTCTGGTTTTTTGAGGCAAAGGAAATCCAACTATCAGAATAAACCAACCAGAAAGAATTGCATTCATAGTTTGCTTTACTTGGTAGATATTCTTGCCAAATTACCTGGGTAAATCTTTCCATTTCAATTCTTTCAGTCCACCTGCCACTCTAGAAGGATACATCATGGACAGATATCTACCTAAATATTTCAAGACTTCTGGTAAGTGGAACAAGGAGTGAAAGTGTTTTCAATTTGTTTACAGGTAAAAATACACAGACAGCTGGAATCACTAGATAATTATCTGGCAATTAATTGTGTTTCCAATGGCTTTAACCTGGAGCCATGTCTAGTTAATCTTTTCTAAAAAAGTTATGAAGCATTCATGATGCAGTTTTCAGAAGATGATCCCACTGACACAACATGCATTCCATAAGAATTTTGGAGAATTCTAGAAATCCTCACTATTCCCAAGCCTCATGTAATAAAGCCACAGTAGTTTGCATTTTGTTTGTTGTTATTCTTTTGCCAATGGAGTGTTTCCAGCAACTGTTGTCATGAACCTGAAAAGTCACAGTCAAACAGATTTCAAAAACTGGGCGTGGTACAATGGCTCATTTCTGTAACTCCAGGTCCTTGGTCAGAAATCTGGAGGACTGAAGTTTCAGACCAGCTTGGGCAAAAAGTTAGCCAGACCCCCATCTCAATAAAAAAGCTGGGTAGGTGACATACATCTGTGTTTTCCAACTTTGCTGAAATTATAAGTAGGAGGATAACAGGCAAGCTGGCCTGTGCAAAAAAAATGTAAAACCCTACCTGAAAAATAACTTTTTCAATAAGGGCTGGGTGTGTGGCTTGAGTGACAGAGTGTTTAGCAAGTGAGAGGCCATGAGTTCAAATTCCAGTACCTCCAAAAACAATAAAGGTTGGGTATGATGGCATATGCCTGTAATCTCAGCTACTTGAGAGGTGGAAGAAGAAAAATTATGAGTTTGAGACCAGCCTGGAGAAAGTTAGCAAGGCCCATTCTCAAACACAAAATACAAATAGGGTTGGGGGCATGGCTTACATGGGAGAGCACTTGCCTGGCATGCACAAGATCCTAGGTTCAATCTCCAGTACTAACCACGCCCCCACAAAAAAAATCAAAGCAAAAAAAAAAAAAAAGGTTGCCAAAGACAATAAGCCTCTTTCTGTATCAAAAGCAACTCCACAGTATCAAAATCAAGCCCCTTTTCTAGAAACTTACTTTTGAACATAATCAAATATATTATTTTTACTTGAAAAGAATGCATTATTGTGTTTGAGGAAATAGGCATTAAAATCAAGAGGAGAGTGGTGAGAGCAACAGAGATACAAAATTTTAAAGATATTTTATAGTTTCTATAAAGTAATTCCATTTGCACAGCAAAAAACATGATGTGAAAATGTCACTTCCTCTCCCTCTCTCCCTTTCCATCTCTCTCTCTCTCTCTCTTTCTCTCTCTCTCTCTCACACACACGCACACACACACACACACACACACAGAGTGTGTTTGTTTTTCTGGAGAGAAATTCTACATTTTTCTTAAGATTCTCAAAGGATTTGTTCTCCTGCTGCCCTGGAGAGTTGTAGGGGAAAATATTTTAAGGAATGGAACAAATGTGGTGAAGAAGTAAAACTCTTTTATTGAAAAACGAAGCTCACCATGACTTGCTGCTCCATCCACCAATTCATATTCTAGGCTCCTAACCAGGAAAGTACACAACTATATGGAGATGGTCAATAACCCACTCTCACTTTTGGGTGAGTTTTTCTAAAATAAGAATGAACACAAATGAAGAACAGTGTAGCCTATTCATGTAGAAGAGTAGAAACAAATGAATAAAGAAAAATTAGGAGTGCACATCTAGTGCTTTAAAATATAGTGCTCTCGAAAAGTATAGAAAATGCAGATGGTAGGTACTTGTAATAGTTTACCACTGCTGCTGTAATGAATTACCATAAACCTAGTGGCTGAAAACAAATTTATTACCTTACAGTTTTGTAGTTCAGAAGTCCAACATATGTCTCATGGAGCTAAAATCAAAGCATGGGGAGGGCTGCATTTCTTTCTGGAGACATCTCTTCCTTGCCCTTTCTAGCTTCTAGAGACTGCCCATATTTTCTTGACTTGTGGCCCTCCCCTTTCCAACTTCAAACCCAGCCACAGCAGTATCTTCCCTTCCTGTCCCAGCTAGGTTATATTTTACTGATACTGTGATGCTCACATCTTAGCCACTTGCTTCCCCTGTGGGTAACAGATGTTCCTTCCACAGCTGTGCCTTGGTCTGCAAAGTCTCCTCATGCTTGCTGATCCTGTGGTGCAGGCACGTGCTTTCTTTGGCTACAGATCTAGGGGCTTATACTTCTTTCCCTTCTGAAACCTCCTGAGGTTCTTTGAGTCTGATTAGTAACAGTGAGAACAAACGTGACGGACTGCGGACGGCTTGGACCTTGGAGAACTTGGATCTCATGCCACCTGTCATTTTGGTGACACACAGTTGGGAGAGCTCCCCTTGCAGGTGGTCCAGCTATTTCAGCAGCTCTTCCTTCTTCCTATGAAGGTCCTGAGCCTTGATCTTGGCTATGACTGCACAAGTGGCCACCAACTGCCATCTACTCTGATGGCCTCTTCTACTTTTCAAGATACTTGTGATCACATTGGGCCCACTCAGATGATACAAGATAAACTATCTATTTAATGACAGTTGATTGGGAACCCTTCAGCCTATCTGCTGCTTTAATTCCTCTTTGCCATATAGTATGATTCATTAACATTGAGTAATATTCAGTTTCCAGGGACTAGTGAATCAGGGAATGAATATTTTTGGCTTATTTTACCTGCCTCATATCCCTTGAGCCAGTAGAATGGGAAAGGGTTGTATGTACAACAGTGAAAATTAAACCAGCCCCTTGCTGGAATAATACCTTATTATGCTACTTATTACTTAAAGATCATGTTTGAAGTAATCGGCATCTATATACACATTCCACCTTTCCCTGGGAAAGGCAGGTCTTAAGGAAAGGTAAGGATGCCAAACTTGGAATCAGAAAATCTGAGCATTAGTACTGTCTCAATCTGTGGCACTCATCTAAATTTGGATGAACCAATTTCCTCATTTTATATTATTTTTTATTTTTTTCCAGTGCTGGGGATTGAACCCAGGGCTTTGTATATATAGTAGGCAAATGCTCTATCACTAAGTTATCTACATCTATCTGTCTATCTATCATATTTCTACTATATATTTTACTTTATACCTCTGGTATGAGATGTTCCTATAATCTTTAAAAGGATACGTATAAGCAGATCAGTTTTCCTCATTTGTTTATTGTAGGATAATTGAGGCACAGCCTAGCAATAGGTATAGCCAAAGAACACAAACTATTTCATTTTTACTCTAGAGCATGGGTGGTCTATGTAGCTGTGGTAGGCAAAAGATGGAGGGCAAGATTTCCATCTCCTCATGTGTGGAGTGGGTTTAGCTATATGGTGGGATAGTCATTCCCATAAGTAGGTTATAACATTTAAAGGTGCAGTTGTATTTTAAAAAGGGAAAGTGTCACTGGTGGGCTCACCCTAAATAGGTAAACCCTTAAACAGGGCTGACTTTTACTGAAAAAGGCAGTTTGAAGTATGGGAGAGATTATCTAGCAATGGATTGAAGATGGGCTCATGGAAAGTGGCCACTGGGAGCAGAAGCCAACAAGAAAATAAGGATTTCAATCCTTCAACAACAAAACACTGACTTTTACCAAAAGCTTGAATGAGCTTGGAAGTCGATTCTTTTCCAAAGCCTCCAGATGATAACATGGCCTGAATGACCTTTGAGGGTAAAACTCTGAGCAGAGAACTCAACTGGCTATGCCCATACTTCTGACCTACTGAACAGATAGCTGAGAAAATGAGTTGTTCAATACCTCTAAGTTCATAGTAATTTGTTATATAATCATAGAAAATGAATAAGTTAATACAAATGGTATTCTAGTTAAATGTGATTTAGGATTTTTTTCTTTGGCAGCAATGGGATTTGAACTCAGGGCCTCATATCTGCTAGGCAGGTACTCTACCACTCAAGCCATTCCACTATCCCTGTTTTGTATTGGATGTTTTCAAGATAGAGTCTCAAGAACTCTTTGCCCAGGTGGCTTAAAATCTCAATCCTCCTGATCTCTGCCTCCTAATTAGCTAGGATTATGATTTAGGATATTTAAAAAATAAATTTTTGTTATCGCCTCTCTCCCTGCCTTCCCCCAAAGTCTTGATCTGTTTCTCCAGCATAGAATTATTTCACTGACTCTAACCAGGAAATGCAATTCGGCCAGATTAAAATCTTCCATCATATCTAAAATTGTCTTTCTTTTCCTCTCCTAGTTGATATAAGATGCAGAGACGTATGAATCTCGAGTAAATTCTGCACACGTTTGGGCTACAGAATCAAACCAGAACATACAGGTTTTAAGAATTAAAGCAAACAATCTGTATATTTTGAAGTAACTTAGATGTTTCATTCATTGCATCTAGTTGTCTTGAAACACAATAATCTTGACATAACAGTTGAAGAAAAAGAAGAAACAATGTAAGCATAAATGCCTGAACATTTTAATATCTTTTATCAGTAAACGTTACTAGAATGCCATGCATCTGAATTCATGCTTTTCCTGAGGGAAACCTGCATTCTGTCTTCTGCTTCCTGATACTGCAGCTGGATCTTATTACAAGGGTAGGATGAACAATGCGAAACATACCTGAACTTTTTAAACTACAAAAGGAAGGCTGATCTTCATTAGTTAGGTGTCTAGATTATGCAGATTAACCACTGTATTATTAAATATGGCATGGTGAAAAAACACTGTTATATGGCTTGTGGATAAACCTAGGTGCTTCCGTAAAGCCTTATCATCTGCTTAGGCATTATATTAGCCACAAAGGCAGGATTTGGTGTCAGGTCAAAAATCAGACCAAACTGTGACTTTGTGGCTGGTGGTTGAGAGAATGCTCCACAACAAAGGGAACTGAGAATACAGTATGATGTCTTCCTAACATTTAATTCAGGAAAAATGTCATCTCCAGCACAGTTTAACACAGTGCTTCTACATGATGCTGATGAGTGAGAACATTAACAAGCCAATGAATCATAACTAAGACTCACCATGTAAAACTCAAATTCTCTGCCTTTGTGAAAAGCATGAAATTGGATTAAGGGAGAAGCTACCTAATTTTAGATTTAAGCAAATGTGGACAATGGGCTTAGAATGAAAGCTCAATCTGTCGCCACAAACCCTCACCTGAATAATGATGAGTTCTTTTAATCAACAATAGAACTCAACCAAAGATGCTTAAAAGGCCATAATCTGGAAAAACTTAAACATTTGGGGATCCAGATAAATTCTGATTTAGCTTTTACCAATTTAAACCAAAGTCTTCCCAGGTGCTAAAATCTGCACTAAAGAAAAATTACAAAGCTATTATTATGTGACGTGATTAAAATCTTTGTCTTTACTATGTATGTAATTATGCTGAGGGAAACACTCTCAGCTCAGGTGAAATAAAGGAGTTGGGTTTATGCCTACACGGCTCTTGTCAAGTAGCCAGTGACTTGCCCTTTCATTGTGAGTGACTAATATCAATGCTGGCTCTAAAGAAAGACACTTTTCATAATCGCCCAACAATCTGCTAAGTGAAAACATATGGATGGGCTTAGGCACAGCCTGCCAGGGGTCTTTGCTGAATGGAAAACAGGTGCTCTCATTCTGTGCCACGTAATACCCCATTTACCCCCAAGTCCAAAGGTTATAGGACTAATAGCTGCCTTGTGGTAATCAGGGAAAGCCAAGACACTAGCCCTGGTGAAACATCTGGGGCATATTTTACATACTTGCAACATATGCTTCAGGTTCAATTAAAGTGAGGCTTTGGCACATTTATTAATCTTTTTTACTTTTATCCTATAAGAGGACCCACCGACCTGACCCCACTATTATACCATATGAGAAAACAGAGAAATAATGAGAGCGAAAGGTCAGTACCTGCTCGTATGGCGAAAAACACATTTGTTTTCTCATGAAATTCCATTACCCATGACTTTATACACAAACTTTAAATGGAGGAACCAATGAATTTTTTAAAGTAGGAAATTGCCCTTCTCCCATTCAGACACACTGATAGCCAAGACTTACAACATTTACTGCTGTGAGACCCAGTCAAGAGACAGAAGCTATAAATGGAAATGTCGTATTTCCATTACTTAGAGTAAAAACTTCGTATTTCAAGAAGTCTACTCTAAGACCCTTTCCTCTATTATGCAAGAACTTAAAAGTCTATTGTAAATTACTAATTTGAGATTTTCATTTTTGTTCAGATGTAGTTTTCAAGCTATCAATTGCATCATGAATAAAAAAAGAAAAATATTTATATCATACGAATAAAGTATTGGATTTATGAAAATCCAGCTCATAATTCTTTTACATGAAAAATACACTGTTTTGCAGGCAGCCTGTACTGATGAATCCAGTTGAATTCACACAGTAATTCAAGCATTCGCTTTTAGTCGACTTTGGTAACTAGATCTGAAAATGTGTTAGAACCAGGGTGTCAATTTCAGACAACCAAATACTAGATGACAATAGATGCTACTCCAGAGATTTAGTATTGCCTGTTCTACTACTTGACATCTATGTGTTGGCAAGCTGAGTTTCCAGGTGTGTCTGTTTGCTTCCCATGCCCAGCATCCTCTCTATTAAAAAATGACCACAAATAAGGGAGGATTATAGGTACAGAATACCAACAAACTGGTTGACTTCAAGTAGGACATTGAAGTACTAGACTCCACTAAGGGTGTCCATGTATTAATATTTCTGGGGGAAATGCCTGCTGCTGGGATGGATCTTTATGGTGGCTTTAATAATAAAGCAGCCACAAGCAAAGGAAAATGGCCACAAATGGATGGCAGCTCAATGTTTATCAGCAGAGAAATGATGATTCAGAGCTGACATGTTGAGTTAAAATACAAGCTCTCTACAGCTCTACGACTGACCTTAACAATAAATCACATCATTTATTGCCAGAAGTGTATGCTCGTGTTATTTAACACTAAAAACAAGCACATATGTGTTTTTTACAGGAAGGAGATTTTGTTAGTTTATGTTTGATGATATTGCTAATGACTAAATGATATACAGAAGAAAAATTCCACATGAAAGCTCTATCAATTGAAAAGTGTTTGAAATAGCATTAGAAAGGAGAAAGTGTTTCTATTTTCTTTCAAGCACTGAATATTTTTAGTTAGGAAAAAAAATCATTTGTAAGGTCAACTAGTCACTGTGAGTTTTTTTTTAATTTCTAATGCTTGCTTCCAACACCAATTCTTACACTGGGATATAACTGTGCATCTCTACTGGAATCGAAATTCAAGGGCATAAGTTAGAATATCCTGTTTTTTTCCTTTCTTCCAAAAAATTCATTGCTTTACTATAACAGAAGTCAGACAGATTCTGGTGAAGGTCAAGATCTGGTTTTATATGCCAAACATTGTGCAAATCATTAATATTGTCTCCCCTGCCTCCTGATCTCACCTTAGGATTTTTTAGATTTTAGGTCTAGAATTGTTCAGAGATCATGAGGCAACAATGTCACTGCCCTCCTTGCTATAGAAAGCATTTCTTCCAACCCTAGCCACAGTTGCACTAGCACAAGGTCATTCTAATTCTTCTCTCCAGTTGTCCCCTCTCCCCAGGGGACAACCAATCCAAATAGTTCCAGAAACTAGCTGTTGTTTAGTAGGATCGTCATGCCCAAACCAACCAGCAATCAAAACAGGAGTCTCTGTGAATGGCACTTTCTTGATGGAGGAATCACAGGGCTATTCCAAATGTAAGTGGGGGGCAGTGAGCCCAGAGGTTATTTAAATGTCCTCCTGAGCACTCCACACATGTGTTCTTTTTCTGAACAATTCTCTGAAAATTACAGATGACAACATCCATGTTCAAGTCATGCAGGCGGATATATTTTTTTAACGCCCCTCTTCCCCCAAAGCTTAGACCGATTTGTAATATTCAAGATAGGACAAATTTTTGCCCTTCAAAAACAGTTGTCACTGCTGTTATCTTCACAAGAGCTATCAAGTTCCAGACAAGCTGAATTTTTTTTTGTTGTTGTTGTTCCTGGCAGAAAAATATTTGACCCAGCTCTGGACAAAAGCGAAGAGAATTTATAGCCCTCTCTTCCTCTTTGCAACATGCAGGGGCATTGTTAGGATGATAAACAGCACTGTCCAATTTTCTGGACTCAAACACTTCAACTCCTTTTTTAACTGTCTGTGAAAACAGTGTCATGTCTACATTTCCCCATCCCCAGATACCCAAGTGCTGGGAAAGATAATTACCTTGTCATCTTTGTCATCTTCTTCTTCCTCGTCCTCTAGCATGTCCTCCACTACCTGCAGATGGAAACAGAAGTCGTTTTTGTGCTCTTAAAGGAAAGAATTTTGTTCTGTCATTTTGAACCTTTTGGAAATGAAAACTTTATTAACATTTGAAACACTGCACTGGGAGGGAATGCTTGATTTAATATGAAGATTAGGAAAAGGCTCTGCCTTTAATTGATAGAATCAGGGAACTGAAACTCAGGCAGGGGAACCCTATTCATGTGAAATGTTTTGTGACAAAGAATTTAAAATATGTGTGAGGTAAACTAACATTAATTTGGGGGATGCTTTAAACGAGGAAATTTCCTTTCCACCTATTCTGCTGTCTATATTAATCAGGCACTTTAAATTTAGAGCTAAATAACTAAAGCATGGAACAGCTCTGCTCTTTCTAATTAATTCTAAGATAAAACTCTCTCTCTTAATTGATTCATCCTGGTGGTCTATGGCATAAAACAATGTCTTTTAAGGCTCAAATTTTAATTTTTATGTATAAGATCAACCTTGATTATCTCTGTACTATTTTTTGATTTTTGAGGATTACCTGAAACTCTCATGTTGACTCTCTGCACAAGAATTATGATGGTGGATATATTAAAGGGAAATTAGAAATGTATTCCATAATCAACTATGCATAATATGTATGTAAAACCCATATGCATGTGAGTTTGGATACATGTCTGTTTTTAATGGTTTTCAGCTTAGTAAAATGGAACAGTCATTTGCTTTGCCTCAGTCAGTATATATCAGGGGGCATTAAGAATGGAAATCCACTCCATTTCAGGTGGGGTATATTTTACTTTTTGCACAAAAACATGCACATGCACTACAAGGAAACCAAAAATATAAAAAACCTCCAGGATAGGGAGATCGCTATTTATATGTGACCCAAACTTGTTGCACTTGTGATTTTTTTTTATTGTTTCTAAATTCTTATGGTGCTTTTTTTCTTATTACAGTCTGAATATCTATTTCTAAGTAGACTCAATAGAATCATGATTATAAAGTATTTTGAAAGCTTTCTCTCAAAGTTCCTAACTTTGGAAGATAGAGACACCTCACCCTTCTTTCATGTGACTTTTTAATCTAAATAGCATAGCATATGGGTGAAAACTTCAATAATCAAGACTTTATTATGGAGTGTGTCACTGAGATAAAATGCCAGATTCTCAGTTATTATTCCAAACATTCTAAAAGCATTATGTGATTCAAAAGAATAACCCAAACACAAACTTCCAGTTTCATGAACCAATATATAGCCAAAACCTATGAAATTGTTCCTAATTTAATGTCATGCATTTCTGTTAAATGGTAGGATTTTGTTATCTTTCATATGGACATTCAGCACTTTAAAAGATTCTCAGTAGCATACTAGGCTGTTTCCAATATGTGATAAGAATTGACACTACTTACACTGCTTGATGTACAAGCAATTCAACCTCAACAAGAAAGATGAACTCATGAGATTTTTTCTAACTATATTCAGCCACTCCATAACCATTTATTATAAACCCCTTTGGCCAAGGCACACAGTACTAGGTAATGTGGGAATACAAGGATGAATAGAGATACTTCATTGCTATTCATATCAGCCCTATAGAACTTAAATAGAGACTCTCAGGTAAGCTTTCATGTTGCTTTTCAGTTTTCTGGAATTTGAAGCTTTCACATCACGAATACACAGACAATAGCAATGACAGCGTCATTCCAAATTGGACTATTTGTGATGGAGATTTGAAAAAGGATGTGATGTTTCAATACATTGTGTTGCACCAAAAGAGTTCACATAACTCTCAGATTTTAAAAAAGGATTATCTTATACCTCTAATAAAATTATCTTTAAAAATTCAGATCTAAATGAAATAGATTTTTTTTTTTTGCTTAAATTACCCATGCAGAGTCATGTCAAATACGTCAAGGACAATGAAATGACTATATTTTTACTCCCATGAAGAAACTCAAACACAGTCATAGTTAGTTGTTATTAATGATGCTACAAATGCCTCCTCCCCACAGTACTCATTATCATACTGCATATGTAGGAGGGAGGAATGGTATCAGATTGCGACGTATATAACAGGTACTCACCAAGTATTTTTTGGACAAGTAAATAGATGAATGCATCAACTACCCTTCATATCTTTCTGGTTTTGTTTTATTTCGAGACAAGCTCTTTCTTTATAGCCTATGCTGGTCTTGAACTCACAATTCTCTTGCTTCAGCCTCCCGAAAGTGTGGAGATTCCAGGTGTGCACTACCACACGCAGCTCCTATTTTTCCTATCTTTAAAAATACTCTTTGGTAAAGTGCCTATTCTTTATTTTACAGAACTGACTTAGCTTACTTAGAAAGACTTATACGGAATCAATGATGCAGACTAATAAAGGCAAATATTCAAAATTCTTTCAAACATTTGCCTGGAAAAGGAGCCCATGTTTTAAGATTTGAGAATTTTATTTTATTTTAAGATTTGGAGATTTTCACTATCAGAAATTCCACAAATTTAAAATATGGTTGAACCATAAAACAAAGTACTAGATTAATGTCCACATTCTATAAATCATCTCTGGATCTAAGATCAAGTATGACTCAAAGAGGTCTATAGACTCAGGCTCTTCAGTTGAAAAAATCTGAACTGTTCTTACCCTGCACAAGTGGATAATTGGCTATGCACAATTACTCCACAAATGTGCAGCCAGAACCCACCCAGTACAACCATTTGCATTTACATTTGGCAAAAGGTATTGTGTTAGTGAGAGGCCTTTGTGTTTTGTGTTAGTGTTCTAGCGAGGGCTTTCCCCTCCTCCAGTGCCTTGTTAATGTCACATCATAAACATCTACAAGTGAGGATTTATAATATGGATGGTTTCCTATTGATACCTTTACAGTGCTCTGGAATTACCCTGCTATTACACTTTGTTCAGGTGAACTTTAAGGTGCCTTGGAAAAATGAGATAACAGTCTCTAACCCACAGTACCGATTAAGGATCCAACAAGATCATGTACGTAAAGTGCTGAGCACAGTTCCTGTATCAAAGTAGGTCGTCAGAAATGTTAGCTGGTAATAAAAATACTACCAGCATAGCATTTGACATTAATTTTTGGAAATTAAATTATATCTTTTTTCCTGGATAAAATATCCTATGTTCTTAATGAAATACAAAATTTTGATTCATGTTTTCACACACTAGGAAACACATATAGGGGTAGAGTAGAGGCAGAGGTGTGGATAAGGATTCTAAATGAAAATGATGACCCCTTCACAGCAAGTTGTCCAGTGAAATCAACGGCTCTGAAGACAAGGGTGTCTCAAAAGCAGAGCTGTGTATTAGACATGAGCTCTCACAAATGGAAAGAACACAGAAATTGCAACTGAGCTTTTGAAAACAAACTGTGTATACCACTGAAGTACATTTAATGACTGCACAAAATTGCAACCTTTCCCAGAGAACTCAAAAAACACCTGCTATTTAAAAAGAGAGTGCTGGAGTTTAACACTTAACTAAGGAAAACAAATAAAAGACAGGAGTCCTACTTTCAAATTCCAGCTCTTTCCTCTTCAAATAAAACCAACTAATACACACTACATAGTTTTGTTTTTAAAGTATGCAAAGTCCAGTTGCCCAAACATTTGCCAGCAGTAATTTAATAACACACACACACACACACACACACACACACACACACACACACAATTTCCTTGTGGGAAAAAAATGAAAAGAGCAACAAAAATACATAGGTTAGATAAGATACATTTACAAAGTTGGGTTTTTTCTTTTTTCTTAAGGGGGAGTCTCTCAGGTTGGCTCTAGAATTCTTTTTCCAAATTATGCCTTCTGATACCTTGCTTGAAAGCAAGCAGTATTAATCAAACAAAGGAAAGGCACTAGGGAAATCAGAAAGATGTAATGCAAGCAGTTAAAAGTGACATGACCTTCTGTAATGTCGCTCGTCACAGACTTATAGGCCACACACTGGAGGAAGGTCTTGAAAGAAACTGATTCTTGGTACTATTCCTTGAATGTAATACTAATAAAGATGACATTTTAAAAAACACACATAGACAGCCCCAAATGCAGTGTGCCATCTACATTACAGCCAAAGAATAAGCAGATAACATTATTTTTAAAAGGATAATATTTCTTCTTCTGCATTCAATATTTGCTGGGCATTTGTCATTAACATATAAAAATGCAATGCGTGGCTGTACATTTTAAAAATCCATTTTCAAAATGGAACAGAATTTCACCTAAGGAATCTGTATCTCTTACATAGTTATACAAGAGTTTTTTTAATGTTTTAGGGCCTTCAATGGCAACAAAGCACAACAGAACACTTTGTGCTTCACAAGGAAATGAAATTTTACTTAACTGAAAATGTTAACGATGCTGGTAATATGGATGAAAATATGACAGGTTTAGAATTATTCCACCAGACAAAGATGTATAAGGGAGGTAATCAGAAGGATGTGGCAAAAAGAAGACCCACACAGTGAAAGGGTAAAAAAAAGTGTATTTAGGTAAATTCCATTATTAAAATCATTATGGGACAGTGGATACTAATTATTGCTTTTTAATTCTAATTCAGGGTGCATGTTTAAACCTAAAGGTAATAAAAGGGGGTTAAAAGGTCTTTGAATAATTCTTAAAACACTTCATATTATAATTTTCTTAGGAATACTGCGTTCTACTTATCTAAAACTCTGAAAGTAAAACCAAAAAAGAACCAAAAGAATCTTGGTGATATTAAGCTTGTAAGTATTGGATACTGTGAAACCAGAACCTCTCCAAAGCCAATGCTGACACAAACTAGTTTTTTTTGTAAGTTTATTTCCTTGAAAATAATCTTTGAATTAAATGGATGTTTTGCTATGTTCAGAATGAATGAACAGTTACACAATTCAAATTGCTTTACTCAAACACAGTCTATAAAAAAGCAACCCATTTAAATTAAAAAAGAAATCACTGCTGTTCAGATGTGCAACTGCATTGTTAAAATATTAAAGAAAGAAAATTGTCACAAAAGAAGTTTCATATTTAATTTCATATTCATACCAGACCCAAATGTGTACAGATGCTTATATCTGGATACATCACAAACCAAATGTCCATTTCCACCACCCAGAGATCTGCAAGAATTAGAAGAGAGTAGAATTTTCAACATGTTCTGGAGTTCATTTGCATTATCTTGTATGTGCAAGGCCAGGCAAATCATGCATTTGTATGTCAATGGACATATTACATGTGTAAGCATAATATGTATTATGGAATGCCTATGGATTGAGAAGATGCATAGAACCACTACAATGATTTTGGACCACTTCAAAGTACCAGAGGTACAGTTGAAGATCTTTGTTGTAAAAAAGATCATTATAAGTGTGTTTGGGCAGATACCTATTTTTCACAGGATTTTTGAGAAGAAACTTTTGTAAAATGGCACAATTAGACTGCACATATAATTTATTCCACATTTGTAAGAATAATAAGACTCACAAATGGGTCTGGAATTTACAGTTTCATCAAGTATATCTCAAAAGCAACTGCACATGTGATGGCTGCTTAGTTTGATTCACGCTATTAAGGATTTGACCTTGAAGTATTTCAGCTACAGTAGTCATCAAGATAACTGAACCACTAGATGTAATAATAATTAGTGTGATAGGCTTGCCAGTGAGGCTGAATATATTGCAATACAAAAGAAGGCAGACAAAAAAGAAAAGCATTAGTACTTATTGCTAAAAGACTTCCTGATTTTTACAGAGACACTCAAATACAATTATTTCTGCAGAATGCATTTCCTTGGCTCATTCTGGGAAGTGCCATGTTGTAATTTAGTCTGATTCTTAATAGGAAATGTGGCTTTAATGTGGCTATCATATGACTTTTGAGTCATGCCACTGATTACATCCAGCCTGCCTATATTCTGCATCAAGAGCAGTACTCTTATTTGTAGTATATGCTTTGCTATGAGGTGCAAGGACACTAAATTTACTTCACTGGCCAAGCATATATAATCTTTTATTTTCTTAAGTGTCAGCTTAATGTGTAGAAAAACCCTTCCATTGAGAAAGGCTATAAACAATAACTAATGTAAATTCTATAATCAGCACAAGCACCTTAGATGAGTTTCTTTTTGTATTTCCTTCTCAGTATTTTAAAATGTTCATTCTTACACATACACAAAGCACTATGAACAGAATTCTACTGTTTATTTGAACTATGGCTCCACCTAAAGGCTTTGCAATGTATGTATTTTTTGCTTGCAGGAAAATTTTAATCTTTGTGTCTTTAGGATATTGCATATTAATTTTGTTGAGTAGGGAAAATAGGTCAACTATTAACCTATAATGTGCTTTTTAAAAATAATGTGTTCTTAAAACTATATTACTTATCAGTTTAAAAAAATATACAAAAGGCCAAAATTTTGAGTTGTTTAATGTGCTTTGCAAGTAACTTAAAAACATAACTAGATTCATTACTAATTTTATAAAATTCAATGTTTTCAAAGAAAAATACTTTTGTTTATTAATGATAAACAGTTCAAATAAAAAAGAAAGTTATTTTCTTAAGTCTATTTAAAGCCAAAGTTATATTCTACAACTACAACTCTTTAACAAAAAGGCACAATTTCAAATGATCTCAACTTTGAAAACAACCTTAGGAATTTTTACTTTTTCGGTTAATGAAATGTCTGCATTATTTATTTAACATATTTTCTGCAGTGCAAGAAGAGGGAGCTGCTGTGGCCTCTGGGAGAGTGCCATCTTCTCATAAAAGTCCCTTGCTCTAACCCCATCAGTATGTTTTGGAACGATAAAGCTGCAGTAGGCGAGTTCTATCTCAGGTAAATGCAATATTTAGCACTTGTGTTACAGGTAAATACTACACTTTCAGAACACTGGGAATCTTTTAAAAATAGGACTTGAAAATGAAACACTTATCTTAGGGCTTTAGCAAACTTTTTGACCATACTGACCTATGTGACATACTTTGAACCATACTGACATATTATGAATTAAAATTTACAGTAACTTCTTATTTAAAACAATATGTTGGAGTCATGGAGAGGTTGAGGAGAATGGGTGTATACTTGCTGAGGAAAAAATATTCTGATAGTAATTTTCCTTTTTTATTTTTTCACCTAGTATTTCTTGAGTCCTGAGAACATTGAATCAGAAAGTTTAACTTAAAAAATGGAGCATGCTTTAAATATCAAAAAATCATGGTTAGAAGACTCCAGTTCTTTGCTTATATCTTTTTTCTATAAGTAATGATAAAAATATTTTTATATACAGTAATCTTCACAAAAGAAAATCCTATAAGTTTGGACTGGAAAGAATGTCTGTAGTGAATGGTATATTATATCACAAAAGCCTGAATGAAAAGAATCTTCAGGAAATCTCACACAAACCCCTGTAACAGTTATATCATGAGCTTCCTACAATATAACACAGAGCTTTTTCTATAGGCTCACAAATGCCTGCCTAGTCCACTTATCATTTCTGCTTTATGTAGTGTACTGTAAGATTGCTAAATTAGTGCATAATGCGTTTATAATATTTATAGTACCAACATTTAGTTAAATAACCTTTATGTAAGATTTATGTTGATTTTTTTTATTTCTCATTTAATGGCAAATTATGAAGAGCATGTTTCATAAAGATAATTCTCAATTTAAATTCATCAGTCCATTAAATATTAAAATTATGTTTCTGATGCAATCGAGAACAAATTTGTCCAGCTTCAGTGATTATTTGCACTCATAAAAATTAGGCTTGATTAATAAAATTTAAATGCTTGATTAAGTTGACATTTTCATGTTCCATTCTGATTTATTAAAATTAGTCCCTGCCTCCAGGCATAGTATGCTCATGTAGGTTTACCTTTCTATTCTCTTACCCATCACATCCTGAGAGGGGCTGTTAGGAAAGAGTATTTCATTTCTAGACCTGACGATGGCTTCAGTGAAGGGTCCTGGTCTTTGCTGGTGGTGCTACCTGCCTTTGTCTTTATGTATTGCACATGGTAGAGATGTATACAGTGTAATCATCAAGAAAAATGTTTCTTTGACATATTTTTTAATATAACCTGCAAAATGACATACATTTATGATATTTCTGAAAAATTTAGTTTCTAAGAAGATTTTATTGATTTCTTTGTTCATATTTCTTAATGTTTTTTTAATTGATAAAAACAGGAGAATTGCGGACCCAGGAAATCTTACTGTGGCATTGCTATTGTCTTTGTCTAGATACTTAAAAATAAGAAGAATGACCAATGGCTGTGGAAAACACAAGAGAGTCAGTGACTTACATAACATTAAAGCCCCTATGATATCCATATTTACTTTCTTAGTTTATATTTGGTAATGTGTCTGATTGACATTTATTGAGCACTTACTGTATGCTTGATATATCTTGTTTCTTAAATAAAACAACAACAACAACAAATGAATAAATTTGTATAGCTAGCAAGTAGAATTTTGGAATTTAATCCCAGGTCTTTCTAATTGCAAAGTTTGGGTTCTTAACCTCTACCACCTTCAAATATCCAGAGGCAATACTTACATTTAGGTTGTTTTCGCTGTAGCCCATGGGAAAAAAACTCATTTGGGAACTTTGTATAAGTGAACTGACTTCTCTTGTTAAGCAATGCTACCAGAATACTCAGTTATTTAAAAAGTAACTGGAGTGTGTAATAGTTATTTTTTTTCTTATATGATAAAATGCATGCGGTAACAAATGACTGACAATGCCCTCAAAGGTGAATTTTAGTTTGGCCACTGAAACATACTCTTCCAATTCTATTATAGGATAGCAGAAAGGCCTTAAAAGTTGTATGCTCTTGATAAATGTATCTCATGTAACACTAAAATATAAATACAAGCATCATAGGGCTATTACTTTCCTGACAATAGCTCTGATTTATAACCATAGCAGAAAGACATATTTAGTTCACTTTTAGTTTGTTAATGGAGGTCTTGCAACTTCCTGTCACCTTTCTGACTCAGGGATGATAAGTCTCTACCAATAATCTATGAAACCTTCCATCAAGGCCACCCACTATACAGGGCATAATGATCAAGAACAGCAATGCAAACTAGTTCTGAGTTGTGAGTTGTTAGTGTGGCAGAAGGTGCACTTTCATCCCGCCTCCCTTACTGTAATATTTCTAGTGATTTGGCTGTCCCAAAGGGATAGTGCAAAATCATTTAGAATGAGCTGGAGGTCACTAGAAATAGGTGGACAACACAGTGACCCCGAGACAGAGACCAAACTAGTCTTTATTCCTCTCTCCTAAGTCTCATTTCTCAATTACATATAGAGATCACAGATTGTTGGGGCAGATATTTTGGAAGGAGAACAGAAGTGATAAACCATTAGACTGACATGAGAGATGGTATGTGAGCTGGACACCATACAGAACCAGCAGAAAATTTTTTGGGACCATGGGAGGCTTTGAGGATAGTTTAGAGAGCTGGTATTTCAATGATTGGGGCTTCAGAAGTTATTGGAGTTCGAGGGAGAATCAGCCATTTATGGGAGCAACATTTTCCAGTTTCCTTCAAAGTGGCTAAGACAATTTATTAGGTGGAAAAAAATCCTCTGTACTAACTTAGAGTTCCTTTTTGCCTTATTACATTCTCATATGCATCTCTGGAGGACTTGAGCAAGGTGGGAATAGTCAGGAGGATGGTAGGGGCTAAAACACGAGAGTAACTGTAAGTATCTTCTAAAACAACTTCTACAGCAACTACCTCTAACTTTAATCTAAGTCTCTTTTCTGAATCCTGATAGATCTAAAGCAAGAATTGTGCCTTCCAGGGAGAGATCTTTAGAAAATTGACTTTTAAAAATAGAAGAGTTTTCCTTTACAACTTTTTCTATATGAACTAACATGTCACGTACAGGTAACACTCATCTTCTTCCATTGCACAATCTTATCTTTCCAATTTTAAGTTTAACTATGGTGTGAGAACAGAGTAAAAGGACAGCCTGGAAGCCCAAGAAGTATTAAAAGTAAACATGGAATTACTAACTGAAAAAGAATGAGGAGAAAGTAAGAACTGTGGTGACACATAGATATTTAGTCCTATTTTTCTTTACATATGCAACACACACACATACATTCCACATGATCTGTCTTTCAACTGTACATTCTGTGTATTACACACACTGTCACTCTGCCTACCATATTCAGGTATTTGATTTCATGGTTTTCCCCCTCACTAGGTCACAAACTGTCTTGGGCAAGGAGCATATCTTAATCATCTTTGCACAATAGCTAGCACTGTTAGTATCTGTGAGTTTTTAATAAATTTTTGTTATGTGGAAATAATTGTGAATAAAAATTAGGCAGTTTTTTGACTTATACAGACAGATCAGACTAAAATATTTGCTCATTAATCAAACACTTTTTTGAGCAACTGTTACGCTGTTATTTCTGAGAGATTGTTCTCTGAGCTGGGATTAGGTATAACAACCATAGGTTGGTGAGGAAGACCCACAGTGAGCAACTATTGTAATGCAGTGAGAGCACTGTGATTTTCAACATCATGGTTTCTCTCTAATTTGGTCTTAAAAGTTCCCTCAAGAGCAGCCATAAGCCATGATAGCTACTTGCTAAGACAGCTGTGTTAGGGAAAAGATATATACCAGACAGAGATGTGGTAAAGATGTATGTGAGGTTCATGAGTGTCGGTCAGGTGAGACACAATGAGAGGGTAAAATCAAGATGTATGAAACAGAAGAAATGTCTTACTTACAGGTTCCAGAGAGGTTAGGGTCACCAGGGGGAGGTTGAGGGACATCTGGAGGCAGCAGGAAGCTCACCCATTGGGTGGGGCACAAAAGACGAAGACAAGACTTGTAGGACTATGCCTTTATTAGGGTCCATGGGTGTTATCCCTGAGCTAGTTTAAAGAAAACATGTGTAAAAGCCAGAATTATTTACATCATTCTGGTGTCAACTGTGGAGTTTACTCATGGTCAGCAGCTGTGGGGCATGCTGGGGTTTAGGTGGGCTATATTGCAAACAAGCACAAAGGAAGGAAAGTTTTAACTAGCCATAGATGATGAGGTTCCAGTGGGTTTCAAGTAATAAGTCAGGTCTGAAAACAGATGCTGAGGCAGCAACTGTATCAAGTGAATTTATGACAGAGAGACAAGGGAACCTAAAGGAGTAGGCCTATTTAAACTCCTAGCATATGGTAGTGTGGACTGGTAGTAAGGGGCAAAAGTAAGAAGGCAGCAATGACGCTCCAGAAGAAATGGCTTGTGATTACACAGGCACATACACATAAAAAGTTAAAACTTTAACAGATGGCAATTTAGTGTGAACTACCAAAAATCTTCAAAATGTGTATTCTTTGATCCAGAAATTCTTCAAGGACATTGCCAAAGTGCATTATCAAAGAAGTGTCCAACGATTTGTTTTGGATTGTTCTTATAACATAGAGATAGCAAAAACATTTGAAGCAAAACATTTTTAAAAAACAGTGTTTAAGAAGGAAAATATAGTATTTGTGTAATGAAAACTATGCAGCCACAAAAATTCATGTATTAGAAGGTTTTCCAACAATATGAGAGTACTTCTAGATATGTTGCAGAATATAGAAGTTTGTGTTGCTGTTGTTGTTTTGTAGTGGAGATTGAACCCAGGAACTTGTGCATGATAGGCAAGCACTCTACTAAGCCTTATCGCCAGCCCCGTTGCAGAATATAAATGTAGGTGACTTAACAGTGGGTCCAGTGTTATTAATATTATGATATGTATGATAAACAAGAAATAAATTTATATTTATAGATAGATTTTAAAGAGTAGAAAGCATAGAGAGGGAATATAGAATATTACAGTTCTATTACTATATATATATACATGTATATAGAATCTACAAATACATTCTACCCCCTAAGCCCTTGCATAGGTGGGGGCCACCCCACCCTTGGTCTTCCTCTCCAAAGTCATGGACCCACCATCCCTCCTATTTTTGCTTTTTCCCCAGGGCTGAAAGCCCCTTCTCCAAACTCTTCCTCATTGAAGGGACCTTGATCCCTATGGCTGGACTGCCACTTGTAACATACAAGTGCAAACTGGGTTTCTTACAAATTTTGCACATGGCACAGTTGTAGGAGGAGCACCTGAGCAGCCCAGAGCAATGCACCCAGGAAGAGTCAGGCCCTTGCCTGTACTACAGCTGTAGTAGTAGTCTGTGGTAATCCCTGTCTGTGGTATTCCCTCTGTGACTGCAGAGCCATGTTGTATCACACTTGGACCTCAAGTTCTTCATGTGCTATGCCTACGGCAAAGACTTCCAGTGCTCCAGACAGGCTACATGTCAGTACACAGTGCCCACTTGGCTCCCAGAACTCCACGGAGCTGGCACAGCCCATGTACCTCCATTAGGTTCATGTGTGCCCTCCTTCACTTCAAGACCAGGCTGCATTGTCTGTCTCTGAGCCACCACATCTGTTCCACATAGAACATTTCCACCCGAATGTATTAAATGCTCTGCTGAAGTTACCATCTTATCCTGGGCCTCAGTTTCTCTATCTACCCAAATGAAGAAGCATTGTTCCTTTCCTCCTAGCTGTGCCGTGGACACCAAATGGTTTTCTTTCCTGGGCCTTTGGAACTGACACATAGGAAAAGAGGAAGGGAGTATGGGTCTGGGAGCCAGTCAGATTTTGAGACAAAACTCAGAATCTACTGAGTCTTTGAAAAGTGGCATAACTTCTCAGTGACTTGATTTCCTGCTGACCGAAATGGTGAATGATTATGGTCCAGTTGAATGAGATGACAAAAGAACAAAGATATTCTCTGGTTTAGTTGTGTCTGACCCTACCACCACCTCTTTGGTCCAATACTCCCAACCTTTGCTCAGTAAACATAGCTTAGTCGAAAACAAGCAAACAAACAAACAATAACAAAAACACAGGAACAATCTTCCTGGAATAAAGGGGAGACAAAGCTGAAGCTATGGTTTGGATGGGCCCTGCTCATGAGGGTCCTTCCATGCAATGCTCAAAGATGTTATAGAATGTCAAAGTAGCACAATGTTACAATTATAATTTTATTTGAGAATGGTCTGTTCCTACATTCAGGTCTACAGTTAAGAACTCAAAGTACACTTAGGATAAAGGTGACAGATATATATATATAGAACATTCAATTAAATTGGAATTTCATATATGTAATGAAAATTATAAGAAGTTTCTACTGTTGTGTGAAATTCCTATTTAAATTGCTCATCTCTGTTTTTGTTCACTAAATTTGGTGACTCAAAGTTGGGGATGAACTCATTGGATTTCAGGGCTAGAATTTGAGAGAAATCTCCTATGTTGAAGGTCTGGCCATTTTCTGAGAAGAAGGGGATGATAGCATGGTGATGATGGAGGCTGGGATAGAGGAGAAAATGAGGAAATCCAGTTGGTCCAGGCCCAGATCCTGGTCATCAGTATATTGGGGCACTTCTCCATACAGTGAGTGACTAGCAAGACTAAGCAGTTAGTGAACATCTTTAAATGTCACGGGGGATACACTTTTCTATTGACATCTAATTGGTTGATGCCTTCTCCTTCTTTATGCTAGTGATTACGTTGGAAAACTAAAGGTCTGATTCTTTTCATGGTCCTCCTCAGATTTTTGCAAGCTGATGACCTTCTCAAAAAGTTGAGAAAATTACTGTTGAAATAAGCAGGAAGAAGAAAAGAGTAATCATCCATTTTTAGATGTGTTTACAGGCTGTATGACTCAGTACTGCTTCTGTTAAGAGCAATGAGTATGTGAACTTTTTTGGTACTGAGATGCAAACACAGGAGATTTGTGGTCTATGTTATGTTCAGTGAGGGATAAAACTCTTATTGAAATAGAGATAGTCTAACTGCACATTCAAAGTGCTTTTGCATATGGAGTTCTCTCCTCTCTCAGCTCAGCTCAGCCCAGGCTCTTTAGATTCTGTTAGGAATAGTTCACTTATTCACTATTCCACATATTCAAATATTCCAGCATGGACTGCTTTGGAACCAAGAGTGCTGCCTGAAAAAATAATAAACTTGTTTGATTGACGGGGATTCAGATCAAACACCAGATGTTTCTTTGGTGGACCTTCCCAAATTTTCCAACAGTATTTATGGTGTAAAGAAATTTTTTTTCCTTACAAGCTTCATTTCTACAGATAAGTGCTCTGGGCCTAACTGGATAAGACCCAACCAGAAACATTATTCAATACTATTCTAAAGGGGAAAGAAGAATTGAGTGCTTTGTCATTTGGGAGAGCTAACTAAATATTTCAGTATTTACTAAAGTATTTTTGTAAGGCAGACTTTTGCTCCATTTGTGTCACAGTCATAACGTGAGTCATAGAGTGATTTCATTGATCTGCCCCTCTTCCATCTTTTAATGCCACCATTGATTAGGCAACTGAGATTGTTGTGTAGGAGGCATATCATGACAGTAGGAATGAATGTTCTTTTAAAGTGTAATTTAAAAACCCTGCTTGAAAATTTTCTGGATGTTAACAAAATTCAAAGACTTTCTTCACTAACGTGGAGGATTCTCAGTTTTGTTTTACTCCTCCTATGCTCAACTGAGGGAATGAAAGGTCATTCTCCAGGCCACAAATGCTTTTGAAATTAAAGGGCATGTGGGCTGGAGTAGATAACAGCACTGTTTCTTGTGAAGTCAGTGGGTACATTATAAGAAGGAATCTGGGGACATCTGGGACTTTTATAAAGCCTTGGACACTTAGAAAGTTATCTTTTAGGAAAGATATGTGTACTACAGAAGTAGTGTGAGGCTTTAAAAAGGGCAAACCTAGTTTCACCTCATACTTTCTCTGTGAGTTCATTATTTAGCCTCTTTCGTTTTTAATTTCCTCATTTGTGAAATGGGGATAAAATCATTTAGAATTATTTACTTGATATAATTTTTATAAAGGATAAAAGAGGGGATGTCTCTAAAAGGTTTAGCGGGATACCTGGAACATACAAATTGCTTAATAAATATCTGCTCCATTTTCCAGGAATGAGCGTAAGTACGATCAGTGGGGTGGGATAGGAAAATGAATATTTTCTATCAGTAGGTTTGCTTGAAGATAGAATTAGTGCTGCCATTTTTTCTGTAACTCATAGGAGAAATTTGTCCAGGGAGAGGTGGATGTACCAAAATATTGCCCCCAGGGGGAAATGTAACTGATTGGTAGCTAGGAGCACCAACTTTAGACTGATGAACTCTGGACTCTAGGTAAGTTGTTTATCCTCTCTGGTCCTGTTTCGCTGTATGTAAAATAGAAATAATGATACCACAGAATGCTCAATAGACTCCTGGTTTGCTTGGCCCACACATTTCCTTCATTCTCTGAGACTTAGGTCCCTTTTCTTAAGAAAGGACTTATGAAGCTATGCTTATTTCCACATAAACATGTTCCCTTAATTGCCACAGATGAAGGGACAAAGGGGTGATCTGACCCAGCAGGACACAACCCACTGGCTAGGGTGACACAATCAGTCTTTTCTTTCTTGAGAGAAGACTAAGTGATAGGATGAATTAAATTCACATAACATCCAGGGTGTAATAAGGGTTCAGTAATTTTTAAGGCCTAGGTAAAGACCATTTCCTGGTATTTACTCTTCAACTTATGAAATTTTGGTCTATAGTGTCTGTAATTTGGATAGTTGGTACCAGCCTAATAAGCAGTGCAAGGAAGAATTTTTCAAAGCCTTTGGAGTGACAGCTCAAACCAAGAGAAGGATGACATTTCTATCTTTATATCCCTTTCATGCCAGGGACATTTCTGAATGAAGCATGTATTAAACACATTTCTCTGGAAAAACCTAACATTTTTCATGCTGGAAATTTTAATGTCATGGTCCTAGACTAGGTAGATTTGGACCTACGATTGCTTATTTTTAACAAGTCTGACTGGGAAACAGTAGAGGTGAAATATCATTTCTAACTACACCTCTTTCTCATGGGTATCCTCTGAGTCTCCAGCTTCAGCCCCAGGAATGGCTGTTTCTACTTAGTCATTGTTCTGCTCATTAAATGCAGAAAAGTGTATTTGGCAAGGACTATATCTTATTTTTCTCATTAAGAGGCACCAAAGTGGGGGAAAGGTGAGGGTTTCAGCTCCTGTGATGTTAAAGGCTATCCTTAATAAACAATAAACACACGAGGAAACCTTTTCCTATATTAATCTCAACAATCAATCAATATGTTGAAGACAGAACTTTCACCCATCTATGTACTTTTCAGCTTTCACAGTGTTTATTTTCTTTTCTCTTCCAACATTATTTCCTTTTATCTTTTTTTCTATACAAAACTGAAGTTCATTTTGATTTTTTTTATAGTTTTCATCTTAATTAAATTTTTTCAGCTGTATGTACAGACTTTTTTGTGGCAGAAAGTACTCTCTCTCTTTCTCTCTCTCTCCCTCCCTCCTTCTCTCTCTCTGTCTTGCTCTTTCTGGAAATTGAAAGTTTTCCTGGTTTGGGATCAACCAACAGTGTGATTCATGAACCTTAGAAATCCTGTAAAGGTTTCACACATGGTGAAAGATTCTGCAATGTTTTGGGGATACCAATAAAGGCTAAGGTCAAAATACCATTCTTCCAGGGCTACGCACTGTGCAGAAAAGTCACTTAGAAAAGTCACTTAGTCACAGCATAACAACCCCTACAAACACTTTCCTTTAATTTGTGTGTACACTCACACACACACACACACACACACACACACACACACACACACACACAATCTGTAACCAGCAAAGTATAATCCAGGTTTCTTTTCAAAAGGCGCAACCAGTTCAAATGCACAGCTGGGTATGCCAGAAAACACATAATTAGACAAATTGGATTTAAGAGTTACGTAAGGTCTCAACTGAGCCAGTGAATGAGAAGCTGAATGAAACGCTGTGATTGCTGCTCTGGTGCCTGGAAAGAACAGAATATGTGGATATGTGTGTTTTGGGCAAATAAAAGGCAATTACTGGGAGTTATGGGGTGTAGTTGGCATTCCATGAGAGTTAGACTATAGATGTTTCACAGTGGGCTGTGCTAGGAGATAAAATGTGGTCCAGGGCTAAAAGAAGGAGTATGTTATAAGAGATGTGCCTAAAAGGAAACAAAATATTGGTAAATTCTATTTTGGAGTTGTGTTTTGTGAAAGTTAAAAGACAGTTGAAAAAATAACATGTTGTACAGTTTTAATTATACATTATATAATTTTTCTATATGCTTATACAAAGTCTTAGAGAATTTAAAATACTATGAATTCATTATATATCATTATTTCCCCTATTAAAGTGTACTTCTCTATCCAGAACAGGTATATTCCTAGGAAGATAACAAGCAAAGGCTACAGTTTTAGAATTTTTCACTAAGGATTTTCAAACCAATGACTAAATATTGAAGATAAGCCCCTCCTAGGATTAAGAAAGTAAACCTAAATTACTACTTTTTCTTATTTTCAAATAATCTTGTTTGCAAATTTGACTCAAGGCAACTAAATGGAAAGTAGATATTCTTCTGTCTCAACAATCTCCCTGAAATTAATGGAACAAAAAGCAATTGTCTGAGACAGCCCTATTTTCTTAAAGAAAATATCCTGCGTTAATTGACAAAATTACCTATTAGTTCCCATGACACCAATGCTTATAGCATTTTAGGGCTTCTCTCTCAGTGTGCAATTTAAATATATACCCATAAGATCTTTGCCAATAATAATAACTTCTTATCTATTGATGCTGTCTAACCATTAAAATCTCTATTAGCAATCTCCTACTTGGTTTGATATAATTTACAAACTATGTTTTGAACACTTATCTTGCACATGCTAGAGACACTGGCAAATATAAAGGTGAATAAAGAGTTTCTTCTCTCAAACTCATAATCTTTTGAGGGAGATAGAAATACAATAAGGAAGTAAACATGGTGTGCAGTTGGCAACTTTTCCAACTCAGTGATTGAGCATTAGTTTTTTTTTTTAATTTTGGTGAGAAAAATTATTTGGAAGACATATATTTGGCTTATGTTGCCACCTGAAATGTACCTTACTTCAAAGGAAGTTCTTTTATATTACAGGTACATCTGTGCAGTCACTGTGATGCTTGCTATTGTTAGGGGAACATGGAAGAGAGTTTCAGGGCTTTGTGTCCTTACCCATCCTTCTGTGCCTTTTTTTAATCCAACAGTTATTTCAATAACATATTGCATAATATTTGAAACTGATGATCAAATAACCCTACATCATTATGAGCACAGTAGTTGGCTAACAGTCCTGCTTATAAATCAAATGGCCAACCTTAATGGAGAGTTAAAAAAACAACAGCAACCTTATGTTATCTGATGAAGACATGTACCTACTAAACAGAGTCTGATGCTTGACAGTCCCTTAAATTCTTCTCAACTGCTGTGCATCTAGATATCCAACTGCAAATATCATGTTTGGAAAAGACAACCCCATCTTCATTTATTTATTTGTCGGAAAGTCTTTAGAACCATATTTGCTAGGGGTATAGGAACAAAACAAGGTCTAGCAAAGTTTGGCAAAATAACAAAAGTGATTATAGTGTGGCTAAGTTCACTTTCTTAGTCTAAAACTCTTTGAGGAAGAGGGAAGGTTATGTTATACATTATAAAATCTTTCAAAATGTCAAAAGGAAGGGAGGATCAGTTTAACTTTACTTAGGTTAAAAAGTTCTTCATCCTCGAACCGATATCTCAATATACCCTGACACAGAGAAAAATACTTGCTTTTGTTCAGTGAAGATTCATTGAGCTAAGGTACTTTAATACACTTTTCCAGGCCAACAAACATCAATTTATGGTAATACACAGAGAACAGTCATAAATTTATTTGGTCTGATCATTAATTTTGTGATATATCTTAATTCAGAATTCATTCAGACATAAAACAAATATGGAGACTGAAAGAAATAATCATTGTAACAGCCATTTACGATTTATAAAAGTAGTTCATTCTGTGGTGTGCTCCCTATTTTAATTTCTACCAAGATGAATAATGTTAGAAATAGGTGAATACCTTCTGTTGTGTTAAACCAAAGAGCTGCTAGTTTCTATCTGATAAAACTTCCCTCCAAACGAGTATTTATAGACAGAATTTCTGGTTTGTAAAACCAAATTCAATGTTGATCTTGTCAGAGGGACTAAGAATAAGAACAAAAACACACAAAAGTAAGAAAGTAGAGACTTACTGTATCACGTTGCCTGTTATCTTTCCCTGATATTATCAAGAAGTAGTTCCATGTCAATAGTAATAACAAAACCAGTGGTATCATGTAGACCTCAAAGTTCCAGACAACAAAGAGAAAGAGCTGGAGGAGACAAGGGAGAGAAAGAGATGAGTCAACTCTGAATTTCATTAGATGGACTTTCTTATTCATACTATACTTCAAAATCCACAAAACTAAATACTTCAGATCCAAAAGATTTATCTTTAAGACAAAGCCCTGAGAACTTGTTAACCATCTTTCTAAAAGCACAGCTGACCCCTGGAAAGTCACAGGAAGATTTTTACTTTGTTTAATTTCTATAAAGGAAAAACAGGTATCATTACATTGTCAAAGAGACAATTTTAATTTTCTTCCTCCAGTGAAATTATTGTTAGGTTAGACAAAATAAAGTTTTTGTTTTTTTTTTAAAGCAGCAGAACGAGCTTCACTGTCAGAATAGCAGTCTATCTGCCTTAATGACAAAGAATGAATCACTATTTAACATCAGGGACTGTCTTTTTTTAAAATCTCACATGGATAACACAATGTAACAAGCATAATAGGCAGATGAAAATAACCAAGCCTACTCCAGAGAGCCCCAAAGATTTCTCATTATGAAGAAAAAAACGCCCCAAACACTGCTGCCAACAAGTGTTTAAAAAAAAAAAAAAGTTGGCTTAACATTCAGTATTACATAGAAATCAAGCAGCTATTAAACAAAAATAAAGAGTAATTTTGTCAGACAATTTTAAAATGCCTATTTGTATTAGTTTTTAGCACCACCTATTTCTCTAAGTATATAAACTATTTTTTATTGTAAGAAATGTCAGATTAAGAACTCAGGGTGGCAGATGGAGCCATTCTAAAAGCATTTACATTGTAAAACAACAGGATTTGGTGTAAAGTGTGACTCCCTCCACCCCTCACCAGACCTGTGCTCCTGGACAGATCATCTAAATTCTTTGGGTCTGTGTCTCCTGCTGTCAAATTAAGATAATAGTAAACCAGGTGGGCTTGAAGAACTGGACTCCACACCTTCTCTAATGCTAACTAGCTACATAATCTTTCTGTACTTTCTATATCCTTTATTTAATTCCTTCTTCTTTATAATGGGCATAATAGAAATATCATTTCATAGTTGTGAGAGCTAAATAGTTACAATATGTAAAGGATTTAACATATTGCTTCGTACCAGTAAGTTGTCAAAAACAAAAACAGAAAACCATTATTGTGTCAATATTATTGATACTCAGAAAGCTAACTAATAATTGACTAGTGTCTTCAAATTCTAATATTGAAATCTGGAAAGTGATTTTCCTACTAAGATTTAACTGAACAGTATATTAACTGGAATTTTCATCACCTGGAGGGGGTAACATAAGCATCTTGCATTTGAGAGGTCAGGATAGGACAGGGTCCTAAGGACACTCATGGGGCCCTCCCTGCAGCCTTCTTAGTAAATCTCAGCCAAGCCCACAACCTATTCAAATGGCAGAGAAAATTACACTATGGAGTGGCAGAGAGACCCCTGACAGAAGGCAAACCCCTATGCCTTAGAAAGTCACGTGGTCTCAGTGTTTTCATATCTAGACTGAGTGAGGTCCATAAACCTGATCACTTTTAACATCCCTTCTCAAATATCTAAAAGGACTTTATGACATTACTCTGCCATTCATTTTTAACAATAAAACTTGCAAATTGTTATTTTACTGGATTCTTTCATATTTATAATTGACATGGACACCAAAGAGCCTAAATATTGGTTTAATAACCCAGGAAATGAATTTTGGACAGAATTACATGGTAATAATAGACTGAAGTTCCTGAATAAGAAAAATTCCAATTACTGCAATGCATAGAACATAAACTGTACCTTTTCTTCCACCAGAAAAGTAGGAAGATTTCTAGAAAAAGAAAATTATTTCCATTTATTTTTTGAAACTTTTATAATATGTACAAGGATGATGTAAATTACTGGTGATTATGATTATTAACATGAATTTTATAATGATAATTCTTTTTTCAGAAAATGAATTAAGGTAAATTTAATGAACATCAACACATAAAAAGGGGAAAATTATTTTTTGCAAAGTCCACATTAATTCTTTATACATTTATTTGTAACATTTAGGCAATCACTAGAATGAAAGCACCTTAAGGGTAGTGACTTGTTCACTGTTTTAAAGCCAGAGCTTTGAACAGTACTTAGAGTATATTAAATGCTCAGTAAATAAATATTTATTGTCCATTAGAATAAATGACCAAATCATTAAACAGAAGTCTACTAATTATTTGTATTAGTAAGAGTACTACAGAGCCAATACACAAAACCAACTGCCTTCAAAAATGCATTCAGAATTATAACCTGGGATGCTACCAGCAAATCTCTCCCTCCAACAAATGAGTCTTAGGCACTTTCTCCAGATTCCCTTTCCATCCTGCTACATAGTCATTAATTGTTTTGCATATTATGGTCCAACCACTGTCTTTCCTTTTGGACCTTCTTATATGCTTGCCTTTTCTGAGGGCATGCTCTTGATTCAGTGTGTTTTGGCCTCAAGGATGGGACTCAGATTATTCCATGCTTAACATGACCAATGTAATTATTTTTAGCCTGATAGCAGATATATACTTCCTTGTAATGTCTACTCCTTGAGTCAGAATACCATTGCTATCCAAGTTAAACTTCTTGCAATGTCCATGTATTGGTGTAGGCCTGGTGCTGCCTAGAAAAAAACCTTTCTAGATACAATGCTGTGAGTAATCAAGACATCTAAGATGTCTTTTTGGCTTCACCAGTTACTTCAAGCAATAGTAACCAGATACAAATTCTGGGCATTTTCCTATGGTAAACATCTTCCTCTCACCATTTTTAAATCAATACATCAATGGCTTTCTAAAAATACAGCACTCAGAACCAACACACCACTTCTCATTAATACCTGTGGTGTTCATACCCCTTATTTACATGGCTTCCAGAATGTGGATTGGGGAAAGACACAGAAAAGAGAAATAAAGGAAGAAATTACATTAGCTTTGGGGATTCTGGCAGTGGAAAAATAGTCTCCTTTATACTGTGTGTTCTTTTAAGAAACTATTGCTTGAGCAATTGAGTAAGGAGCTCATACAATACAGCTTTGAATAAACTCTAAGTAAAAAGCATTTAAAAAAAATTTTCAACAACACTTAAAGTTTACAAAAGCTTAAAAAAGAACATAGATTAATAATAAAAATATTTTTGAGCATTTACCATATGCTGTGTAATACTGGGTGTTCAAAAATAGGACAGAATAGTTTATGGACTCAGATTGCTAAGAATCACTAAGAAAAAAAGCAGTCACACACTACAGTATTAGTAATGATGCTAACTCTTATTAGCTGGTAAGGGCCCTCAAGGAAGAAAATTTTTTAGCACATTCTCTCTACACCGAAGCCTCTTCCTCCTCCCTGGGACCTACCTATTCTAAAACTGATCTCTTCTTTCTACAAAATACAGAGTTAATACAAAAGTCTGGGTCTTCAATGCCCTAACAGGGCAGTAGGAGAAAGGAGTTGCTGCGCTGCTTCAAGAAAACCCAAGGAAGGCCAAGAGAACATGATCTGTCCTTGGTCCTGACTGCAATTTTTCATAGGTTTTGGGGAACAGAAATATAACAATGAGTTAAAATAGTATGAAAAGAGAAATTAAGGAATAATTTCAAAAACCTAACAGATTCACAGAATGCAATTATAAAGCCATAAAGAATCTAGCATGTATGGAAAGAGGACCCAAGCATTCTAGAATTCTTCAATAGTACATTAGATTTTAAGGATTCTCAAAAACTTACACAGTATTTAATTTTCTTCACCTCCATCACTCTGGTATCTTTTCCTTATTCTTTACCCTCCCACCCTGTCACATAGTCTCCTTTCTTTTCCCCTTTACTTCTAAACAGTCACCTTCCACCCACTTTTAATAAGGAATCTTGGACTATGTACATTTTACTTTCATAGAATCCATGAAAATAAATCCATTTTCAAACAAAACATCTAGCCCTACTTTAGTTATTCCTGTTCACTAGAGATGAAAACTATTCCAAACATTTGGGTGTTTTCTTTATTTTTCTTTTTAAATCATTAGATGGCTGTTGAGATTTACAATTAAAATTCTATAGCAGAAAATTTTCATGAGACATTGGTCAAATGTTAATAAGCACTCATAACTTCTACCATTAAAAGAGGAGACTGAGTGTTTTATGCATTATCCTGTCTGTTAGAAGCTCTCTTTTAACCGGCTTTGAACTGTCAGCCACAACCATGGAATCTCACAGCCATCGTGAGGTACAACAGAAAGAGCATAGGTGTTCACATCTTGCCCAGAGCATTCAAGCTCCCTAGTTACTACCTAAGTGGCCTGGGGCAAGTTTTATTTCTGTTCGTTTTATTATCTGACAAGTAAAAATGATGTTATTTACTTCGCAGATTTGAGATGGAATTAGCCCAATGCTTGGCACTGACAAAACTCTCAGCAGGCAGGAATAGATTAGCTCATGGTTTCAGTCCTTCTTGCAGCTTATTACCTTTCCCACATCACCCAAGAATCCACATGATTGCTAATGATTGTTTCAAGAACAAGAGCTATGTGGAGAAGCCCTGCCAAGTAGAATAGGAAGGTATGATGAAATGAGGCTATTTTCAGTGCTTTTGTATTTAGTTTGTGGTAATCGTGAGCAGAAACATCCCCAATTTGTTTGTGTCCCCCTAAATCCATGACTTCTGTGATAATCTCCCACTTGACATGGGGATTGGGCATATTACTTCTTTTGGTGAAGAACAGAATAACAAATATGATGAAAACAGAGGCTTAAAAAACGTATGACACAGTCACTGCTACCTCAGCTGAAAGTCAGACACATCTAGAAGCAAAGCTATTTATACAACCAGAAGGTGATTAAAGACACGTGTGTGAGCCCAGCTGAATACAGAAAAAATACCCAGCTGAACCTGGTCCAGATTGCTAGCTCACAGATTTAACACTAAATAAACAGTAGTTGTTCTAGGTTACTAATTCTGGAGCAGTTTGTTATACAGCAAAAATTAACTCATACATATTATTCTCTCTCCAAGGAAACAATGTGTATGATAAAATACAGTTTGCACCAGAAGCCTGACAGTGGTTTTAGTTCCAGTGCTGATGTTTGATCATCACAGAACCTTGGATAAGTTGGTTATTATTTTAGTCTATTTTCTACAATGCTCATAACACTGGCCTGTTTCATAAGAAGGCTGTGGGGAGCAACACAAGGTGTTGTGGCCTGTGTGTGGTTTGGCAAAGAGGTCAAAAACTCACAGAGGGAATGAAGTTTGTGAACCAATCTCATTCTCTGCTTTCTTCTCTCTCTCTCATATGGCTCTGAATAATCAAAAGTTGACCATTTACAACTTCATGATGTATGTGAAAATGCTTTTATTGCAAAGTATCATATAAATATAAGAATTATCCATGTATTTTTCATTATTGAGAGAATACTTTATTAGTTTCTATAACCAAGCCCAGGTAGATAAGACCTTATGTATTTAATACAGTGCATACCCCTATACAAATGGGAAAAAAAATTAATGTTTCTAGACCAATATGATTATTAATTTCTGCTCAATGCCAACTCAATAGGATAAACTGAGACACTTTTTTCCAAAGTTGACAGTAAAGTGTTATCAGTTTAGTGCTATTCATATTTATAATTATTTCTGAGAAAATTTCACAGACCTTATAAATGAATACTCTAAGATAAATCAATGTTGCCATATTGACTTATTTCAGAGCATTTATGGTCACAGCAGTTATCACTGCTCTTTGAGCAGCTGTAGAGCGTGGATAGTGTTCCTCAAAGGGATGCATATGTGGTGAGGGAGAAAGGTTTTGTAGAGGGAAGTTATGTTAAACAGAGGGGTCACAGTTAAAAATTTTTTACCAGTAATTGAAACAAGAAAAATCTAATCATGATTAATAGAAAATGGCATTAGGGTACATTATAGATTTTGTGAACTCTAAAGTAAAAAACAATTAGATTTTAACATGTTAACAATTTTTAACGACTTCATGACCCTAGATTTAAAACGAAAGCTTGCTTGGAAATAGCTGTTTAGCAAGTGCCAATTCCTGTCCATAATCCTTTCTTATTTTTAAATACAAATACAGTTTATCTAAATTGCTGTTATCTTGCCTATAATATTAGCATCAACATAACAAAGTGCAATCCTTAAGTGTCTATTGGATCAGGCATTAAAATAATTCTAAATTTTAATCATAAGTATTCAGAATGGGTTTTTGTGAAATTCATTCACTTACTGAAAGGCAAACAATACAATTTTCCTAACAAGTATTTTATACCACACTGCAGAAAATGAATTTTAGGGAAAAAGTCCTGAGAGGGAGGCTGTAAAGACCACAAATCAGTGGACTTCCTTTTACAAAAGAAGAAACCAAGGCTCTGAAGATTGAGCTTTGTCAAAGGACACCCTCTATTGAGTGGCAGAACCAGGTTTTGTGATTCCTAATCCAGTGTGCTCTTCCCACAAAACGATGCTGGCTGTGAGGTGAAGGATTTTACAGTGAATGTTGGTGCTTTGAAGGTATCAATTATTCAGGGACTGATTATTTGGTTTGTAGATTTTCTGTATCTCATTTCTTCTCCTCTGTTCTCTGGGATAACCACTTTTACATAGGTGCAACAAAAGGAAATGACACTTCTTAGGTGTTGTGGCAAAGGTTTGGTATGGCAGAGGTCAAACACTAATGGTGCAAATGAGGTTTGTGGAGCCCATTTCATTCTTCCTTTTTCTCACTCTGTTGTATGGCTCTGAATAATCAAAAGTTGGTTATTCACAAGATTTCTATTAAATAGGGTTTTCTTCTGCCCAAAATGTTTAGAAGAGGTTAGCAAGGTGGCTGTAATGGCAAGATTGGAAACTGAATGAGCCAATTACATTTTTACAGACAAAAAAGCCCCACTTTTTCACAAGAAAATTAAACAAACAAAAACTCTGTTCTACTGGAACATAAGTGAAGGTGGGCTAAATCTTTTCACTCATATTAAATAAGGCAAGTTACATAAAGTTGAGTGAACGATTAACAATATTAAGATTTTATAGCAACACCATTTCTTAGGAGATGTAAGACATGCATGACTTTTATTTCTTTGAGCATGGGGGTTTAAGAGTCCCAGACAGGGCCAGACTGCTCACATCATTCCATCAACTGATGCTCTCATTGAAGTACAGTCGAAGACCCTGCATTCAGTGATCATTCAGTATCACACATGACAGTATCTCTGGGGGAGCCCACTTCAAAAAAATCATTTAAGTTGGAATATTGAATATCCCATTCTTTTGCAAACTACAGTATATTTTAAAAAGAATCTCATCCAAAATGATTAACACTTCCTACTGTTCAGGGAAAAAAGCCTGCCCTTTCAGACTAACAGCTGTGGATCATTAGCTCTCCCGTGATGAGATGTGTTTGATGAGTATTTTTCTTTCTAATTAAGAGATGAGATTCTCTATTTGACTGTCTCTTCAGAAAGAAGTGAAGAAAAAAATTTTCTGCTTACATGGAAAGGCCATCTCCTTACAAAACAATTAATTATTTCAGGGTCCTTTTAGAAAAATCCTTTTCCTCCCTAATTTTAATTCATTTTTTTTTTCTTGAATGTAACACACACTTACACTCAGGCCTTCATAATATTAACCCATTTTCACCCAACCTTCACCCCTTAATGTTTTTCTGTTTGTTTCATCACTCAATAGTATCTATTTCAGGTAAAACAGAAGGAGGAAAGGTGTCACAAATGCATATGTGCTTACAAGAATTAACTCAGAAGGACTTTTTTGATCCCAACAGAGAAAATTTGGCATAAGAATATTCCCCGATGTGAAAGAAACCTCAAATTAGAAAGATAAATACAAAGGATATGCTTTTTGAGGCAAAGATTAAAAAAAACATCTTCAAGGTTCTTAGCAATATTTTAAAACTGGCTGTGGTAATGAATCCTTAAAAGGAAACGATTTCACCTCTACCAATAAGACAGGCCTTAAACAAGAAAGCTAGGAGATGAATGCCAAGTGGGACCTAAAATATTTTGCTGTTCCTTTTAAAAAAGCTTTCATCAGAGTTTGCAAGGAGATAAAATTCCTCGATTAAAAATGTGATTGAAGAGCGCAGTAAGGAGCCAATGAAAGCACTGTCTGTGAATTAATTCATCAGTTGCCTCCTTCCATCTCTTTGGCACTAGAGAATAAAAGAGGAAGGGAAGGAAGGGGGGGCTGCCCCGTCCCTCCCTCAAGTCACATTTAGAAATATGTAGGGTGGTTTCAGTTGCTACAATGATTAGGGTGAGCGAGGGGGATAATATACTAGCATTTAGCAAGTGGGGCCAAATTTATAGATCACTGAAAACTGTGGGACATTCTCACCCAATGAAGAATTTTCCTGCCCCAAATTCTAACAGCATTACCCTTTGAGAGACATTGCCAGTTTTTCAGGTGGATGATAGGATAATCTACAATTAACTTAGAGAGGAAGAAACACTGTGTGTGTATGTATACATGTGTATGCATATATACAGAAGACTAGATATAGTTCCAAAGTGATGGTATGACTTAGGATTTAGGGATTGAGAGCAATTCAGCAATACACAAAAACAATTGCACTTACTCAGAAGCATTTGCACTAGATTTTTTCTCTACTTACAAGGTTTAATATATCTTGAAAATATGTCTAAAGAAGAGCCGAAGGTGAGCCCCCCGCACTCATTTACTCTCAAGTCAGGCTCCACTACATCATCAGAGCTTTCAAAACCTAGTCTTCTGGGAAGGGGTTGCTTTTGCCTTAATTTAAGTAGCCAGATGGTGTCACCACCTGTTCTAAGATCTTTATTTCTGGTTGGTTCCACTGAAGTTCCTTACACTACCTCCATTCATCAAGGGAGAGAAGCTCTGCAAAGGGAAACTCACTAATCCCCAGCACAACAATATAGTCTTTCCAAGGTGGATTGAAAGTATGTGTTGCTTTTCATTTATTTATTTATTTTGACAATTCTCTAACATAAACAGTAGCAGGGATTTGGCAATACCTTAGACCCACAGGATCTCTCCTTATTTTGTTATTTCCCAAGAGTATACCACAGTGATACAGGGGAGTTTGGTACACTCAAAATAGCCCCATGCAGAGCGGCTTCTCTCTCTTCTCCATTAAAATAAGAACTGCTTTATTTTTTTTGACCAAATACCAAATAAACCAGACTTTTGTTTTGGAAGGAGTGTATATTTTATGCATTTAGAGAAAAAACTCAAAGTGAAGTATCTACAAAATCATTCATAATATTCAATAGGCAAAGTACTTCAGGAGAATCATATACCTGAGTTCTGATGACCGAATAACTTATATACTTAGGAGTAGAAAAGAAAAGAGAGAGACAAATTGGTTGACTTATTGGCAAACTTTGAATCAAATGTGTATACTGTTTCATTTATTTACTAATGATGTTGAAAAACATTGTTCAAATTTCTTCGATTATTTAGATATACATGTCAGAAAGTTCTAATTCTTTATTTTGTGAAAGTGAGCACTGGGTTTTTGAAATTGCTATCTGAAAGTTAAAGTCCACAATTTTAGTATATCCATAATCTTTCTTTGAAAAGCATAGTTTGACTACATGTATTAAAGAAGCAAGTGTGACAACTAGATAGGACTCATTTGAAGATATGCTATATATGACCCACGGAAACACCTACTGAAAGATCTCCACAACAAAATGGACCAAAACAACCTCAAAAATGGTGCTTATCAACTAATCATATCATAATGCACACTACTTTTCTTGATGGGGATACTTTATCAATAGAATCTGCCAGCATGAAGGCTAGGGAGGTTATTTATTTATTTAGACTTTTTCCTTACAAACTGTACTGGTATTTTGTATCATTTTTATCAAAGTCATAGATGAAAGGTTCTGGTTTTGCTTTGAGAATACTGACAACTCCAAAATGGAAAGCCCAGTGTATGCCCTACTTGGGCATCACATCAACCACACATATGATTGTAACACTGATAAGGTTGTAAGATTAATGTTAGTCAAAGTTTGGATGTGGAATGAAAGTGACAAATGCTTTTAGCTGCTTTCAGAATATTGATTCTAGGGGCTCTCTTACATTAGAAATTAGTTCTTTATCTCCTCGTTTATAATGTTTACCATGGTATCAAACACAGTTGTTATTTTAATAGTTTTATTATTCACAGAAGTTTGGATCACTCAAAATCAGATGGCATGAAAAGTTATTCTTTCAGATTCAATACATACAACACATATGTGTTATTTTAAATGACCAAATATGAACAGTGAGCAGGAATAATTTGGCTCATGAGGAAGTTGCTGGTGTCAAATAACAGTCTAAAAATGAAAACAAATTGAGAACTAACACCATATTATTCATAACCATAAAGAATAGTTAAAACATATTCTTTACCTCCACTAGTAAGATAGTCATGGGTCATTCAAGAAATAGTTGGATTATGGGGAAATGAACCTACTACAGAAAGACAAACTTCAATGAATTTAATAGTCTTAACCCACTCTTAAATTCTTCTCTGATGTCCTTCTGAGTACTTTTCAGAGTTATTGTCATTGTCCCTTTATGCCTTTGGTGCCAAAGAAAAGGTCATTTTCTTTTTTCATGATATTCAGCTAATTAAATAAGACTCTGATAGCCCTTCTTGTCTTCTAAGTGCTTAAACTATTAGTAAATGAAATGATGGCATAAAATATGATTATTTACTTAGGATATTTTCATATAGATTTACCATTTGCCATATCTTCTAGTGAAGTGCTACAAAGATCTATAAAACCTTATTATTTAACTTCTAAATTTTTATAGAAATGAATCTGTAACTGTTACTATTTTTGAAATAGGTTCTTGGTCAATTCCCCTTCTTGTGTATGTAAACGATATATCTAGGTACACAAATTTTACATCAATGTTTGCTGATGTACAAAATGTTAAATCTTTCTTAAGCTTGAAATTTGGCTTTAAAGCTATCTCCATCATGAACAGGTACAATATTTAGGGCAACAGCTGGCACTTCAGTTGCTCACGGGGGGAAACTCCCTCTGTTCTATATACTGTGCCAAAAAGTAGATACCCAGTCATCTAACAAGCCAAACACTGCTAGTGAAGTCTGTGATACAAGTGACTTTAAAAATTAGACCTGCAGTCTTTACAGTGACTTTTCTAACTCGATGAACAGCAATGCCTTTAAAACACAGATGACCAACTACTCTGATTCCTGATGTGCAGAGGTTGCATTCTGCCAAGCTTTGGGATGTTTGGTACCATTCTGACTCATTTCCACTCAAATTATTTCACTCAGACTTACACAAGTTATAATGAATATCTTTCTTGGGCTGCTGATTTCTGACCTTTCTTTTTAATCCTCCATGATATAACCTTGCAATTACTGTTGAGTATTCTTTGTTCAGGTTTAACATCTTCATTTCAATCTTAAAACCACAGAGCCAAAGTCAGAAAGAGTGTTTTAAAATTTTCACCCTCATAAATAGATTTAAGACCTAATAATATCATATATTTTAGCTATCTTACCAGCTTCTGAAGCTTCATCTCCCATTCTGTCTTATAATTTTCTAATTTTCTCCTTCACTGGTCTCATTCCCCCAATCCCTCTGCTCTGGAAAAACTTCAAGAGTTATGTTTAGCAGCTCTAGCTATGTCTGAACATTTCTCTTTGCAATTCAAATAATCATCTTAGGCTGATTTTAACAGCCTTCTTTACTCCACTCCATCTTTTACCCTTGCTGTGTAATGTTTACTGATGAATGTCTTTCTCCCATTTCTCAACAGATCGAAGTGTCTCATTACTGCACGGGAAGCCTAAAGGTTTGAACACTAAGTATATATTTCTCTTGGCTATTTTCCACACCTCTAAACATTCTCTTAAATGCAACAGGGCTTGTGTTTCAATGGTAACAGAAGTTATCAGAGAACACTAGTTTAGACAGCAAGCAAGCCGAACTCCAACTGTTCAAACAGCCTGACTTTTACAGTAAAAGGAAAGGCCCACGGCCAAGACCACTGAGATGAGCAGGTATTTTTAGTTCACTTGTAGGCCAGCTCTAATGTAATTCTGAAATGTTTTCTTCAAACCAAACCCAACTTTGTCAGGGCTGTCCAAATCTGTTTTCTTTTATAGCAAGTACAAATGCTTGGAGCAAGGGAAGCAATGAGTATCATTTGCGATGCTGCTGCATGTCTACGGTGTTGACGCCCGATGGCTCAAATTAGTCCGCAAAACAGATGAGTGCATTGTAATTAGCTCTTGTCAAACTGTTAGAAATACAAAAAACACTTCCACTGTAATAAAAATTATGAAAAAGAAAAATCTCTCCTATCATTTTCAGCCAAAATAGTTCCTGAAATGTCTTATAGTTTAGGATTCCAGAGTTCTAAAAGAAGGCCATTTTATTTTCAAAAAAGCTTTCACTTCATTGACATGGGGATACAGAAATGTATTATCTTTTGGGCATTTTTTGTTGTTGTATTTGATTGCCTATAAAATTTCATTTCTAAAAATGACCTGTTAGGAATGGACATGTATTATTGCGTCACATGATGCTGATGTAGGATTCTTGACAAGCATTTATGCTTCTTTGAGTATTTTTTAATAAAAAATTTCTGGACTTTATCTATCAGGTAGTACTTACTATGATCAATTCTCCTGAATAATTAAATATTGCATTCTATTTGCAGAAAAGAGGATAAGACACAGGCATGAAGTGCAGTGTCAAGCTGTCACATCATGATCATCTGTTTCTTGTTGATAATTTACTTGGATATTCATTATCAGAACAGTGACTCAAAGAATGTTCAATTTTTAAAATTATTCAGAAGGAGGGTTTTATGTCCTCCCAAGGGAAAATGTAGGCTACTAGTAGATGACTATTTTAAAAAGATGAATTTAAATACTAGCCAAAATGTAGTGCTATTTAAGATTAAGTTACATAATCCGAAATGTTATCCCCTTCTGATTGTCTTCAGAACTTTCCAGATATATCTTTAGATTTACTGGTTGGAAAGGTATAAATAAATCTACTTTTAAAAGTAATAAAATTACTATGAGCAAAAGTTAATACAAAGCAGATTTTAATAAAGAAAAAAGCCACAGAAGAAAATATTTGTGGCTTCAGGGTAGGCAAACAATTCACAGATATAGTACTGAAAACATTCTCTATCTGGCTATCTATCATCTATCTATCCATTCATCTGTCTATCTATCTATTTAATCTATAATGTGGACTTCATTGAAGTTTAAAACTTTTGTGTTCCAAAAAACACCATTAAGAAAATCAAAAGACATGCCATGTATTGGGAGAAAGTAATTGCAAGTCATGTGTCTGATAAAGGACTTGTATTCAGAATATAAAGAGCACTCAGAACTCAATATTACATTGTATAAAAGAAAGCATATTAATGGTTAAAACACACATGAAAAGGTGCTTAGCATCAATTGTCACTAGGGATATGTAAACTAAACTGCAAGGAGTTAAGATTTCATACACACCAAAGGGGCTCAAATCAAAACAAAAAATACTAATTTTGGTGAAGATATGGAGAAATAAGAACCTCTCCACCAACACTGGTGGAAATACATAATAGTGTAGCCTCTCTGGAAAAACATTTTGATAATTTTTTTTAAAAGGTAAGTGTCAACTCACAACATTAACAAACAACTCCACTCTATCTGGAGTATGTATCCTAAAGAAATGAAAACATGCCCACATAAAGACTTGCACATGAATGTTCATAGCAGCACTAGTCATGATACCCCCCCAAATGGAAACAAAGATGATTACCAACTGGCAAATTGATAATGAAAATGTGCTATATCCATACAGTGTAATAGTATGCCACAATAAAAAGGTACTACTGAACACCTTCTATGTTGTGGACTCAAAATCATTATGCCAAGTAAAAGAAGTCAGATGCAAAGGACATATTATATAATTCCATTTACATAAAATGTAAAAGGAAAATCAATAGATAGAAAACAGATTTGTATTTGTGAGGGGCTGGAGGTGAGAACAGAGAGTGACTGTAATTAGGTAAGAGGGAACTTTCTGAGCTAATAAACTTTTATAAGGGTGAATTCTAATACAAAGAGAAAGTAGGCTGAGATAATGAAAGATCATGGATCTTGGGTGTATGTCTTGCCAACATTCTCAGAATATTTAAAATGCTAGTTGATGACACGATCCTTGTGATGGTTCTTTAGACAGTTGCTTTTCATGTGAGTTCAGAGGAGTTCCACAAAGGCTGCTGAGAAATAGCCAAAGCAAATATCAACATCAATCATCACTAATTAGAATTGGAAAAGCAAAGTCCTAGAGGCAGGTGATGAAAAGTGGCATTAAAAATCTACCACATTAAGGTGAGGTGATTACACAGTTAGTTCTAAATTCCGTGAAAAATATCATTTTTTAAATTATGGAATTTTCTCACCATTTGAATAAGAAATGGCCTAGAATTTGAAAAGAAAAAAATGCCCAGGAACACTTAGCGTTTAAGATGTAGAAAGAAATAGAAAAGGGAAAGAATAGCTTAGACTAACACGCTGAAAGAAACACAGGTCAAATAAAGTAAAACAAAACAAATCTCTGCACTAGAGAACAAGGATAGCATATGCAAGGTCATTGTCCCTGCCCAGAAGAAAGCACTGATGGGTGAGTACAATGATGTTTTCTTACTTGTAATCATGCTGAAGAGGTCTTTTAATTTGGGCCTTGAGTTAGGTTTTCATTGCATTCCTCAGTGGTCTCTATTACCAGGTTAGTTATCTATACTATCACCTGTCAGGAAACAAAACTCCTCAACCCCTCATTCATCCACAAAAATAGCAGGAACATATTAAGGGGATGGGGGTGTCTGTTTTATTTTTCTGGTCAGCAACAGTCAGCAACTCCCTTTGGTTGGTTGGATTTGTTTTTCTCATTCATCAAGAAAATAGAAATGAAAACTGCTGAACACAGCAGGACGAATGAAATAAATCTGAAAACCACTTCCAACTGTTTTTATGTGAACACTTCTAAAACTCTAGGATAATCCTGTATCTTCCTACAACTGCTACAGAACATTTCTTATTTTTTTTTCACAATCAAGCTTAATACATGTGTTTGTTAGTTAACTAGATTATATCAAGCATGGAAAAGCAGGTGAGCCCTGGCAGACTTCCCATTGTTTTCACAGTCATTTTCTCTATCAATTGCTACAATCAAAGCTGCCTCCCTGTTCTGCTGTCAGCTTCCACAGAGCTAGTCTAGCTCCCAGGGAGGCAGGTGTGGTTTTGTCTTCTTAAGTGCAGGACTGGGCAGAATCCAGCTCCCCTTTCAGTAGCTTACTGTGGTGGCAACATTACGCTGCTTTTATTTATGTCTTTGCTTTCAGATATGTTTGACCACCTTTCTGTCCAGATGTGTTCATCACATTCTCACTCTTACAAAATATTGACTCAGTGACAATGCTGGATTCATGTTTACCAGTGTGATAAAGAGGTAGCTATATGTTTCCTCCTTTCTAGCTGTAGTTCAGACATTGGGAGGCATGGAAAACTTTATGGCTTATAAATATCACTTTAAAAAGAACACTGGAGCAAGACTCTGTCTTGACCTTTGTCTCATTAGAAATTAGAGCAAAAGTAAAGGGATTGTGCCTAGTTTATGCAAAATAGAAGGTAACTGACACAGATGGGGAGGAAAAGCCTAAAAAGAATACCACAAAAAGGTAAAATAAACAAGGTTAAATGATGTTTTCTAAGAATGAACCTCCCTTAAAACAAGAACCCTTTTTTCCCCTCTAAAAACCTCATTAACAATGAAAGCTCCAAATCAGAGTAAAATAGTTGTATATAAATGTGTTTTCCAAGCATATACATGTCTCTAACATGCTTGTGTATATGGACATAGGATGCATGTGTATACATTTATTTCATATGTATGTCATAAACACTTTTTACTTATTCTTCCCATAGAAAGTATATATCCATAAATATTAAGTAATTTTTCATGCCCACCTCAATTTGTAGAAAGACAATATCAATTTGATTATAATGTGAAAGTTCATTATATGCTTTTAATGCTATAGTTTGTTTCACTTCCAAGAAAATAATTTTTCATGGAATTAATACAATACTGTTACATATTTTTAAATTTTTATTATTTTGAAACCTAAATAGGAGTTGAATATAAAGCTGAATTTTAAATAATATCAATTAAATAAAGTTATTACCACTGAGAAATAATTCAAATTAAATATTTCTATGCCCTTTATTTAACTAAATTTATTCCCTTTTTTTTTTAAATGTTTTTATATTTTAATTCCCATATTACAGATAGGAAAATTGAGTTTAGGGTGAAGCAAGCACTTTCTAACATGTTACAATGGCAATGATTTATATTTTCTACTTCATAATCTCAATTCCAAAAATAAGGTGGTAAAAATTGACAGTATTTTATCCAGTTGCCGGTGGATTTTACATGCCTGTAATTCTAGCTACTTGGGAGAATTGTGGTTCAAAGCCACCTTGAACAAATGGTTCGTGAAACACCCATCTGCAAAATAACTTGAGCAAAATGGGCTGGAAGTATGGCGCAAGCGGAAGAGCATCTGCTTTGTAATTATGAAGTCTTGAATTCAAACTCCTGTCCCACCAAAAAAAAAAAAAAAAAAACAACTTTTGTAGCCTTTCTTCATGATCATATAAAAAGACCCTAAATATATTTTTAAGGATCATTAAATGTAAAAGAATATTCTTGCATTACATGATTTAAGGGCATCGTTTTTTTAATCTGCTCTAAGAAATTCCCCCTACTCATTTTAAAGCCTGTGTGAAAGATAAAAGGTGTCGAAGATAAGAAATGTTCTTGAAAACTGGTACTGAAAACGTTTTCTCTTCTCTCACCTTCAAGACTCACTCAGTGTGTTGGCACAGCCAAAATGTGTTTGGCCTACTCTACAGAAGTAGCTGAAAGTTACTACATCATAACCTTTCAACTTCATCATCTTTTTACAATTACAAGGGTTTTATCCCCCTGATATGTTGTTGCCCAGAAAAAGTACAATGCTGGTTCTTGAGAGATTTTTGGTTATTACTTTCATTGTTTCTTTTGTTAGGCTTAAACCTCATTTCTAGGTAAATTCCAGTTCTATCAGTCTGACTTGATCTGCAACACAAGAAAATGAATAGCAGTGGAGGGGGACAGCCCTACACCCCAACAAAATTAATCAGTTTATTATTTATATGTGGTATTTCCTCTTCTCATCTAATTGTTGGATCACATATATGATGATTAATGTCCTTATTAGGAACTATTGGCCCATCCACCATCAATCTATATGGTCGATAGCTTGCCCTTTTTCACTTAGCACCCTTATTTTCCTTGGGGAAATCCTCCTGTCTCCCTCTTGATGGTTATGGTGGAGCTGCTTCCACCTCTGGCTCCTGCTGGATGGACCTTGGACCCGAACCTGCTTTAATCACAAATTACCTGCTCCTGGTTGTGTAATGGGTTGAAGGATGGACCAATCAGAAAAAATGAGACTATGTGTTTTTTCACCTGACTGTGTAAAACTGTTTTGTTTGCTTTGTTTTGTTTTTTTTAAACTAGGGCTATTGGCTACACAGGGAAATCCTGCCTAAGGTGAATGCTAACACAGAGGAAAACCAACCTAAGAAGTGGCAAGAAACTAAGTTCTGATTGAATCACTTGAGCCTCCAGAACCATATAGTTCTGAACACATAATGTGACCTTCCATATGTACATATACAAAAGAAAGTAAAAAAAAGACAGTGTGAACATTTCAATGTAATTTTTACAGCTTTTTAAAAATATGAAATTCATCTGCCACTCCTAACCTCTATCAGGCTAATTTAGAACCTCTGGTAGTGGGATCTTAGAGTCTGTACTTTTAGTTACTTCCTCAGTGTTTCTGGAGAACATCTAATTTAGAGAACCATAGTGAGCATCCACCAAGCTCTCACTCTTTTCTCAGGCCAGGTACAGTTCACACAACTGCTCCAGAAGTTTCCTAAAGAACACATATCGAGATAGGCTGAGGACCAAGATATTGCTCATTCTGGCAGCCATAATGGCATTAACTTTTTTTTCCCCTGTCAAGAAAGGGAAGCAATTGCAATTATGTGGGAGAGACTTTAATGAAAGGAGGTCTTTCTTCCTTCTTTTCAATAGCTTCCTGGCAGATTTAAACAAACTTTAATCCCATCTGTGTTCTGGAAAATGTGGGGTTTGCTTTCCTGGTACCTGTTTGACTAGGACTGGTCAGAGAAGTAGGATCAACAGACAAAATTTAATTTGAAAGAGAATACCCAAGATCTTCCTAAACTCAAATTTCTCATAGTTGTAGAACATTCAAGTAAATCACATGGAAAGAATTGAGTTTGTCTGTTACATCTTAAAACTTAGGTCAAGGTGATATTTGGGGCATGTAATTTCTGAAAGTTTAATAAATAGAGTGAGTGAGGTATGTATTTCCAAATCTCAGTTGACTGGGTGGAATTCTTTCCCCAATTTTATAAAGTAAGAGAAACTACTCCAAGTTCATGCTCTTGTGTTGGCATCCAGGAGTGTTCGTCACAGGGATGCAGTTGTTTAGAAAGGCTGTAATGAACAAAATCTTCAGGAAAAATTTCCTGACTTTAGATCTACCTAGGAAGGGTAGATTCCAGTTCTTATAGGTGTAAATTCTAAGAGGAGGGAAGATATCTAGTATGGTCATTCCGTTCAAAATGGGTGACTGTTTATTCACTATACCTTTAAAAGTCATTCGACATTCTGGCTAGTTTTCCCCATAAGAAGTCAACCTTCTCAAGCCAAAATGATACCTGAGTGACTGCTGTATTGTGGGCATAGTTCTTGACAACAGACCGTTGTACCTTCTGGGAAAGAAGCCACAAACAGTATGCTTTAACATAGCTCATTCTGGGGCTACTCACACTGGGCAGGAATTTATTATGCACAAGTTGCATGAGGTCTTCTGGGTGTCTAATGCTTAATGATCCTATAGAAACTGTCCCTTTGTGTCAACTTAAGTTGGATTTTGTAGGAAAGTTGTCTTGATGGACAGGAATTCCCCCTGAGATGAAAAAAGATATGTTTCACCCTCCTTGACACCATCCCACAGTTTTTGTTTCTTTTTCTTCTTCTTCTTTTTTTTTTTAAATTTTGTACCTTAATGACTTGTCACTTTTGACTGATCTGGATATAGAGGACACAGAAAAAGCATTGCTTAATGCATTAGCACCGTGGTTTTAGTGTCATAAAATAGGTGTGAATTTAAAAAACAAATACCCTATTACTTGAGTATTGAAAAATACCTTAAGACTAACCATTCCAAAACTGAAAAAATTAATTTTGGCAGATGCCCTGAAATACTTCACTTTGCTTGCAGTCAACTACTCTGAGCAGGATATTTACCATCTGAGAGTAGTACACTTTGGTGGAGGATTTACAGGAGGACATAGTTTAGTTGCTCACTGGTGTTCTAACAGGAACTTCTTTATGCCTATTGTTGTAGGAGTTTCATAACACCCTCTCTAACATTTTTTTGCAGGCTAAAATAATCACAGTCATGCTCTTTGGCATAGAATTTTGAGGTTTTCAAGAAAAATCTTGGTCCCATTCTCAGCCCATGTCCATGTGGAGGCGAGGTGGCATTTTACAGACTTAATGTTTTGGTTAGGCTTCTCAACTTTTAAAAGAGTTGTCAACTATATTCCCATCTCAGCTGAGGCTTCAAGCATGGTCTGTCCCTAATTGGCAACAGAATATTTGCACTCCAAGTACTTGTCAAAAGAGGATAACACTGAGTGCTTGCTGCCCAGTGCCTATCAAAAGTCAGTTGAGAGAAATTGTATTTATGGAAGGTTGCCTGAAGGACACACATTCTTTTTTAGATCTTCTAAATTTTATTTTTGGATGTAGCCAAACCATTTGAGGATAATACACGTAAACCCTCTGGTTTTGTCACCTCAAAATAATATTTATTTGTGGCCATGTACCTAGTATTGAGGATAGGTACTTCTCATACATTAATAATAATTTTTTAAATGACCATGCTTGGTAGGGGTTAATGTTTCTGTTTTCAAGATGAAAACACTTTCAGGTGACATCAAATCACTTGCTCAAGTCCATCCAACAAGCAAATGGCCTTTTTTCTTTTCTTTTCTTTCTTGCTTTTTTTTTTTTTTTTTTTGCAGTACTGAGGTTTCAACTCAAGGCCTCACACATTTTAGGCAGATAGATGCTCTACCATTTGAGGCACTCCACCAGCAACAAATGGCCTTTCACACACAATTCAAACTAAAGTCTGACTGGCCTCTAAAGTTCATGCCCTGTGTACAAACCTAGAGTTGCTTTTTACTGGTGTTATAGCTTCAGCTTCTATTGAGGGAAGTCAAAAGAAAGACTTCCATGAAATTTAGCATTGCATTTAACTCTGGAGATTTTTGCTCACATTATTATGTCAATTTATGGAGGCAATTATAAGAGTTTTGAGGTCTTAGTACTGGAAAGACTAGGGTTTACACTGAGTGGCTAACAGGTTTCATATGAAAACACTAACAAGATTGTGACTCATATCACTGATATGGTTTTCCTTCATTTAAACTCTGGAAAGCCCAGATCCCAAATTTTGCCTATCTACCTTGTACTTTAAATTATTATTTTATTATTTAAAGAAATTTTTTGGTGGTACTGGGGTTTGAACTCAGGACCTTGTACTTGTTAGACAAGTTGCTCTACCACTTGAGCTACTCTGCCAGTCCTTAAGCTACTATTTTGTAAGCCATCTTTACCACTAGGTTGTCTTTTTTATCCTCCCACTGTTTAACTATCAGTGTGATTCCTTTATTTACACACTTGCCTTCATTTTTTTAAACAATTCCCATTATTTTCTTTTTTCACAAAAATAAATTCAAATAAGACTATACTTACTATAGTGCATTTACTGTGCATAATGGCATATTATACTTATTTTTTAAATCTATAAATTATAGTACCATGAATTAGGTTATATTAGCCTATTTTAGAAAAGGAACATGGGGTTCAGAGAAACTTGGCTCAGGGGTTTAAGTAAACCCCTGAGGTCGTACAGCAGAGCTGGATTTCTGGTTGACTCTAGAACCTGAACCTACTATGAAGGCCTCTCTTCCACACCACAGTTAATGGGAACAGATAGACATGGTAAGATGGGAATAAAAGGAGATATGGGTGAAAGGCAAAAGAAAAAGTGGGGAAAAGATGTACTGAGGGGAGAAAGGTAGAAAGCAAGTGTAGATGAAAGGAAATTAAAGCAGAGAAAGGGTGTAACAGAGAAAAAGAAGAACACAGGAAAGAGATGGCATGTGTTTGCACTCTGCCTCAGAAGTGCATAATTGTCTGAAGTCTCTGTTCATCCTGTTTTGTGTTTGTGCTATTAAGTTGAGTAGCTTGTACCACCTGATGGGAAAAATGGGGCCACCCTTTATAGCATTTAACTTGGCACAGAGAATATTCACCACATTTCATGTTAACTTCCAGGAAAGAACCTGGTATTTTTTTTCCATTTCAAATAAATCTGTTACCATCCATAAAAGTAAGCATAAAGAGTAAGAGATTACAATAAACAGAACTAAAAACAACCAAGAAAACACCATTTGGTGTCCTTTACCTTTTCTGGTAAATGTGAGAAAACCATTCTTGAAAAGTGGAGTTATTTTCATGGGTGTCTATATCAGAATGTTACCCTTGAACTTTGAATTTATAATTAACTCTTCCAAAACATTTTAAGTAGTCCTTGCTCTATCAGAAAACATCTTCCCTACTTTTACCTTCAAATTTAATATTTATTGTTACAATAAACATTTCTTTTCCAATGGACTTTTTAGGGATCAGTTATAGAATAAGGGATAATATGAATTTTAAGAGCTCACATTAGAACTGCTAAGGGAGTCTATCATTTTACCAGCTGGAAATGTTTTTGAGATTTAATGTCTATCATACTGATATTCTCTGAGAGAACTGTGTTATGTAATTGTTCATGTAGGTCCTATTTAGAACCAATATCCCAAATATCAGAATTTCATGAGTTTTTAATTTTTAGATCAAAACTAGTTTTTTTTTTTTTTTTTTTAACCAAGTTAGTACTTCATGGAGGAATGCTTATTCCATGAATAGTCTCTTTCCACTTGTCGCCTCCTTCCACTTGAGGGTGTTACTTTATGGTCACACTTAGCTTGTCTCTTCAGTTGTTCCTCCTCTCTATGGGAAAGATTTCTAAACATTGACTCTTCTTAACAAACTGAGGGGAACCACTGAATGGTCCCAGGATTAGCCCTAATTCTATTATCCATGATGTAGGCCACTTTGGGTGAACTGTGGTTTAACCAGTCATGGGAGAATGTTTTGAAGTTAATGGATGTGAACAAGCTTTGTAAATGGTAAAACATTAACAAAGATAATTAGATCCAGATCCAGGTCCATATCTAGATATAAACAAAAAACTCTGGATTTTCATTCCTCTGCTGCCAGTTAGCTAACATACATTGAGTGTTGCTAGATTACAAAAATACATGGTGTCACAGACTTTCCCTTTAAAGTGTGGGCTACTGAAGTGCAAGTTATGTTCAGAACTCAATACCAGTAGACTCCAGTAGACTGGAGACCGAGAGTTAAGTCAGAAGCAGGAATCCAGATTCTAAGACTGCCATATGATTATAGGCTGATGCAATTCAGAATTGATGATGGTATGTCATGAATATCACTGAAAAGGACAAAATGGGCCTACAGATTAGGTATCTAAAAGGAACTGCCAAATCACTGCTACATTTTTCCAACTTGCAATAAACCATTAAACATTTGTCTTTTGTAACCACACACAAATAAAAATGTTTACAAATAATTCTTATAAGATGCCTTTACAGTTTTTAGGCTCTCATATATAAATACCGGAAGTAAACTTTGAAAGTCCTTTAAGGACAAGGTAAAAACTTTCTTCTTGCAGCTGATAGACACCTGATATTTTAGCCATTGAGAATGGTGTTTGATCCTGTCAACAGGATCCATTTTTTTCCTAATGGTACTTAAACAAGAATCTTTTTATAATGTAATTCACCTAAGCTTTAATGAATTTTATTTTAAATGCTCTTTACAATTTAAACTCATCTGAAACAGGTGGAGGAGTGTAAATGTCCACAATTTCATGAGAACACAATATTTATGTATTTCCAAGGCAAATGTTCTATTAAATTTTCAGGAGTCCTGAGTCTGGATGTAAGCATTTTCTAGTGGCAAGTATGCAAATATTTTGGTATTTAGTTTTTTCAAATAACAATAAAAAGATAAGAAATTTGTTAATGCCAGTAATATTCAGGCTAGAAAGGTAAATTCTGAAGAAGAAACACTTCATGGGATTCTTCACTGATCATAGGATAAGCTTCTTTAATGAACCTGCTGATGCTTTGATTAGAGTACTAGAGAGTTCTGAAAAAAAATGGGGCAGTCCCAAGGGCTCTACAGTTTCTGTGGTATCCTTAATTAATTCCACTTTGAGTTCATTATTCAACAGCTGCTTTAGGAAAATAAAAGGTCTGCATCTCGCTACACAAATGTTTGAGAGTTATTTTATAATGTAGTCTCTCCTTGCAAAAAAGCATTTGTTTTAAACTAGATTAAAAGAAGATACAATGAGAAGCTACTTCCATTGCCAAGGGACTTAGAAAAATTATCCAGTTTTACCTTGCTTTCTTCAGTGTAAGAAAAGAGTTTGCAAACAATCACTGTGTTCTCCTCATGAAGCTGTAGCATTCCTTCCCTGGCTTTCAAGGCTTCATTTCTACCTTAGATAATTTTTCCTGAGGAAATACATCTGTAATTCCTTTGACTGACAACTTAGGCATTTAGATCTCCCTCTACAAATTGCTTCAAAACAGTGCATTTGGCTTCTTTGCTCACAATCCACAATATATACTTTGACTTCTTTCCTCAGTCATTTTGACACAGGTTCTTTTCTCTTGCTTTGGGCTGTTTGAAGTATCTCTCTCTCTCTCTCTCTCTCTCTCTCTCTCTCTCACACACACACACACACACACACACACACACACACACACACACACACGCTCTCCCTCTGAATGACTTTATGACAAGTGGTCTGGTTCAGAACACTACCTTAAATTTCAACTGTCCTGTTGGCTCCTGTACTTACAAAGTCTGAATTTATTGTGGGCCCTTGTAGTGCAATTTTTGACACATCATTAAGTTCCCTTTTCATTGGGAGCCTAAGGGCATATTCAGCCTCACTGCAAAGAGTGAAGAGTGGGTGCCTAAATAACGCTTAAAACACGTGTCATGAGCTGCAAGGGGCTTGTTTGCCAGCAGGGCAAACAGTTCATTGTAGCTCAAGCAATACCCTACAACAGGGTAGGTAGAGATAATGAGATAACCACACACCACAAGTGAGCTGTTCATCTTTGTCTTCAAGCGTCTAAGAGCACAGTTATCTCAGTAGGATGATGCACCCAGAGAGATATAAATATCTTTCAGAAAGGTAAGGAAAAAACAACCCCCCCAAAATATAAGTAAGAGTTGTGAACATTTTTAAAGCAAAATTTCAGCTACACAATGGCTAATTGAATCAGGCCAATAGTTCTGTGTGCCTTTTTTTTTTTTTTTGCAATATGTTTCATTTTAATTGTATGCAGATTTATTCTAATGTTATGATGTTAATCAACCTGTGTAGCTATAATAAAATAAAGGCAATGTCAACACCTCATCAACTAGTCACTCTGTTCTTTCATCCTAGACACTGTATCTTCCCTACACAATACCAAAGTACTATAAAATTATTTATATAACTAAACTATTATCTAAAGACTGAAAAGGCATAATAAATTATGCTTAATATGGCTCAATTATGTGGTAATTTCTTTATTTTAATTATTTGTATAGTTTTAATGAAGGGGTTGCTAGAAGGTGTAACCATTTTTATTTTTAATGGAAAAAACAAATTTGTAAGAATGAAAACAAAGATAATTAGCTCTTAAATTAGAGGCATGCTAATATATTCATGCTCCTAAATTATTACCAGTATTATTACTTTGTTTGTGCTATCAAAACTTCTCTCTCTGAAGCTCTCATCTTGGATATTCAAGTTATTTTTCCTATTTGTGTTAAATGTATTAATATCTTGCTGTTCATCAAGTGCCAAAATAAAGGTTAAAAAAGTTCCCTAGATTATCTACAGAAGAAAAATTGGGGTGGGTGATGACAACTATGATCTTTCAAGATGCAGTTTATGAATGCATAATAACTTAAGAAAGTGAGAAAAAAAGATTTATCAAGAAAAGAGAGAACTATCCTAAATTCAACACAGCAAATCAGCAAATTTCTTCAGGGAAAGACATCAAATTTGAAAGGCATCAATACTTTTCTGCTGTCACCAAACTGTTATTTATGCTCATGTACCAGCTGGATTTGTGTATGTGCGTGCATAATCTTTTTCTCACCACTGATGTCATCATTAAAGCTGTGCAAGAATTTTGATTTTTGCTTTGCACAATCTTCAGGGGAGACTTGGACATTATGGTGAAAGTTTGTGACAAGTTTGTAAAAGGAAGAAATGTAGGCTGAAGGCAGTGAAATTTCACCACTGTAAAATGGAGCAAGCTTTCTGCAGTGTGGATTATTTTATCTGCTTGGTGCACAGTGAAGAGACCACACAGGACAATTGCACAGAAATAGGTGGTTAACCATTTCCGTGAGCATAGAAAGTCATTTCATATCACCCAAATAACACTCTCCACAACAGCTATGTTTTAGGAATATTCAAGTATATTTTAGAGTTTCAAGACATATATAGTATTTTTTTCAATGTTCACAAAAAAGACACTAGCCACTAGGCATCTGATTTTCATGGTAGAAACTAAACTTCTTTGATCACTGTAAACCTCATTTACAAGGTGTTTAGAAAGACTTTAAGATACTAAAACACTTTAAGAATTGCTGTGGTAAATTAATTTTCAGACCAGGAGGCAAAAATCAGGAAAAGTAGACAGTGATGGATCATTGTGAGGAAAAGACATCACATGGCAGTCCAAAGGCAACTGAGGGGTATCAAGTTGGACCGATTATGAAGGGTGGAACCTGGAGTGGGGTCCCTTGCCATATCGTTAATATGGCTTCACTCAATACTCATTTCTGATCAGCCAAACAATTCCTTAAGTCATGAAATGTGCACTTCCTACTCTTTCGGTGGTTTTTTCAGAAACCATATAACTCCTAAATAACTTCTCCCAAACCAAAACATCACTGGGAGACATACTAACTGGATTAGGAGTTGATGCTCTTGGCTAGCCATTTCAGAATGCAGAGGTTTAAGAGTTTGAGTGCTATGGAGGGAATTTTAAAAGGAAAGGTGAACAGATTTTTATTAGCTGTTGCCAATGGGAGTGGCTCAGAACAGACCTTTTCCTTACAATTTCTTACTTTATTCTCTTCAAAGCCTGAAAGGTAGGTATGAGTTTCCCCATTCTGAAAAATGAGGTAATTGATGGCCAAAGTTAAACAACTTGCCCAAGGTCAGAAATATAACAGAAAGTAGGGTGTGATATGGCTTTGTCTTGTAACAAGTGACTAGTGACAGTGGGCAAGTGACAGGGCTTTGTTGTCTTCATTTATAGAGTTGTTGTTTGTCAAGAGCAGAGATGCTATGCACATCCACTTGATGGGTGCTGTTTCATAACACGTGTTCACTGAACGGATTGATTCTGCCAGTGCTGCAATCCCCAGGACTTCTCACAACCACATCAGTATCACTGTTTTTCTCAGGAGAGTCATACTTTGTACCCATCCTGTCCTACTTCAAAGTTCCCCCCTTTCCTTAATACAGATCTTCAAACTGGATTACAGGAAGAGGTGAGTGAAAGAATAAGCCCATCTGTGTGTCTGCATTGTGTCAGTGAAAGGTGCCATAGTTATACAAAATGCTTACTGGTCCTCAAGGGTTTACTATCCAGCTTGGGAGAGAAAATACACACATAGGACCAATTTAATACATAAAACATGATACTGTGTTGTAAGGCAGCAGAATAAATGGTAAAGACAGAAAGGATTTCAGGAGTTGAGGGGTTTTCATTACTATATTCTTCACCTTATCCTGTCTCCAGTGCTTTTCTGGTTACCATGGAGGCTGAAACCAACTCAGATTCTTTATAGAGACACTTGGGGTTGAGATTTAATGCTGGAAGGTTTATACTAAGAAATTCCCTTTCCGTAGTGATTTTATGATTTCACAGTCTAAGCCTTTGTCTTTGGAATAGATTTAAAAGACCCACCTGATTGCTCATGGTTTTGTCCAAAGCAGAAACCTTGGTTTCTTGTATAAATTGTAGCTGATAAAATTTGCAATTTCCTACTTATAACATCTTTGTGTTTCTTAGACAAGAGGGCAAGATAAGGAAGGTAATTATTAGATCATGCTCTGATGTTTAAAAACCATAGATGTAAAAATTATGAGGCTGAGTCCCAGAAAGCAAAGAAGTTTTGACTGAGAATAGGTTCTGTTGTGTAGAGAATTGTTAGTAATGCCAATCTTAGAGTTCTTTTCCCTAAAACCAAACATCTTGTTGAAAACTTGACTTTTAATCTCTTTCCAGGAAGCTTCTATGATTTTGAAGAAGCAAAAATGAGTTACTGTATGGATGGGGTTGGAGGGAAGAAAAACACCATGGTTATAAACACAGGGATCTAGCATGGCACGTTTGGGTGGCAATCCCTGATCTACCACTTAGGAGTTATGGGTCCCTGGGAAAAAATTACTTATTTTCTCTGTCCTTTTGTCTTTTCATCTGTGAAGTGAAGATAATAGAGTAACCATTTGAGATTGTTATAAGGGTTAATTGAATTACTGCTTATGGAGTCTCAAGAACAAAGCCTGCCACAAGGTTAAATGTAAACTAAACAAGTCAAAAGAGTCACACTTCCTTGCACACTTCTAGTTTTCTTAAAGCATCACTCTTGTCAGAAGGATGAGAAAGTAAATATCTGAAAGCTAAAGGACTTGGGCTTGAGGGTAGACATGAGCAACTGGGCCATTGTTCATTCTTAGAATAAAATGAGCCTTAATAGGGGCTCTCAAATCAGACTACTCTTTGTGCTCAGGGAAGGATAAAGTATTAATTTATATATGTAACATTGAATTTGCAAGGAGTCAGAAAGGCAGACATCCTAGCACTCTTGGTCAGGACTTTTGGCAATGACATTTAAACATTCCTTCACATACCACTACTTGATGTAAGGCAGTGATTTGTTAACTGGGTCATTTGCAACACATATCCCTTCCTTTTTTTGGAAATACACCTGTTTCTGGGATTTGATTTGGCTCCTAATCCAAACAGACCTCCAAGTGCTCTGAAACAAAATCAACCTAAAATTATACACTTATCTAGAGTTACATTTAGGCCATATGGTTTAAGTTGTCCAAATGTCACAGAAGCAACAGCAGCAGCCATCATCATACTTTACACTTACCCAGTCTCAATCCTGCCAGAATATTATGTAAGTTATAAAAGTTTCATTAAGGCAGAGGTGTTAACCCTAATTTCAAAAGGGCAGTCACTTGACTGCCTTGTTTTGGTTTAGCTGTTTCATTGTGAAGCGCTGTGTTTGAGTTCCTCAAAGTCATTCTAGTGTCATGATAGTATTTTTCTAACTGACAGTGTCTAAACTGTGATATTACAGGCAGGTGGGAAACATTGGATCAACATCCTGGTCTTGGGTCTCTGAGAAGACACTTAAGTAAATTATTAGCCTCACTGCTCTAGAGTCAGAGGACAATGGCTAGATATCATTTTCAGAAAATCCTGTAAAATGCATTGGAAAAGTCTGGGCAGTAAGGACATCTCTCCACATTATGTGTAAGTCTTCACACACCTGAACTTGAGATTCTCTATTAAATTATTAAACCTGTGTTTTAGCATTCGGTAGTATGCCAGATACATAGGAGGCTCTCAATAAATAAGTGCCGAGTGGAAGAATTAAATACATCAAATGTATGATTATCCTGTTGCGTTTAACTATCAGAGTTTACAGTATGTATTCCGAGTAGGTGTGATGAATTTAGGCATGGAAACAGCAGTAAGATGAGGGGGGGCAAGGAAGGTGATGATAGGTTTTCCAGGGCAGAGAAGGACTGGCTAGACTGAAGGGATCCTGAGAGGCACTGATTTAAAATTCTCTAAGGAGTATAGTGTGATTAAAGACAAAATTCCATCATAATTTTTTTCTAGTATTTAATGTCTGGAATTGTCTAAGCTGGAATATTGTGAAGAGATAGCCTTTCTCTTTCTTTTCTCTCTCTCTCTCTGTCTCTCTCTCTCTCTTCATTCAGCTTGCTTTTTTGAAACAGGGTCTCCCTATCAAGCCCAGGCTGTGTTCAAACTCACAATCCTCCTGACTCTGCCTCCCAAGTGCTAGGGTCACAGGCATGTGCCACCATACCACCAAGAATAAGATCTATGTTTCTTGCTCACTAACCAACTAATAAATAAATGAACTGAATAATCAGGCCATGTGTTAGATGCTAGGACAGAGAGAAAAATACCCCCTTTAGGTGACATCCCTATAGTCAGTAAGCTCAATGTGTAATGCAAATGCTCAAAATTCAACCTTTGAAACGTGTCCCAGCTCATGTCGGTACTGGTCCTTTGCTGTCATCCCCCAGATGAAGCCATCACAGCTGAATATCTACAAAATTTTATAAACGACTATAATCATGCCCTTAGGTAAACATCAATTACTTCCAGATTCTGCTTTCCCAGCTAACCCATTGTAGGAGGATATTGAGACAATACATAGTATACGCCAGGAGTTGAGTTTCCACACTAGAAGAGCAAAAAACTCCTGGCTTTGCACAGCAGTTTGCTGACAGTTTGCAGAGATAAGGCTAAATAACATAGGAAACAATTTTTTGGTAGTAATTTTTAAAAGATTGTAAAAAAAAAAGCATTCAGAACAGAATGTCTAAGTCATATATTTTTAAAAACAATATAAGGGTCTTCAGAATACATTTCTTGCCCATTATAATTCCTTTCACACTGGGCTCCTCTCAGGCCTCTCTTGTATGGGAACTTGTTTGCTACTGAGATGGGATATCTGGAGGGCATTGGGAAGCAACCCCAAACAATGGACTTGCAGTGTGTGTCTGGTGCTTTCTAACTCTATGATCTCAGGCAATTTTCTCTTTCAGAGCTTTGATTTCTGCTTCTATGAAATGTTAAAATAACAGCACTTTTTTTGAAAGATGGTTACAAAGATCACATGATGACATTTGCACACTGCCTCACATATAATATATGCTCAATAAATATTCATTCTCCTTAATTGAAAGAAACTAATTCACAAATCAAATTGTAGGATTTCTGTACCCTTGATTTAGTATTTAATTATGTTCTGGTGATAATTAGAGATCTAGAGCAATGACCTCAGGCAAGTACCAGAACTGGGGCTGAACATAATACCACAGGGATACAAAGTCCAAGCCTTTGAATCAACCTGGAATTGCTATGAATGAATCCCATGTGCTAAAACCAGGTTGGGTTCAAAGTGACACCCATCTTAAACACAGATAATATAGCTGGGAAAATCCTCCTTCCTCAGCTCTCATGGGGATCCGTGTAGCTCTATAAGCAAGCTGACAATGGAAGAAACAAGGATGGGACAACTGTCTTTAAGAGTGCAAATCTATATCCATGAAGATGGGACAAAGTTGAGAAGAATGGGATATACAGAGGGAAACAGAGAGATGGCAGATAACTTCCCCTCTATTCTCTAATTCCTTAGTTGCAATGACTGGGAAAGTTGGTGTGAGAAAGATTTTGTTTAGATTTTCCAAGAGAAGATTTCAACTCTCCTTGGTTGGGACATTTAGCCTCCTCCATTGCTCTAGATTTCTTAAGGTGCTCATCTTTTCCGTGTAATGTCTTTGCTTTCTCCTTATTTCTTATGTTTTGGGTTAGGAGAGGAAAAGTACATCATGCTTAGTACTTATAACACCTGGACTGATCAGGGCATATGTGTGTTAGCAAATGACATCAAATCACTGCATGTAGCTTTCACCCCTGAAAATGCATTCTATCACAGACTCAACTACTTTTGTAAGAGCAAAATAGTTTAATAGTTGAAATATAATCTAGACAAGTATCTTCTAAAATTTATAAAAGTGCTATTGCTATCTCAAAGATAGAACTTCAAGGGGTTTTATTTTGAGTTGCATTTGAATATTAAGTAAATTGCTTTTACAAATTTTTACAACAGTTTATTTTAGGTGGATTTTTTTGGGGAACAGGGCATAGGGTTCTTGATGGAGACTACCACCCTTAGCTTGGACCATTTCAGATAAAACATCTAAATACTTGGCACAAAGCAGGTGTTCACTGTGGGAAGCAGCTATGAAATTAGAGTGCCACAGGAAACAGAAAAGTCTAGAGCTGGCTACCTGGCATGGATCCTAGACTTAATGGTGAGAAGTAGGTGAGCCCTTTCTAAGTCCTTCCAGCCCAGTTCATCAGGGAATGGAGACAGGGATCCAAAGACACAGCCCCAGGATGGAAAGATGCCACTGAAAATAAAATGATGGCATTGCAAAGAAATTACTTAATGTGTTGGCAACCTTAAGTACAATAATGGCAAATGGTAACATGAGTCACAAATCTATAGTCAGTCACAAAAATTGTTAGGTTGGAAAACTCTTAGGGTATGATTTTTTTCCATTAAAATAGCTGAAAAACAGGGCCGATTTTCTATGCTGTTGCTACTCATCATCTCAGAGTGGCACAACTCCCACCCCAAATGTTGTGGAATTATATTCAGTATAGGTTTGTTTATCAGTTCTTCTACCCTATCTATTTTTCAGCAGCTGATTAGTCTCCCTGGGATGTAGACATATTCTTATCAAGAGCTGCTTGACTCTTCCTATCTTCACACAAGCATCCTGATACCCACATTATTTATAATAAATGCACTTGTATGTACATATATAAACACGTTTTTATGCATATATGTTCCCTGTATTATATTCAAAGATACATTCCAAATGCTGTATATATGCACTGGTATTCATATAGGAATCCAACTGGATTCCCAGAGGGAAATGTGGAACACATTGTTAAAATGTCTGTCATCCATGTAAGAGAAACAGAAATGAGCTGGGCATTAAATTTGCATACAGCCCCGAGCACAGAGGTTCCTGTATGTGCACTGTTCTACTGTTCTTGATGATGGGTATATCTGACAGGAAGATTCTGTCAGTATTAGCTCAGGAAAAACACCCCCAAGGAGATAATTTGAAGACATACTGAGAATTTGCCTCAATACATGAAAATAAACATGAAATCCTCAGCACTCTCTTTGCATTGAAAAGTTCCCACTAACACCCCACCACACACCAGGGGATAATCTACTGGAGCTAATTAACACACAGTCATACATAGCGCTGTTAGAAGTGGTTGCCACTTAGGATTGATTTAGTTGCTGCAGTGCTTAAAAGAGACTTGAGAAGGTTTTTGTGTAAATGTGGGAAGAGAGAAGAGGAAATAAAAGTGTAAAAACAGCTGCAAAATTAAAAGGTGCTAAGGTCTTTTTCTCTTTCCCCACCCCAAGACATTAGGGAAACTTACTTAAAAAATTATTAGTATTAGAGTAAGAAAGCTTCTTGATTTTATGTTTCCTTCCACATCAAAATTATACACCCACTCATGCAAGGTCTATACATTGTGACTATGAAAAAGGGCATGTTTTACTTCAGAAGCAAACAAGTTCTTCATTAAATGCTTGCATATAGGTTATGTCATTTAAAAAACAACAATCTTTTCATGTCTACTTCTCACTTTATTTCATCTTTCTGATTTATTTAGATTTTCAGCAAAGTTATTAATTAATATATTTGGGGAATAATCAAGGAATAAAGAGCCACGAATAATTCCTTTTAAGCTATGTTTGTAAATGATAAGGATAGAATAAATCAAATTTTAAATGTACTGCCTCAAAGTAAATGCTATTGATGTTATTTTGTGAATAAAAACACATCTAATAATCATGGTAGTGGAATATTACAACTGAGTAACTAGTGGTTTTAGCAACCTGTTTTTTAAAAAGTACTCAACCATGATGAAAACAATACAGAAAAGACCATTAGTCAAAACTCCATTAAGGCAGACTTTGTGAAACTCTTAAGATTGATTTTTTTGCCCTGATAAAAGTGTTCACTAGAGAAACTTATAATGACATAAAAAAGATTTCAGGGGACAGAGAATTTACTTTGGATTCAAGAACCCACATTTTATTTTAGTTGTACTGTTTGTATACAAGATATTAATTAATGATATTCTACTCAACTGTTTTACTTTCCATTGTTTATTAAGTTTAAAAAAATCCACACGTAAAAAATTCTGTAAGTTATGTTTTATCAGTTTACAATAGCCTATGAAATATAATTGAACCAAACACACTGACGTTTGTATCTGCTATGTACCAACCCCTCTACTATATTCTCATTAGAATTAATAAAATGCAATCTGTGCTCCGTCTTTTAGGGGCTCAAACTCAGGAGGGAAGAAAGACACATTCATAAAGAACAAGGCAAATAGGTTCATCATGAGAATCAACTCTAAATAGTTGATAGTGGTTACTTGGAGTGCTTTGTTGAGAAGGACTATGATATGAGTATACAAAAGCATGTGCTACAATCAGTTTATAATGTCTGCCATAAGTAATGGTACCAGTAGTGATGGAGCATGGTCATTTGTGTGCCAACTGGTGCAGAAGATGTAATGTATGTTAGGGAAGAACTATATGTAAGAAAATAAGTTAGGATGATAGGCTTAGGCTTCCCCCCCAAAAAAAAACCCCAAACACCTCTATTTAGTGAGCTTTTATCTTAAACGTCTTTCAAAAAACAATGAATTGCTAACAATGGTTTGGGGGCCAGCAATTGCACCTCCTTCTATGAATTGGTTTACCCAGAAAATTACAGCACTGACAAAGTATTCAATGCTAAAGCTGAAGACACAAAAGAAGAGTCATGCATGCACACTTTGTAGGAGATTGCTTCAAACTGGGCACAATAGGATGAGTTCTGGGAATTTGCAATGTGGAACCAGCACCAGATACTCAATGTCAATGGATTTTGGTTGAATTTTATTTTGTGGGCTAGTGTAAACTGATAAAATATAATTAATAGAATTGTTTTACATGAGTGAGGCAAATAGATTGATTTATTAGGGAGAGCCAAAGGTCACGTTCTTGCAAAAAACAAAGACTTCTTTTTTTTTTTTTTAACTGTTTCCTGGTATTAACCAAGAAAGATTAGCTGGAAGATGCTGCTCAGTCTATTTTGAATAGAACAGATACTAAGTACTATAGGGACTTTGAAAGATCACCCTCCTTTTATATTTTGCATCTTTCTGCATTTTAGACATTTCTCCATTAACACTGCCATCAGTAACAAGCTTTTTGTTTTTCATTCTTTAAAATAAGATATTTAAGAGCTAAGGAAAAATTTTAAATTTTTAACAAAAAATTGAAAATGAAGTGGACATTTAATTTTTTCATTCATTTCATTAATTCATTTCAGCCGCCTTCATCCCCTCTTAGTGCACTAAAACATAGGGGTGTCCCTTGGAAAGCCTGCATTTCTTCCTGGGTCTTAGGTGGCAGAGAGGCAGGCAGGAGACACTGAAAGAGAAAGATGGATTGAAGGGTGTCAAGATGTCAGCTTCAGTGAAATTCTGGCAGCCCCCCAACTGCCAGTTGTAGGAACACTTTTCTGAACTGCCTTCACTCACAGGTTTTACTTTCTATAGATGATTTTTAAAAATGTATCTTTACTTTTTCCCACCCTCCTCCCACAGCAGTTCGCCCCCACGGCACTCCTCCCCCCCATTTTTGAAAACTCTATCTCCTTCACTTTCTTGATTTAGTTCTTCCTTTTTCAATTTATTATATACCCTTTTGTAGATGGAAGCAAGTTGGACTCCTCAGCTTCATTTCACATTAGAATAACCTGAGAGGAGTTGGGTTTTATTCATTATCCCTCAGCTCTGTCTAAGACAAACAAAATTACAATCATGGAAGGGCAGATTGTGTGTGTGTGTGTGTGTCCTTCTAAGGCCCTCTTGGTAATTCTAGTGTGTTCTAATGTGTATCCAGTAGAGTAGAAAGGACACCAGTGGTTTTTGAAGGTGGACCCTGTGTCACCACCAGCAGCAGCATCTGCAAACTTGTTAGAAACACATGTTCTTGAGCTTAGTTCCTTCCCTCTTGTATCAGAGAACCTGGGAGCCAGGCCCAGATTTCTGGGTTTTTAAGAGCCTTCTACATGATTCTGAAACATTAGAATTTGAGAAACTAGACCACTAATACCTTTTTTTTTTTTTAAATCTTCTGTCAGTAACATCAACATCACCTAGAAACTCTGCTCTTAACCTGTTGAGCTTTTAACATGCTTCCTAAATGATGCATGTATACATCAAAGGCTGAGAAACAGTGCTCCAAAAACTTCACAAAGTTCCATGCACTTTGCCAAGCAGCTACACTTTATGAGCTTAACAGTCGATGTAGTAATTATTCATTTCTCAAAAGTTGGACCCATCATTCTTTGACCTGTTAAAAGATAAACTAAGTTAATTTTCCTATGTGTTATTAGATCTAAATTTCTGCTATACTTTTGTTTCTATTCTGTTTTCACATCTTCTGAGAAAATGAAGAAATGAAAGGTCAAATTTCTCTTTTCCTTAGCTCTGAGATGTATGCATGTTAGTCCTCTGAAAATGGGACTTCTGAGGCTTGAGAGAGAACAAAGATGGATTCTTTGCTTTTTGTCTCTTTCCCACATACAGGAAGAGATTTTTGGGGGTATAAAATAGCTTTGCTGATCACAATTAAAAGGCGGCAATGAGTGTATTTGTACAGGTATATTGGGGTGGGATAAATTAGAGGCAGTGGGAAATAGCATCCCCACCATGTCAAGTTCATTACCCCTTGGGGTCAATCCCTGACGTGAAGACGCCCTACATGTCCCTGTAACAGAGGGACCTCTGTTGCTTCTTGTGATTATTCTAAAACTATTACAGCCAGCTTGATGGCAAAAAGATCACAAACCCACCTGCTCACACACCTGTTTTTCGACCCTTCTATTTTCATCTGCTACTTCAGCTTCACTTAGCTCAGATAAGACTGATCCCTTGAAATGGCATGTCCTTCACCTGTTTGGTACACCAACCTAAGTCTTGGTTCTGGAAGGGTGAGGTGAGTGGGTAGAGGGCAGGGCTGTCAGATGAGCTATATTCATAGTGACTAGGAAGACCATTTCAGAGTTGAAAAAGGAAAATTAAGAGTAATGATTTAACACTATGCCTGAATCTGACTATAACCAACATGCAAATCAACCATACTGAATAAAGGAATAAGTCTTGGACAAATAAAGAGTACACTGAAAGTGTAAAATGAAGAAATGAAGAAGCCTCCTTACCACATTGTTAGTTCTCCCATCCTGCTTCACCAGTCTATTTAAAACTTCCTGGTCACTCAAGTTACTACTTTTTGAGCATTCCCTGCTTTCCTACAGCCCTGGGGGTCACCCTGTGAGAAAATGCCTTCTCTATCTAACCACTTAAGACCTGAATAATTGTTGTGAACCAGCTGCAGCTCTAATAACCACTGATCCATGGAATCAAAGGCTGTTCCTCACAAACAAGAAGCTCTTCTTGTTCCTAAAGCTGCACTCTGTGACCTTCCAAGATATTGTCAGAGGTAGGCATGACAAGCCCCAAATTCAATCACAGCCATAAGGTTCTTGTTATGATAGGATTAATTTCAAACTTTAGAAAAGTAGCTGAAGTTTGATCAACAAAGGAGGTAACTGATGCTCTACAACTTCTAGGAGAATATTCTATAAAATAAGATACACCACATTGCTCTCATTGGTTAATACCTGAAACTTAAAGCATGGGCAGTTTGAAATATGTTAACACACTGCTGATAATCCAACGTTAGTTTCCAAGGACCTCGTTGTGCAACGGGAGCACGTCTGACTCCAAAGTTAGTTCCTCTCCCACCATAATATAATTCTGTATTAAAAATATAATAATTCAGAAACCATTTGTTTAAAGGATGTCTGAAATAAACCAGGCTCCATTCTCAAATCCCACATTCATTAGTAACAAAGAAATTACACAGGAATGAAGGTTTATAATTTTTCGAACTTGATAAAAACATGATGGAATTAGGCATTCATAGATGTGACACATAAATGTTTTTATGAGAATTTAGTATACTGGATATCCATTTCACTCTTCAGTGAGACATGACTAATAATGAAATATGAATTTTTCATGGGCACTTTATTAATTAGTATTTGAACAGCAATAATGAAACAGACCAAAACAAATATTTTATTCTACAAGTGATCATTCTCATTTTCAATGATAACTAAACATTTTCCAGTGGTACTAATTAACAAATGTGCACTGCTCCTTCTACCTAAAATGCTCTTTCTTGCCTTCTCTACCAACAAACTTCTATTCAGCCTCTGAGACCTCTGCTCTGTGTCCTGCCTCCATCTCTGTTTCCTAGAGGTCATGTCATAGCCATTTTGAATCCCAACCTAGTAAAGATCCTGTCAACTTAGTAGGCACTTAACTGAGATACTAAAGGAAAGAAAAAAGGAACAAAAGTAGGTAAAATATGGACAAATAGCCCTTCTAGCAAAACAGGACTATCTTTCTGAAATAAATCAGAAGTAATTATTCTAAAAACACCATGTATTATTTTCAACTCATGAATTAGAAATAAAGGTACATCTTGGTATGGAACACATGCTCCTCTGCAACTGTTTGAATTAATAAACTACTGTCAATTATTCCAAAAAAAAACCTGCTGCATAGAAAAAAAGAAAATATCTTCTATGCCATTTAAAAATATATAAGCAATGGCACTTTGCAGTATTTGTTTAAAAGTAACTAGACACAATAATAATGCAGATCCCTTTGGCTTTAACTATTCTTAAGAAAAGTAGGATTAAACAGGTCTAAGCTGGCAAAGGTTTTGAGATGCTAACATCATTTCATTGCCTAGAAGAGAATGCCTGACTTCAGGAGCACTCTAGTAATCTCTGTTACTTAGGTACTAAAATGCTCGCCTACGATTTAGAAGATTTACGAATCTCTTTTTATCTGAAGGTCTGGATGAGGAACTAAGTGTTACATTCCAGACAAGAGGCCTCATGATTTTCAAGACTCCAGGTTATGCACCCAACCATTCTACTGTCTGCTACCTACACAGGGTCATAATGCAAAGTAAAGTTACCTCTGAGCAAAACTGTGAACGTGAAGGCCAAACAATTGCATAAATAATCTGTAGGCCACTGTTTTAAGACTACAGACCATCATCAAAGTCTGGAATTTATGCAAATAACACTGCTTACATTTAACAGATCTGTAATGGTGCAAGCTTTTTCAGCTAAAATGAGTAAATGGAGATCTTTTGTGGTGCAAGATTGCTACCTACAGGCCAAACTGTAGCATGACATACAAAACAATTGGTGTGGAAAGGGAAAAAGAGAGAACCGATTTTATACAATGCATGTAAGTTATTTACTGACAGGAGCTCAGCCCAGGAGGATGTAAAGCTTTCAAATACGTATTGGGATATGCTTTGACAGTTTTTGTTTTTAAACTACCATCGAGTTTTACATTTTTTCTTTTTTTGTGTGTGTATGGAGGTTTCTTTACTTTCTGATTAGAAATTGTTTTTCTAATGGGGAAAAAGTTGTTTCAATAATGTATCATAATATCCCTGAATCTGTTTTTATTCCCTATATTGAGTCCATGTAGAATTTGTATTTATAATTTAATTATTTTGGTAGAGCGATCATTCACAAAATTTGGAGTTCAGTTTCCATGGTTTGAACAAACCTGAGGTGGTGGTAGGGGAATGGGACAGTGTATATTACACACTCCATGACTCTATGTAGCTTTTAAAACTGATTTGTTCAAAACTATGTATGGTCAATATTTAGAGTAATTTAGAGATTATGTATTTCTATACTGTGTTTCTTCTTTAGGAAAATATCAGACACTTTGGTTATAAAGTTCAGTCTGTCTTGCAATACAGGAATCTTATTTTCACTAGCAAAAATACCAAATTAACTCTGAATTATCAGTAATTTATATAACAACCCTCATTTTATAAAATATGGAAAAGACTCTAAAATGCAGATCTATATGGCAAGTTATTAGAAATTCATTTCCCTTCAATTAAAAAGAAATTTCAACTCTAAAGACAGTAGGTTTCAAAGCTGAATAATATATTATGGTTAAAACACATCAACAATCTGTCACTCCATATGTACAAATAAACATATCCCACTATCACTGCACATGCCATAAATGAGGCCAAGGAAACATCTGAAAAGGTAGAGCAAATTCTTCCTAGTGGATTTTAGATGCTAAGTAACACTGTCAACTAAAACGTGCATAAGGAAAGTTATCCATCTTTAATACTGCTATTTGCATTATTCAAATATTCTGCTTGCCTATCTAATGAAGATGTTCCTTATATCCTTAATTTTAAATATAATTCAGAGCATATTCAGATTGTATAAAGAAAGAGTTCTATTCCTTTTAAAATTTTTATTTTGATTCATCACACATTAATAATATGAGGGATTTCACTGTGATATTTACATACATGTGTACCGTGTACTTTGAACAAGTTCACCCCTCCGTTACAATCCCAGTTCCCCTTTCCCTCTAGCCTCCTCTTTCAAACAGTGTTTGGTGGTTTCATTATGCTGTCTTCATATGTATATATGTATGTATGTACTTCCATTCTCTTTACCCCTCAAGTTCAGGAATACTGTTCTTATACCTGGTTTTGGTTTTGAATGATAAAGAATTTAATTATATCTTTGAAATATTTAGGACTAGTAATCTTAGACAAAATTCAATTAACTAAAGAGCTCAAATAAAGCAAAATCACTAAAGAAAAGGCATTTACTAGAAATAAATATACTAGTTTATTCTGATTTATAGACAACTGACTTACATTGTTCAGCATTTCCCTCTGCTAAAGCATAAATTCTAAGCAATTAGGTGGTGTAATAAATGTGTGTAACAGGATCTGTAATTTTAAAAGTAGAAGTGGTGAAAGTATTAACCTACAGAGTTTTCCCCTGGTATTAGAAATTCCTAAAGAGCAAATGTTTCATATATGGTGTTTAATTGTATATAATCATAATAAAATTATGTAATGATTAAACGATCTCAATTTTATTCTAATTAAGTAGATTATCTTTTTATTAGATAGTTCACTATAATTAAATTGTTCAGAAGAAATTTTTATAAAATTGAAGACAGAATCATACAATTTCTAAAAGCAGATTCATAAGTTTTCTATGAAATGAATATTTAATTCATCTAAAATATTTTTCCTGTTATATAGTACTCTAAATTAGATTGCTACGTTTTTCAACTGATTCATACTTTGTTCAGTCAGTATAATTGTGAACAGAATTAGTGAGAGTGTTGAGATATATGAGAGAATTGTTAATTAAGAGTTAAAAAAAAGGTTTTAATATTGCCCTCTTAGGCAAACTAGATTTTAAAATCCCTATTATTACTTATGTGGCTCAAATATATTCATCTGTAGAATCTTAATTCTACCACAACATAATTATAAACCATAATAAATGGTGTGATCCATAATAAAGGGCTCTTAACATATTTTAGAAGGCTTTAGTAACACAATGTAAAATTGAGTAATAAAAATTGTATTATAGTTGGTAAATGCTTATCTTAAGGCTATCTATCAAAATCAAGAAAAATTATTGATCATAAGGAATAATGTCATTGTTCTGTTGGTATAATTATAATGCTGATAGCAAGCTAGCCTACTGTGTGTGTGTGTGTGTGTGTGTGTGTGTGTGTGTGTGTGTGTGTGTGTGTGTTGTTCTAAGGTGGATTGTATAATGGGAAAATTGCTCCATATATGAAACGATGCTGTTTTTCTTAGCTTGTAGAACTCTGTTTAATACTTTCCTCCTCATTTGTGTATTTTCATGCTAAACATGAACAAATTCTAAAACTAAATTCACATTATCAATATGAATTTTAGACTAATCAGGTCTCTTTCTAGCAAAAGATGCTACTTTTATCTCACATTCTCTGCAAAACTTACCCATAACATACTTTCAGAAAATGCCAGCCAATAAACTACACTAAAATAATTTTCTTTATAAAAGCTCAGTGATCTTCAGCATCATTCACTATTTTCAAAGCCATAAAAGAACAGATAACAAATATATGACTCACAAATTATCAATTATGAAAAATAATCTGGTTCAGAAAGCTGCACTAATGTAAAAAGATGGATCACTTGTCACAAACCAATAAAGGCTATTGTTTGTGAATCCAATATTTGATTTTATCATTTATGTTGGGCAACTTAAAATGATTTTAAACCACATTACTTTTTGAAAAAAATTATTATAAAGGTGAATTGAACATGGGGGCTGTGGGGGGAAGAAACCATATGTAATCTGTCACCCTTGAAACAATTTATGTTCTTACATTGAATCCAACCTACAAATCTAAATCGCAAAGACTTGGTCAGCAAGGATGGATGCATTAAGAAAGGACTCTACTGTGCTCCAGAGAATGGACGCTAGCAGGAATTTAGTACGCTTTGGATTCTGTCCTTTGTTTTTATGTGACATTCTGGTGACTGAAAATTTGCAGCTATGATGCATCCTTATGCAGAGAAGGTTTTAAATGTGTTTCCAAGTGTGGTTTGTTAGACTTCTTATGAGGGTAGCTGGTTTTGTTTACTTTGTATTATATAGAGAAAAGAATGATGAGGATACCAAGCTCAGAAAACATTTATGACAAGTTCTTTTCCTGTTTGTTTCAGATTTATCATTTTATGGAAGAGGTATAATTCTCTCCAAGAAGAAGAGTACTCCTGTGAGTGGTTATGATCAGAAATTTCCTCCATGGTGTTATCTGAGGGCTACACCAATATTCAACTTGCTCTCTGATATCTCAATTAAAGCCTTTACACTTGCTTGCAATAAAAGACTTGGATGTCTAAGAAAGTCGTAAGTATATTGTTCATAGGTCAGGGGTAACATGAGTTATGTTATCAAGGGGTGGTCATATTATCAACCCTACATAGCAGATCTGATCATCAGATTATCTCCTTGACATCTTGAAAGTTACAGGAAACCAATCTTAACCAATGACATGTAGAAAATGGAAATAATATCATAATAATGAAATGCCCGGATAGATATCTGGTGGGGAGACTAAAGAGCAGTGAAAGAATGAATGTGTTTAAAGGCAGAAAGGTGGTCACATTCTAGAGAGACACTGTCTATTGCACAATGGTCCTTTATCACAGAAGTCATCTCTTTCCTTACACAGATATCATACAATAATCAAAAAAGGGAGACTCCACGGGTCACATTTATATGCCAAAACATTGTTAAAAAATTAAGTATTCAGCCTGAATTAACCTCCAACAGCTTGTTTGAGAGGGGTTCATGAATTTTACTTGGGGTGAGGCTCATGAATGTTCTTAGATAGATTCATACTTAGACTCAAAAAAGAAGTGAAAATTAGGGATGGAACGATTCAATTACAGCAACTGCTAGCTAATGAAAATCTATTACACTAAGTTTTTAATAGAAAATGTGCTAATTGACTAGGTTGGAGTTTAGAACAAGCATATTGCTGAGACTTTTGATTACCTAGTTTGGTTCCATGTCTGTGATCAACTGTAACACAGTAAAATTGGGCGTTTCTATGACAACTACTGAGCTTGCTGACTAATGAGTGAGTGCTCAAACTGAGGGATAAGTTTCTCCACAAAATATATGATCCATGGACCCCCAAGATGTGTGACCTGGAGCTCATCAGCTGAAATATGCCTCTTCTTGTCCCTTACTCAAAATACTCATCTTACTCTGAGACTTGGCAAAGCTTAAGTCAGACTCTTATGTCAATAATGCTACATAGGATTTATTTTTTTTAGCTTAAAAGGGTATAATGCTATGAGTTTAATTTTCTTATATATGAAACAACCTAACATACTCCAACCAGACCTGAGTCTAGGTTTCAAGAAGTGATCCTAACAATTTCTGTAATTTTTGATGGGGCCAAACTCTAATTAAAAGCCTGTGGTAATTTTCAGATGGGTGTTTCATCATCCACAATCTTAGACAAAAAACATTCTCTTCTAATGTTATTTTAAACTAAATTTCAAAACAGGTGCTTCATGCTAAGACTGTAACCAAAATATTCTGATAAGACTTCTCTCGGAAATATAATGGTTACATAGCTCTTGTGTAGCTTTAACAAACCCCTGTTTTCTTCTCTTTGCTCCATACAATGTGCAGTCTATTTGCACCCATTCAAGACTAAATTACAGATAAAGTTACAGCAAATTTGTTTTCTCAAAAAAGCAGTCAGCCCTAATATCCCTTGAGTAATAAAAGCCTTGTCTTTCATTCAGAAGTAGAACTGGCATAATTTTCTCCAAGAAACAAACTCTACTTCCTGTGACAATGGACCTGTTCTTAAAATTCTGAATGGGATAGAGCTCAATTTGCAGGTGTTCAGGTATAAAGGTAAAAGGGCATTTGACCCCCCAACTGGCAATTGTTGCTGTGGTAGGTAACTTCAGTCTGCTAGTTATATAATTCTATTAGATAAGCTGCCAGAGTTTTCAGCTCTGAATTACTGAGGTAGGCTCAAGTGAATCAATAATTTATACAGATATATCTCATTCATTCTGATGGTATAAAGATACATACTAACAGCCTGCTGCAGCCATGGAACAAAGCTAGAGAGATGATTTAAAAAGAAAGAAGGAGAAAGAAACCCATTTATCTATGTGAACAAAACCATTACACAATAATGACCTAAAGGCTCACTAATTTTATTTTTCAACTATTTTAACAGGATAATGAGATAAATATACTCTGTGAATCTCAGTAAATTTGCTCTGGCAAATGTCTACACAACATTTAAAACTATCATGTTGATTTTAAGATAGAATATTCTACGTAGTAATATGATATAAGCCATTGGAAAAAAATTGTGCACCTAAGAAGGTTGCATTAAACAGTTTAATTAAATCCTTCAAATATTTCCTTACTGAATTTCAGCCTAAAATTACTTTCCAAAAGACAAGAATCAAATACATTTAGGGACTATTCACTAAGAGTATTGTTAATATAGCCTTATGCTGTTAATCATTACCTGGGGAAAATTATATAGTGTATTATACACTAATACCATGACATTTTTATTAACTCATAATCCCTGTGCTAACAGCGGTGCATTAAACAAGTAATAATTAAGAGGGCAGCAAATATTAAAAATGCCTACTTTAGATTCTTCAATCATGTTAAAGGGAATCCTTTAACACAAGTTCCTTTCAAGGAAAGAAGTACCAAAAACAGTATGGTTACAACATAGACCTATAATCAATAGACCTAGATCATTTAAATATTTCCATAATTTCTGGTTATCAATCTTAAGGATTAAGGGAGTTTGTGATTTAAAAACATGATAAAATCTCTCTTAGCAACTTTAATTATAAACAGTGACTATTGCTTCACAGATTTGAAGATGTATTTGTGGAAAAGATACATTAGAAGTTGGTTCCCTGCCCATTTTACCTCTTTTAATCTAAGGCTGGACTTGTGTCTGGCATGAATACACAAACCAATTGCATTCAGATTTAGGAAGGCTATGTGCAGAATTAATTGGCCAACAGATTCAGCAATAAGGAGGGTAGCAATTAGAGGTAACACTCAGGTACCCTATTTTCCTTCCTGTGGAATCAGTCCCCTTGAGAAATATAGATGATAAAAGTCTGTACCAGTCTGAAAGAAAATAAAAGCACGTGAGAGAAAGAGAGCAAGAGAGGGAGAAAGAGAGACTGAAGTTATTGCCTTCTACCTAAAGTTCTTAAAACTTTACATGTGATACTCTGGGATTATCTGCTGTAACCAGTTAACATTTCTGGAATTCCACGAAAATACAGAGGAACAGGAAAAGGAAGGGAGAAATAATGGAGTGCCCCCTTTCTGACAGTCAAGACAGAGAGGAGAGAAATGTTCCCACACTGATCTCATTAAGATGACGAGAAATAATGAGTATGAATCTTATGTATGAATCTCAGAGAAGATAAAGGAGGGCATAAATGTATCCCCCATTCACCCTTTTATGATGCCTGATATATTACATTTATTCTCAGCTTCATCTGATACTACTGTTGAGGGCTTCTCTTACGGTATTATAGCCTTAACTTCAAGTTTTGCTGCTGAAGTCATCTGAGCCAGTCATTCCACAGAGTTTTATTGAGTGTGCTTGAAAACGGGGGAAGACCTGTTAATGGCAACTGAAATGCATCTCAAGCAGAAACAGCCTGAATTTATTTCCTGCCATTGGCTCTGGTAATGGATTAAAAAGACTAACAAATGGCATTTTTCAGTTTACAATTTATTTTATTTCCCAGATCCTTAAGCTTAGGTTAAACATTCTAAATTAGAAATAGAACTCAGATATTATATATGTTTCTTGTATATATTTTTTAGGAAAAGCCAGGCATTTGCAACAAACACTGATGGGGAATTTTTCCTTATGAGTTTCCCCACTTCAAGTCCAATATAGAATATTTTCCATTCATAACTTTAAACTAAATACCTTTGCATAGAGATACAAACTTTGAAAAACAAAAACCTGTGTTGTGGTTTTGTTTTGTAAATTATCCATTTAGAACTTGAGAGCATTTCATACTGATGATTTAATTCTGCTTTCTTCTTTTCAATAACTCCACAGCACTAACTTGGCTCACCAAGTTTATAATCAACAATACCTCCCATAATCTACAGAATGAAGTGGGTAACACCCTGAAAATTCAAATAGTATCTTAAAATATATCGACATTATTGTTTTAGTACTGTCGCTCCTTTATAAAGGAACATATTTTACATTATGCTGTTTAATTTATGTTGGACTAATTTGAATCTATATAATTTTAAGTAAATTTTGGAAGAAAGTAGTATAATGAAGTTGGGTCACCAGTTTTTTTAGGTGACTAAAATACACAACCTTTTTCCCAGCCATTTATTTAGTGTAATGAAATTTAGGCCATGTAAAATTTCATTTTATCTTTCATTAAATCAACAGGGATCAATAGAGGTAGTTTAAACTGTTTAAGCAACTCAATGGAAATATGAACTCAATGAAAATATGTTTGAAACTTAGAAATATATTCTTAATGAGTTGGCATTTGCTTTTGGGAAAAAAGTTATTTTGCTCTTAGAGGACAAATAACATTTCTTGTCTAATGTGTACCTTAAACACACAGTGAGTTCTAAGAGTTTTTATTTTATACACACATCTCTGTGCAATGCTTTAGGAAGCTATAGTGTGATGTGATCTTAACCAATAAAAAAGTTCATCAAAACATAATTTATCACACACCTTAATAATAAGGAGAGTGAGCCCTGATTCGCTGCATCAAGTAGGCAATTCTAGCCCTCCCACACCAACATATTCCTTAACAGGAAATACTAAGGATCCAGAGTCCAATTCTGAGTCCATTCTCAGAACTCTACAAGACAATGTCAAACACCTGTTTCCCTTAATTAAGGACAATTTAACTTATAAATGTCACCTTTCTTTTCTCATTGTTGCTGTATTTGTAACTTCCATTACTAGTTATTGGGGGAGAAGGAGAGTTATTGTCTTAGTAAATCATTTTTGTCTTTGCACTACAATCTTCTGTCCTATAAAAATCATCTCGAAGCTCCCTTCACAGCTATAACATTTTATGGCTTCATTTGCATCTTTGAGAGTCCATGTATTCTTCACTTTTTTAAACCCCTTACCCTTGTCCATAAGGAAGTATACTAGCTTGAGGGTGAGGTTAAGGTTGACATGTTCCGAGCATCCTGAGCACCAAAACATGACTACATCAACTCTACTTTCTCCATGTGATGTATCCGTTTTACAGCTGGTACTCTGTAGGATCTGTAGGCTTGTTGAGTGGTTGCATGACATTTACCTATGACATACTGTGATGGGGAAATACATTCCAAAGTCCAAAACTTTTCCATCTTATTTGCAGGAAGGTAGCCATATCAAACTACACATTAGTCAAGATTTACAGCTCAGAAATCAAACTGTGGTAGGAGGCTTAACTCTGAGTACTTTTTTTTTTTTTTTAAATAGGAAACAGTGCACACCTCGGTCAGATTAGTAGAATCTAGGTTAGAAGACTCTCACAAAAACATTAGCCTACTGGCTGAGGTATGCAATATACTCTTACAATGGAAGAACCAAATTGTATTAAAAAATTTAAACAAAGCCAGACATATATTGACTCTTAAATTTTCAATAATTTAGTTATCTGAACTTGCACAGAATTTCTTGAGTAGGAGCCAGCACTTTTATAACACCATTTCAAAACATAATCCTCTCTTATATACAGCCTTATTGTACTAATTCAAGGGTAATCAGTGGACTACACTTATTATTGGGTGATCTATATTATTTTAAATTTGATCCAAAAAGACTTCTCTAAGGGAAATACTATTTAATTAGTCCACCAACATTTTATGAGAAAGCTAGATAAAATATTCCTGTTTCAAACATTTAAGAACTGCCTGACATTTGCTTGCAGGAACTGTATGGAAAATGCAAAATTATTTGTATATAGCAACCTGGGGTATAAAACATCATGTACTTACATATTGCTGATAAATTGTAAGAGTAAAGTTTTTTTTTTATTCCAATGGTGAGTAGGGTAACTTGCTATACAGAATTACCTAGAAAACAAGTACCTTAACTATTTTAAATAACTTTCCTATTGTATAACCTTTTTTTCCTGCCTTTCCACTGGAAATCTAATAGATAATCAAGCCTAATGAAGTATGCTTTTAGAACTCTGACATATTATATTAATTTAAGAATATAAAGATTAGCTATTACTTGTAAATACAGTGAGGTATATGGATAAACCACCACAGAAACCTCATAATGAGAGAGGCTATGTTACTTAGTTCAGAATTCATGTTTTCCCACTTTTTGGTTTTGGTGAAGCTCAGCAATGTACTCTTGAAATTGGGGTATATGAGAAAACCTTTCTGTGAGTTCACATAAGGGGAAAGATCAAACTCCTCAATGTTTACAAAACCAAGCAAAAACAAAATCTTTTCTTGAAATGGACTCCAATGTAACCAATAATTTTATATAGTGATCACAAATTCTCTCTCAAGAGTGGTTCACATCATTTGCAAACTACAGAAATTCCAAGCTAGATTTTACCACCAAAAGCATGAGAGTAGCACAGTTAAACTAATATATACCTCATTTAGAGGATGCATTCTCAGTGGTGCAATCTGAGTCCCAAGGAGGTGAATTTTTTTTTTTTTTTGGTGAGTACTGCAGGAAAAAAAGGTTAATATTGCCTGACAAACCTTATCCCTTTGTATTTAATTTCTCTCATTTAATTAAATGCAATTTTTCTTCTTTGGGAGATAGAAAAAGAAGAACTCTGATTTAAGATAAAATAAAAACCAAGTTTACAGTTAAAATATTTTATTTCTTCCCTTAGAATCAGAGCTAACTTTCATTTTTACCCAAATATTTATTTACTTTTTGATATGTGTTCCATTTTTTCTTGCTTCTTGGCTCTTCTCTGCTTTTGCCTGTATTACTTTCCTTTGAGCCACTTGCTGGTGACTGGTGTGAACATCTTTACTCTGTATTGATCTCTAACTGTTACCACTTGCTGATTGCTGGACCTCTGTCACCACAACGAAAGCAGGAGGTGCAATGTGAAATCATAACTCACAGAGTTGGCTGTGGCAAAAACTGACCACAAGGTCTGCCCACAGTGCTTACTGTAAGGTCCAAGTGTGGTAAAATGATGGTAAGAGAATAAGCAAAGAAAGCAGGACCAACTTCATTATTAACATTTAACGTCAGGCTCTCACTTGGTGAGTTAAGTCTAGCATGTTCATAATTCTAAGGTATAGCTTCACAACTAGTCAAAATAGAAAAATAAGATAACAGAAAGCATTCTACTCCTACTTCTTAATGTTCACCTGATATGAAAGGGCATAAAAGCATAAGAAGAGTGAACTTAACTACTAAAGTATATTAATGACTGGCTCTGTTATAATTTAAACCCATTCAGAAGAATTATTATTCTTACTGCATAAAATTTTGCTAAAATAATTATATAATTATATCACACTTTAAAATTTTGCCTTTGTAAAACAATTTCTGTAATGAAACACTGCAATGGAAATGGCAAGTGTGTGCATTACAGTTTAAATTGAAGTTGGAAAGTAGAAAATCCTTTAGAGTACAGGAACATCAACTTAGGAATCTGAGGACAGATAGGCATCTCTGATTCATTATTTTATAACTTTCTTATCCTTAGTCAACTCAGTAGTAAAATAAAGGATCTCATAAAGGTTTGGGGACTGAAATTACCTGATAATTAATTTGAGGCAGTGTAAATGGAAATGGGATAATATCCATACAGCCAGAAAGAGAGCACACTGAGGTATGCTTCACCAACCAAACCCTCATTGCACACACCATTAAAGTGCATGAGAAGGCTAATTCCTGGACTCAATCTGGGATTAGGTTATGTCGGTAATGTGGTTTATGTTGACTATAATACAGCACAACAACTTACACCTTGGAAAAAGTGAAATAGGTTATTTACACCAAATCATCCACAATAGAAAACTTCCTTAGGTTATAACATCCTACCGCTTTCTATGTTAGAGGACAAAGGAGGAACAGAGATCATAGATGGTATGAGTGTGACCTGCTATTGAGATTAAATTCTTCTTACTATAAATGTAAAATAAAAGTTAGGAGGAATGAGCTTTTTTAGAGAGTAGCAAACCCTGAAGCTTATGTGATTATCTCCCTCCAAAGAACAGAAAGCTCCTCTGCTGACATCTATTAAAATAAACATTAAAGGGCACTGACATCACTTAAAGAGAAGGAAGTGCTGATTTGAGGAAGTACTGCGTTGTGCATATAACAGATACAAAACCAAAGCAAAGTGACCATTCACGTAAATAGGTTTGCAAACTGAACTATAGAATCACTCTTCAGGAAGGATTAGAGAAAGCATTCTTATTTTGTTTGCTACATTTCCTACGATTTGGGATTGGTTTTAGCTAATAGTGATCAATCCTAAAACTACTCACTTCCTAAATTATGGTCTTTGGGGGCTTTTTTGTAGTTGAAAAAATTTATATGCAATGCTTTGTGAAAAGCAGTACTTAAGAACACCTGATTTATAACTTTTCATAGAATTTAGGATAATATTTGAAGAAAATTGTTCTTCAGAATTGAAATAAATTTGGGGGAAAATGTGTATTTTGAGTATCAACTTGATGTGCCAGATATCCACATAAATGGTGCATAAAATTTATTTACTGAATAGAAAATTGTAGTGCTATAAACTTCTAAGTGTCAACACTTTTTGATTGCAAAGGAATTTTAGGCAACTTTGAAGTTATATAATCTTCTAAATCAGTGAAATTCTGTGCAGCATTTTTTTTCTTTCCTTCACATTGTTTGTGAAGGAAATGTTTAATGCAGTTTAAAATTTGTAAAAACATAAATTGGCAGTATTATTTTGCAAACTCAGTTAGTGTTTATGTCAGGGAAAAACATAAATGAAGAAAGGGGCAAGTGTGGAAGTTTAGATGTACATAATGTTGGAACATTCATGACTACAGGATTGTACCATCAACTGGAGATCATTTCCTTTAGTTCTTTTTTCTATGATTTTTAGGAGTTGTTATGATTTGCTGTTGTGGAAGAAAGAACAAAAATCATACCTGGAACATTTCTAATTTTTCTGGTAGCTCTAAAAAATAATTGTAGCAACACACACACACACACACACAAAGCTCTTATAAATGTAATTTGAAAATTGCCATAGACTTTTGATGTCTAATTTTCTTGGTGTGGTATTACCAATGTCTGTTAAAGTCCCCAAACAGATATTTCTGTTGTAAACTTAAAGTGATCTTCAATACGCCAAGCATAGTTATCCTGTTTCATTACTCAGTAATATGAATGCTAAGACTTGAACTAGACATGATGCCAACATGCCTTTGTTGTCATGTTAGTATTTCTTCTTAAGGAATTCCTGTTTTTAGTCCTTGATTGTGAAGGTCACTTAAAATGTCTTTATGGTTTGTAATAACTTTTAGAAAAATCCATAAGTTGTTTAATAGCTGTGGACTTTCTACACAGGAAGTATACAATAAAGTCTCCTCAAGTGCCTATTGTCTTCTGATCGCTGTATTACTGCCCATGGCCTCTGCAAATTCAGTTCCTCCTCCTTTGTTGGTGCTTCCTCCATTTTAGAAAAATCACTTGACTCCAAAGAGCTCCCTCATGTCACTCTTTGCATGCATCATCCCTGCTTTTTCTCCCTTCCTGCTTTTCTGAGGGTAGCTGTTGTCCTTTACAAAAATGGGGATTGAATGAAGGTAGAACACAAATTATATGGAAGCAAAGGAAAACCAGGAATTTGTAAAGGACCCAGAAAGGAACGCATAATGAACCACAGTGGCCTTGATGAATTGCTGTAGAGGGAATTCTCCATTTTTTTCTCTTTCACACACACATGTACACACACACACACACACACACACCCCAAGATTAACCTACGGCTCTGAAGCCTGCCTTAGACTGGTCAGGCCAGAGGGTTGAAGCCAGTAGCCTTCCAGATATGAATAGAAACAAATGTACCTTCTGACTACCAGTTAAGCATTCAAACATGCTGTTTTGGAACACAAGGTACTTTTAGTAGTTGACATCTCTTCATAATTCATGTTCATTGTTCCTCTAAGTAAAATATGTGTCTCCCTTTAGTTATTCTGTTAGGAATTGTATGTTAAAGGCAAGAGGACATTTTTGATAATGCACATCTTAAGACTTTTCATTAAAGTACCAAATTTAAATTCTACCTTTTTGTGCACTCTGACATTTTTGTCTGGCATTTTCATTAATTTTGCGACATACATAAATGTAGCTGAAATGTTAACTGATCAATACTTTGTCTCTCTCATGTAGCACTAGCGCTCCATTCCCCAAGGACCACACAGCAGAACAGAAATTAAATGTGTAAAATATCAAATGTTAATGTTAAACACAGCGGCACTTACTGTATAACGACAGAAAAGGCTAAAACAATTCCAAATGGACAGATGGTACCACAAATTATCTACAATCACATTTAAAGATTAAAGTTTGTCCTGTAAAATAATTCTTTGACGCACACTGAAGTGTGTCCTTTTACTGATAGCTCAGTTGTCCAATTATTTTTGTGCTCATTACAGTGAGAAATGACAGTACTGAAAAGAGAGAATGTGCACTTTTTTTTCCCTCCCATTTTGCACCCACGGACATCCACAAGAACACAAATGTCTGGTCAAGAGCCTGATGAAAATTAGGCCCAATTTATGAGATATTTCCACGTCTACAACAGATGATTCCCAGAGACAAGCAGTGCCTTCTGTACCACACACGTCTGTGTGCACTCTTAGGCAGACAATATTCATAGCAAAATTTAAAACCTACTTCATGGCACTCAAAAGGAAGGCCATTCCTAGAAATGCATTTGCTTATCTTTTACCGTCCCCTACCCATCTGGTTTCTGCCTCTACTGTCATCAGCTGGCTTTACCAGACCCCCCTGCCCCCACACACAGGTAGTATCGCAGAGGCTGCAGCTGCTCTCAGTCGGCATGTCTCCTGCTTTCCACGTTCACTGACGCTGAGACACAAAAATGATTGTTTTTCTACTTTGATTTCATTATTCTACATTTATTTTTGGAGAGCAAATCAGAGAAGAAAACTAAAATGGAATTAAAAAAAGACATGTAAACATTATAAAGTTTTCTGATCTGGGCCTAAAACCAAGCTGTACAATGGTACAAATGCATGCGCTCCACAAGGCAGCTGCAATTATGAAAAAGTGGGCCAAGTGGAACCAATATTATAATAATACACCCATGATCCATCAGGAGGGCATGATGGGGACAATATGTTTGTAACAATGGGGTACTGCTCATACTCTCCTAATAGAAAGCAGTTCTTTTCAATAATTTGGCCTACAAAGGCTCCGGTTATGCAATGAGATCTTTGAAACATTTTGTTTGTATATACCTCATTTAATTATCTACAAGATGAAGAAAAATCACACAAACTTTTTTCAAAATTGTTATGACATTAGCATTGTAAGGTATATATCTTAAAGGTTCTTTTAGAAAGGAAATAATATCTACTGTGTGGCCTAGGATAAGGTTCTTAACTTTTCTGTGCCTTAGTTTTTTCCCAGTATGCTGGGAAAATAATGGTATCTACCTCATAAAGTTGTTGGGAATATTAAATTCACTAATACACAAAAACATTTTAATGTATTTATGTGTGAAAAACAGTTCTTTAGCACACAGTTAGTGCTTAATAAATATTAATTCTTATTATTTTTTATGAATTTTTATATCATAATTTAATCGTGGTTAAATAGACAATTGATAAAGGATAATGAAATAGTTTAGAATTCAAATGGAAACTATATGGAAAATTGTTACCACAGTATTAAGCTGTGTTTAACATGATTTAATAACTGGCTTTCTTAGAGCAAACCCTTATTTATCTGGCATCATTGAAAAATGAATTGCCCCACAGAAGAATAATTTGCACATTGATGATTGATTCATTGGTAGAGCAAGTGATTTAGGAAGCAGTTTATATGGGAGTATACTAACTGCTGGACCACAGGATGAAAAAGACAAGGTTCCTATTCTCATAGAACTCCCAGTTCAAACTAAATAGATGAAGTTTGGTTTTGTGAATATAATTTAGTTCTTTCCCCCAATGAAACAGTTAATATTATTGTTTCTTCTCAAAAGTACTCTTAATGTGTGCTCACATTGTGGTCTCTGACCTCTTGTTTCACCCTCCATATTGCAGGCCCTTTTTCTATCTTTGTTATGCTGGCAACCCCTTCTGTGCAAGCTTGTTGCATTCAACTTGTGTTTCATAGGGCTGAATCTGTTACAAATATGCCACCATCTAAGAAAGACATTACTACATTTCTTCTCCAGTGAAGTTTGCCCCCTTTCAGTGAAATCACTCAAATAATATTATGTACATGGACCTAACTTTTTGGAGGTTTCTTTCCTTTTTTAAGAATCAGAAGGAAATTGTGAAAAGGGTCACCATTTTGAATTCATTTTACATGAGTGACCCCAGAAGCCAGAAAAAGTTTATGAAGACTTGTGTAACACATTGTAATGCTAAAGAATTCACAATGAATGTTCTTGAACGAATGATAGAATTATATACATTTCTCTGTTTTTCTCAAATATCACAAACAGTTGTGGTGAATGGCTTTAGAAAGAGTGAATCAAAAATGGCAGCATGACCTTTTCAGTAGAATTTTATTGCTACTGTAAGGCCTCATAGAAACTGGAAGCACGGATATAAAATATATATAGAAACTCAATATAATTTTTTCTTATTCACATCAAAGTGTCTCTGTTAGTGAAAAATCAGAATAAAGTTTGTTCAACAATATTCCAATACATTTATTGTGTGAAAAGGCTACTAAAAGAGTATTGAGAAAGGGAATTTTTTTTTTTCCCTGAAATTTGATGATGACAGTCACTTTCTTTAAGGAGACAACAACATGTCTATGGGAAGCAGGCTGCCTAACTTTCTGGTAACTTACAACACAAAGGGACATGCACACTCTTTGTTCATGTGCTCAGACATTAATGAAAGTCCCATACAAGGCCTGAGAGGAGGACAGAGCTCCAAGTACTAAACAGATGTGCATACATTCATTTGAATGGTAATACTAAAATGTTGGTTTGTTACTATAATTAGGGCTCTTCTTGTAAATCCTCATAATAAAGTTATATTTTGCTAAACTGGCAACTACAAGAAAGTATAAGGTCCTTATATTCTAACAAACATGGTGAGCATAATATAAAGGATTTAAAAAGACAGACCCTACTTAAACTTCAAACTAAAATACTGAATGAGCAAAAATAATTTGTGAGCAGAAAATTCCAGATAAAGCTCAGAGGAAATTATCTTTTTGGGTTTTCTGGCTCTGCCAGTTGGTCTCATCAGCAGTTTTCAAATAATAAAAGTAAAAGGCTACAAGACGAGCACTGTTAGAGGACTATTTCAATTGATCAAATTCTCACTTGTGACTTTGTAAAAACTGGAAACCTCAGAAATAATAAAAGATCTCTTAAACAGGTCATATCTACGTCCAATTGATTCACGTATTAAAGTGTTACCAACCAACATTCTGCTGCCAATGATATCCATATTTTGGAAAAAAAAAAACTGCAAAACTACAGAATGAATAAAATCAAAGTGAGGATGGTCAAGATGATTACTATTATTACTTTTTTTTCACACTGGCTATCCATTTGGGATTTGGAATTATGCAACATGCAAAATTTTACTTTTTAAGTGTCACAGAGAGAATTATACATTGGCTGAGATGTCTTGCATTCCGGAAATCGGAGGGCTGGGGGTATATTCTTGGACTCAGACCTTGAACAATCCAGCAGGTTCCTGCCCACGGCAAATCTGTCCAGTCATCTTTTAAAATAGGAGTTTTAAAATGGCCACATTGACATAACTGTTACTATAGCCACAGAAACATGCAGCTATGATTACTGAATTTAATGAATAACAATGTAAGTAATACAGTATGAGCATACCACAAAAGCAGCAAGACTTCTTGGGGGTGAATCCCAATCAAAGCAACTATTAACGTAGTATGCAGCATTTACAAGCACCATGACACAACGTTTCATTCTGATAAAGTTTCTCAGTAGTAGCTGTAAGGAAAAAGACAGTATTATTAGAATTTATAAGACTAAAAATGATCAGATATGCTGCAAAATTCTTCAAGCTTATTGTCATGTGAAAAGGATTTATAAAGTTAAAGTTGCATGGACATACCAAGCAATTTGGGTCAAAAGTTAAAGAAAAAGGGTTTGTGAAGAAAGTGGAGAACTGACTGCTAAGGGCAACTTCTTAGCTAAATATATTTTTTTAAATAATATTATCATGTAGCTCAGAATTCTTTGTTCAAAAGAAAAAAAGTTCTGCTACATATATACTGTGGACCTTCATTAATTTTAAACTCAAACCTTTTTTGTGTTTTTAAGATGAAACAAATGTTTTAAAGTCAATATATTTCAAAGTGAATTAGATAACTTGGAAGATTTTGATTTAGAGTCTTAGCAAAAAACCTGTCAAGTATTGCTTATCACAAAAAACAAACAAACAAACAAACAAAATGCTTTCAGCATTTTACTAGGATTTATTTCTTTCTGTCATATACCCCCTCCGCACAAACATACAATTTAATTTAACCTGCATTTTATCATTATTTTCTCCATAATTTTAGAGTTTGGGAAAAATTTATCATAACTAGGTACCTATATTAAAGAATTGATATAATTTAAAGTTTAAAACTCTAGCATGACTTCAATGGTAAAAAGAATACCCTGTGCACTAAGTAATGGTTCAAAAAACTACATATAGGTGCATTAATAGTTAGAATAATCCTATGTCTACAGTTTAATATTTTATTATTCCAAATATACTTCAATGCTGACCTTGTATTTTAAAGAAGTATTTATCTAAAGTTTACTGAGTTCATATGACAAAAAGTATATATATATATATATATATATATATATATATACATATATATACACACATACATATATATACATGCATGTATGTGTATACCAGTTTTAACACATCACTAGAACTGAAATTCCATTCAGGCAAATAAAGCACCTCCCTAGATGTTTTCTTTGTTGGCCCCTATCACCTTCCTTTCAAGAGGAATTTTTATTATTTTTATCTATAACTGTGGAGAAATATAAATTGCATTTCTATTTCAACATATTATATTTATAACACACTATCTTTAAACATCCAAGACTCCACTGTTTATGACAATTTATATCATTAAAAATTAAAATGCTTTTACGTTTCTAACGGCACAGAAAATTATCAAATATTTGGAGGTGAAAATAAGTTCAGTAAACTTTATAGCCACAATAAGTACATTTTATTTTAGCTCTGTTAATTGAATGTAAGAATTTTTTTAAAAAGGGCTTAACACTTTTCTTAAATTGATATCAAACCAAATTTAAAATTATAATTGATCAATATCAAGCTTAATTTCTCCTCTGTGATAGAAAAATCAGATTTCTCTCTTTCTTAGCAAAAAATGTCAATGAAAGTTCATAGTTAAAATCTAATTAACAAGAAAGTTTCCCTTAAAAGATGCAGCCTCTCTCACTGGATTAGAGAGAAGAGCTTTATTCGGGGCTCCATTTACACACACCTGCATCATACCTGTGGGTGGTCTGCACATGTATTTGGACCTCAGTTCTGGCATTCTTATTTACACACTCCATGGCAATCAAATTGTATTTTATGTTCAAAATGATCATTCTTTTACTAACACACCACTACGTATCCACTATATTCAGCACTTACAGAATCCCCTTTCTTTTCTGACCACCCCCGTCCAATTTATTAGTTTGGTATTGTCCTTGTTTGATCTTTTAAAGAAAGGAAGAGAGAAAAAGAAAGAAAGGGGGAAAAAAAAGAACCATTTTCAATAAGTAGATGACATAAAGTCCATCATTTTCCCCCCTCCACACCTGCAAAATTTATTTGAATTTACTAAGATGTTTTACAGATACAATCAGGTCTTCCCAGAGGGATTAATCTTTCTTTGTTTTTTACCTGTTTAGAGAGTCTGTTTTCCTCTTCAATGTACTTCTGTTCTTTGGGAATTAATGTTCGTAAGCTGGCTTTCACCTATACATCAACATATGTGTCTGTTATGGATTAATATATTACAAATGTTTATAAGTTTTTCATGAGTTCAATTTGCAATAATTTCTAAAGTTTCAAAGTCTTGGCTGCTGTGCTCATAAAATATAAATGTATACAGTTGCACATGCATGCGTTTCCCTCTCTTAGGAAGGCAGGCAGCAGCCACAGCAGCAGTCGCCAACTATAACAGAAAGTGTGGGTGTGCCAGGCAGTGGCAGAAGCGTATTCTCCAGGATACATCAAGGTTTAGAGAAAATGAGGAATGACAGAAATTCTCTACAAATCAGGAACAAAAGCTTTCATGAAACTGAACTCTTTAGCAGTACAAAAAAGCCAAAGTTAAGACTTACAGCATTAAAAATCACATCTATTTCAAGATAGATGACCCCCTTTGTTGGCCCTGTCAGCTGCTTGTTTTTCAAGACGTAGGCTTTCTGTTCACCATTTTGAATCTGCGGGAAAAGGACATGACAGCCGTCTGTCTCCCGGTCTCCACTGAATACACTCCCTCAGTGACCTTTGACCCCCAGCTGCTGAAACTGACAGAGAACCCAAAACAACTGTGGCAATTCTGACAAGTACCTGTTCATTACCAGGATCAAGTCTGTCAGGAAAAATTAACTATCATGGGATTCAACATGGCCGTGAATTGAGTATGTTAAAATTTTTAGTGTTCTTATTACAGACCTTGGGTGAGAAATGACAGACATAGAGCTGAGGGTTTTTTTTTTCTTCCTTGAGCAAAAGCAACACAGAACAGTGTGTCAGGTGAATAACACTTACAGACAGCAATGGTATGGCAACTTTGCCCAGAAAGTCAGCACTTCGATCCCGATCTTCGTCATAAACTGTCACTTCAAGAACTGAATGGATATCTTTAACGTTGCTGAATAATCAACATAATAAGAAAAAAAGATTTCATCAGTAGGAAACAAGAGCTTGAATGTTTTTGAAAATTCAGATAGCTCCAGCTGATTTTGTGTGTATTTTTATGTGTGTTATTTGCATATATACATATACAGGAAATTATGACAGAATTTCCCATAATGCACTGTAGTTGACTACATTGATGGCTCTATTATCTGGAACTTTGAAGACCATTGTAATTTCAAGTTATAACATTTTAAGGAGATATAATTTCCCATCTGGGTGGGCAAAGAATAAGTTACTGAAAAAAATCAATAAGTAGCTCTGGTATTTTTAGATTTTTCTTATCTTCCTTTTACAACAATAAATCATATCTTCCCATAATCCCACATAAAACAGCACCAGATTTTATACCAGCAAGAGTCATAGTATATTTTTTGTAATTATTGTTTTTTCCAATAACAGGACACTTCCTTTTTGTTTACAGCTCTCATCAGAACATTGATTTAGTTTGTTAGATTTATAATAAAAATGAACAGACACAGAGAACAGAATGGAGAAAAATGTAACATTTATAGCTATTGTACCACACTGAAATTTAGAAATTAAATAATGTTCCATTATGCTGCAATGACAAGATATGATAATAAATAATTGTGTAAGTTCTTCATATTTTTATTTCTGGAAAAATAAGTACAAATCATTGGCAGCATGTATTCTTTGATCAAATTGCTTACCAAGAAAACATGAATTAAGAGAAAACAAAAACAATGGAATATATTCATTACTGGAAAACCACAACCACATGTAAAAAGAGGCTTTATCAGGGAACAATCAATTAATGGCTTTGATAATAATCAAACCTATTCACTCAATTATGTATTCCAGAGAAAAACACTCTCCACAACCTTTTTAGGAGTGCAAGTCTCCTGCACAGGCTTTCATCTCTCATAAAAATGTGGAATTCCTTAAAAATAAATTGGTCAGATAATTAAAGCTGATTAGTTACTGGCTCTTAAGCAGAGACATTATAAGGAATTAATGAGGAGTTTAGCAGTTTTTCATGTACAAAAAATAAAACTATGTTAGAAAACTTTTAAGTACTTCTGTTTGGAGCGTTTTCCTTTGTTCAGAGTTCATTTCTAAAGCCCAGTTTTTAAAAAGCGAACTTAGGAGATTCTATAGTGTAGCATAGGCTACTTTTACAGTGTATGATTAAAAAGATTTACAAACCTTTTAAAACAAAAAGGGAAATTAACTCAAAGGTTGTTTTGATATCTAGGATAATACTTAATATTCTTATTGTGGTAAAATGAAACAAACCAAAACTAAAGCATCTGCCGAATTGGTGACTGAATTGTTTGCTGATTTCAGCAAAGGAACAAATAGAGCTTTGTCCTCCTTGGTGTCAATGCAATTGGGAAGAATTTCAATAGGAATTATAAAAGGAAGAAGCAGTATGGAGATTCAGTTTATGGGAGCAAAACCCATTAAAGTCATTAAAAAAAGCACAGTTTAAAAAAATATTTGTGCAAAACAGAAAAATGTCATACTCCTTTGCCCAGGTTTGCTAACCACCATGCGAAGCCCATGGTGGTTAGCAAAGGCAGCAGATGTGTTGAGTTGTGACATAGTGAAGAATAAATACACACATACAATCTCAAGGAAAAATATAATTTCACAATGATCTGAAATGAGTTTAAGGTAATAGTTACTTACAATGTGAAGACTTTGTTCCACTCAGGATTGAGATTTTTGTAGACAGTATGTGTTAACAGCCTATCATTGTTCAGTTCTACTACACAAAATGGATCACTTTTACCTACGAGAGATTTTTGGTGAACATTTTTAGTATAAACTGCATCTGCCATTCAGTGTTATGATCATGACCACATGTCTTTTTCAAAAGGTTTTATAGTAAAAATTAAAAAATAAAAAACTCATCAAAATAAAGTTAGATGTAACTGGATGATGTTAGCAATTGTTAGAACTTGAAAAAAATAAAGAACCAAATTATTTAGCTGGACTTTCAACTTGCAATTGTTAACAAAAATAATACAATAACTATCAATTATGAGAATGTGTGATGCATGTCCATCCTTAAATCAGTTTTTGTTTAATTCTGTAACACTAGTTAAAGTATTCAACTGCTTTAATCTTATGCTTATATTTTTCAGCTCATCTGATTCACAAAGTAACTTGTAACAGGAATTTCGAAACAAGTTTATTCTGAGAAAACCGCTATCTTACAGGATTAAAGTTTTATCTAAGTTTGAGTCATTTTCTCCCGAGATATCAAAAAAATCACAAGAAGGTAAAGTAAACCCTCTGAGGCAGAAAACATTTTGCCATTTGAAACTTACCATCAACAACCACTGTGTATGTTAAAGAGCACCAATTTTTTTTCCTGTTCACTAAAAGTAAGGGATTTGGAGGTTGTCATCTATTTACAACCATGCTTTGCCATCGTCAAATCTCATCTATTCAGCAATTATGTTCTGTGATGTTCTCAATATTATTGTAATGTCATATCCTGTATTGTAAGAACCCATAAAGTCAGAGGCTCTATGGGGGCAGCATTAGTGGTATGAGTACAGCATGTAATTTGTTTGATACCTTATACAAATGACAATGAAATCAATATTTAGACAAAGCTGTCCAGAGGTCATATCTTTCAAACTACAATATTGATTTAGACTACATAAGAGGTTAATGTGCATATTATTAACTTTAATGATAAAGAATAATTGTTTTAAATGCATTGAGAATTTTAGTCACTGCAGTTTACACTGGTGCAAAAGCTTAAGTATCATTGAAGATTTTCAATTAAATTTTAATGCGAAGGAATTTATTAGCCATCAGTGACAAATAAGCTATGTATTCCCACATAGCAGTATATTTACTTCCCATAGCATAATTCTTAAAATGATCTGTACAAACTTTGACTCACCTTTAATTTAGTTTGTTAATTTTATATTAAAAATAAGATTTAATATGTGTGTATTAGTTCAGGGGCCTCATATACCTCTGGATAATTGCATAATTTAACATTGTGATAGTGTTCTTAGTTTGGGGTCTTGGGAATCTTTTTCAGTAAAGAATAGAGAACTGGAAATTTTCAAGGTCTAGTTGAAAATTTGTTATTTCCCCCTCTCCTTCCACTTTATTCATTCCTCTTGCTGTTACCTTTACTAACCTCACTTCCAACTCACACATACTATGGAAGATAGTGTTTGAACACAAAAAGATTATTCTGTTCTTTAAAACACATTGCAGGGCAGATGCTCCATGGTAGAGGACCTGCCTAGCATGAGCCAGGCCCTAGGTTCAATTCACAGCCCAGAAAAAAAAGTTGTAATTGGTTTTATTTGGTATATCCATAACTTAATTTTCTTCCATAGAATTCTGATACCAGCATGAAAAGGCAAGCATAAGCAGCTTTAGAAATATATTTAAATGCAATTCTCTAGGCAAGACCTTCCCCAATAACTACACCATATCTTAGTAGTTAGTTAGTAGGCCACTTACACAGGGAAAGCTCAGTAGTTTTGACTATAGATTCATATATTTAACAAATTTTTATTGCTTACCAAGTATTAGACAGTGTTCTATGTTTTGTAGAGATAGCATTGTATAAAACAATTTGAAAAACAATCCCTGGCCTCACGGAATTTACACCAAAGGAGAAGATGATATTTTATAGTGTTTCCGGTGGTAAATACTGTAGAGAAAAACAACAGTAGGAAAGGCAATGGAGAATGCTAGTTGGTATATAAAATTTTCAAAGGGCTGCAGAAAAGGTCTTGCTGAGAAAGTTACATGTATGCAAATAAATGAAGGAGTTGGAAGAGTGAACCTTGGGTAGGAACAGATCTGGCAAAGGCCAAAGTAGTAGCTGGGCCTGGTATTTCCAGGAATACACAGGAACCTAGCAAGTGTGCAGATGTGTTAAGGGTGTGTGTGGTGGTTGACAAAGAGGTATGAGGAAACAGGCAGGCCTCTAAAAGGACTTAACTTTCACTCTTAAGTGAGAGGAAGCTTTGAGGGGATTTGAGTTGAGGTGTGACATGATTTGATGGCTGCTTTTTGGGGCATAGAAGAGGTAGAGAGAAAAGTTAGAGCTATTAAAATATCTGGGTAGTAGTAACTAGTTGGATTCTGGATATATTTTGAAGGTAGAACCATCAGGATTTGAAGATGTCAATATTAAATGATTAAATATGCCCTGATACTAATACTTGAAGATGAAAAACAGACCTTTTTAATTTTTTTAATTTTTTGGTAAACTGGGGTTTGAACTCAGGGCTTCATGCTTGCTAGGCAGGTACTCTACAGCTTGAGTCACACCTCCAGCTCACATCTGCCCCTTTTTTTAAAGGAGGAAAAGCATCCAACAAGGGGCTCAGACTGGATATCTCTAGAATCTAACAAAGAGGAAAATCTGGGTAAGGAGAAAGCAGGCTGTTTTATGTTTAATTTATATTTATCTTTTCCTTCTAAAAAGTTATCTTTTTGCAGTATGACTAATGGATGCCAATATTAGGTCTTTAAACACCATGCTATTTTTCACTAACTCAGAAAGTATCTTTCTGTCACTGCATGAATAAGGGCAATTAAAAATTAACAGCAATTTCAACCAAAATAAGAGCAAATATACAGTATCAAATTCTGTATTCTACAGTATCAATAAACTTAGCACTAAAAAGCATACACTACAGTTTTATTTTTAAGAAGTGGTTAGACATAGTTAATGTGCTTATCTGGCTTGCTAAATAATGTTTGAAATGAATGGCTTTTCAGTTTCTAAATTTTTCAGGCTTGATTATCTGTCACTTATATAAACAAAAACAATCAGAGAAATGCAAGTGATGGACCTAACCATAAATTATCTCTTAATTATTCCTTCCTTTCAGCCATTTCCCATTTCATTTAGACTCTGTGATATTAGCTCTGCTTGCTGAGGATACCTGAGTAGGACTGACTATAGGACGAACTCTTGATGTCCATAAAGTACACTATACTCTAAAAGGCCCTAGGGAGTGACACAAAGCAAGCCCTTGTAATGCTTTTTTATCCAGTACAATATGGCTAAAAGTACAAGAAATGAAAGCAGCATCCAAAGTTGAAGTACATTTTGTTTCCAATAATTTTTGGTTATTTAAACAACCTAAATGTATGAGAACACAGATTACATAATCTCTTACCTTCCTCTCATTCACTTTCATCAGAAGACTAAAGCAGACTTGTGGGTACCAACAAGCTCTTCCTTAACCACCATCAATTTGGGTTAAAAAAAATGCCTATCAGTCTCCCTAGCAATGCATGAAACTGGAGGATTTGGTTGAATAGAAGACAGAAATTGCAGCAGTGCTGGATGAAGGTGGTAGCCGTGGAGTTGATTACTTTAACCACCATGACAGCTACATGAGAATCTTAGCTTTCATTGAGAACATGGCAATTTTCCATGTTGACAATTTTCTAGAGAGAAATAGGAATGCTTTTTGAAGCATTCATTACTTATTGAGTGTCTGCTCTGCTCACCCCAGAATTGTAAGTATGATTAAGACATAGTCAAGCTCTTGAGGCATGCACAATTTAGTAGGCATGATAGAAATGTAAATATGCAATTAAAATGCAGGGTTGTAAGTGCTGTAATAAAGGTAAGTGAAGAGTGCAAAGGGAGCAAGAAGAAGGAAGCACATCATTCTGTTATTGTAGGACGGGAAGGAGAAGAGTAAGTGGAGAAGTTTTCCCAGTGTAGGTGACCGTTGGGATCTATAGTGATTGTACATTTCTACCACTATATTTAAAAGTGAAGAACAACCACACAGAAAGTGGACTTTAACGATTTATGACCAGGAATATTTAGTTTAAATCTATTCGTGTATTTCTTTAATAAGGTCTCAAAACACAAAAACCTAGATGTGTAACATAGTTACTATAAAATAGATACTTAAAACTATTATTTTTAGGACTATGATATTTATCCATATTTTAGTTAAACATTAAAGGCTATTTATTTTCCAATGGACTTTTTAATAGAAAAAAAGTCTCCCAAGAAAATTAATATTAGAGACTCTTTTACCCTATATGGAAAACTAAATTTGTAACATTTCAAAGCATATGCTCTATTATCTCAATTCTTCTTTTGGTGTCACCTCTACAACAATAAAAATATCAGGATTGATTCTAGTGGGCATCTTCTCTGTCATTTTCAAAAGAGAGCTAACGATTCATTGGGATATGCTGACTAGCTAGTCCTCACTCTTAGGCCTTGTTCTTTGAAGTCACGACACTGACATGTTGATAAAGAATTGTGGGGAAATCTGCACTACTCCTCACTTGCTACCTGTTTTGTGGCAAGTGGACAACTTCAGTTTGTTCAAACTACTCATCTGAGCCTTAAAGTCACCCAAAACACAGTGCATGATATTCTTGCTCCTAAAATAGAGAGCAAATCCTGTTCTATCAGTGGTGGGCTTTGTCCAGGGACTTTTTGCTGCTGACAAGTGGCACAGTTTGCTGAATGTGATGTGTTATAAAAATGTGTTTAGGGGCACAGGGACTTACTGAACACCTCTTTGTTGCCATTTGTCTGAGAAACTGAGAAGACTTTCTGTAGCATGGAAAGCAATTCATGTACCTGTGTTGTGGGGTGCTTTTATTTGGGGCCTACCTTGCATACTTTAGGCTCTTTGGTTTAATTTCCTCAGTTGTCACAATTTGAAATGTCTATAGTTTAGTTTTTTAAAAAATTATTATCAAGGTTGCTGTTTGTCCTTTCTGCAAACTAGACTTTCAATTATAACATAATGATGTTATAGCTGAGGGAATCCAACAGGGTGCACTAGAACAGAAGCAACCTTTGTTAAAAATGTCTTCCAATTCTCCTCTTATCACTGCAGATGGGGCTTTGACTGTAGACTTTCTCACCAACTGTCTTCAACATACTTTAAAAATCTGATTGGTAGAATTGTTTAGCTAACGCTCTTTACTAGGTCCCTAGAAGGTCTGATTCTGGGACCAAGTAATAAGAGTAGGGCTTCTCTCTCCTCACTAAGTCATGAGGCACATTTCATTATGGGAGGAAAATTGATACCCTCAAGTGCCAACCTATTAGATCTAATATACCTTTTTATCATATTGAAGATTTTAGAATACCCTCTTTATTGTCCTGCAAGAGACTAAAACAGACCTATATGCGATTTCAAAAATGTAATAAAATACCTGAATTCTATTATAAAGGAGAACTAAATAGAAAGTTTGTTAATAATAAAATCTTACATTAATTCATTAAACAATATTTACTGATTCCAACTACATGCCAGGCCATATGAACAGGACAAGAGAAGGCCTCAGCTTTCTTGGAATTTCCTTATAGAGGGGAGAAGACAGAGAGAGAATAAATATTAAGCAAAGTTAATTAGTAGACTGTGTAATATGCTACAGTGTGATAAATGTTAATAGAAAACAAAAAATAAAATAGGATAATTTGAAAAGTGTGGGGGAGAGTCCTAGAACCGAACTGTCTTGATATATACTGAAAGCTCAAAATTTATGACAGAAGAATGGGAAGTGAGACAGATGTCTCACAAAAAGGAAGATTGTAAGATCTAAAAAATGAAGCAAGGCCATGAGAAAATTATGCCTAAGCTCGGGAGAGCTTAAGTTATGGTAAAAACATAGGAAGTCTTTACTTTCTTTTTATTTAAATTTTATTTTTGCATTGGGTGGAGGTCATTGTGGCATTTACAAAAGTTCTAACGATATATCAAATGTATCATACTTGAATTCACCCTCCATCATTCTCCTTTATCCTCCTTACCCCCCATTCCTGGAATAGTTTTAACAGTTATCATTTTCCCATTTACATTCACATGTCCACAGTATTTGCCCTATACTCACCCTCCCACACCCTTTCCCCACTTCCTCCCCACCTCCTACTGGTACTAACCCCCCAGGCAGGAACTGTTCTGCCTTTCTGTTCTCTGGTTTTGTAAAAGAAAAAAAAATGACATTTTTGTTTGTTTAAAAGCTACACAGGGAGTTTCTTGTGACATTTCCATGTATGTATGTATTATAACCTGAATTGGTTTGTCTCTGTTTTTCTTCTTTCTTCCTTAGTCCTCTTCTTGTGGTGGTTTCAACAGGTTTAGAAATTCTATATTAATTCTTTTATAGAGAGTACATCAACCATATTCACCTTCTTAATTTCCTTCGTTTACCTTCCCTCACTCATGTGTGACTTCCCCTTAGTGTGAACTGTTTTTCATAATACTGTTTAAATTTGTTTTAGGTCTATATTCCACATATGAGAGAAAACATGTGACTTTTGGCCTCTGAACCTGGTAACTTCACTTAAGATGATGTTCTCCAGTTCCATCCACTTACCTGCAAATGACAAAATTTCATTCTTCTTTATGTCTCAATAAAATTCCACTGTATATAAATACCACATTTTCTTAATCCTTTCATCAGTAGTGGGGGATCTTGGCTGTTTCCATAGCTTAGCTATTGTGAATAGAGCTGCAATAAATATGCGTGTGCATGTGCCTTTATTGTAACCTGATTTACATTCCTTAGGGTCTATCCCCAGGAATAGTATTGATGGATCATATGGCAGTTCTAGTTTTAGTATTTTGAGGAGCCTCCATTCTGTTTTCTGTAGTGGTTGTACTAGTTTACATTCTCATCAGCAGTGTGTTATGGTTTCTTTTTCCCCACATCCTCACCAATATTTGTTGTTTGTTTTCTTGATGGTAGCGATTCTAACAGGAGTGAGGTGGAATCTTAATGTGATTTTGATTCGCATTTCCTTTCTGACCAGGGATGTTGAGCATTTTTTCATGTGTTTTTTAGCCATTTGGACTTCTTCCTTTGAAACAGCTCTGTTTGGTTCATTTGCCCATTTCTTCATTGGGTCATCGATTTTTTTGGGAGTTTAATTTTTTGAGCTGCCTGTGTATTCTGGTTATTAATCCCTTGTCAGTTGTATAGCTGGCAAAGATTTTCTCCCATTCTGTGGATAGCCTCTTCAACTTAGAGACCATTTCTTTTGCTGTGCAGAAGCTTTTTCCTTTCATGGAGTCCATTTGTTTCCTTTCTCTTAGTTGCTAAGCCATGTGAGTTCTATTCAGGAAGTCATTGCCTATGCCTATTAATTCCAATATATTCCTGCTCTTTCCTATACTTTCAATTCATTTTAACATAACAGATATATTAAAGTGATTTGCTGCAAGCTTATAAACACAAAAGTTATTTGGTCTAAAATGAGTTTAAAGGTGGAATGACTCAAGCAACCTGCCTAGCAAGCATGAAGCACTGACTTCAAACCCCAGTACTACTAAAACCAAACAAATAAAAACCCTCAAAATAAAATAAAATGAGTATACACAAAATGTAAGTTCCTTTGTTTTTGCAAGCTTTCTAGGATATTTTAAGACCTGTTGTACTTAACTAGATTCTCTTGCAGAAAGGCATGAAGTTTCAGGTTAGCTTACTTATAAGTAAATTATCTAAAGAGATCCTTTAGACTCAAAAATTAAGTACTGTATTAGATGATTAAACACACACATATAATCAAAGAAATACAACTGGAAATCATCATTTGTCAAATGTTTGCCATTAGAATGATATCTTCCTCTTTATTTCTCTTCTCCAGAATATCTCACTTAGGAATCCTGTTATTCACTTGGGCATCTACTTCAGTCTCTCAGAATCTAAGGGACTGGAAAGTCACTTCAAGACCAAGTTGAAAAGCTCATCTAGAACTTGACTACCTTTGCAACTAGGCAGTCAATGAGGGTCTCCTTCTACAGTTCCAGTGATGGGGAAACCATCTCCTCAACAAAAATATTCTGATTCATTTTTGGCAATTATAATTTTTGGAAAGTGTTTCTTTACATTGAGCATAAAATTGTGATCTATGGTTTTAATCTTATTTTTGGATTTGCCTTCTGTGTTAATTTTAAAATCCACCTGAAATGATTGGTGTAAAACAAGAGTGCAGTAACTGTCAGACAGTATATGATAAATGCTTCTACCCTGGCCTTCTGTGCTAGATACTTCCTGAATGACAGAGGTCTTGAAGCCCAAAGTGACAGTTCCAGACTCCCTTGCAGCTAAAGATACATTTGTGATTTACATTATATGAATCAGGTGAACTTGGCTAAGATTTGTTATTAGAACTCATCTAACTGAGAGCATGTGGAGTTCATTTTGCTTCTGCAGTTTGTTAATAGGAGTTGTGCAAAGTGTTATCACAGTGTTTTCTCAACTTGCTAATGTGGCAGGAGCAACTATTCATTCTGCCATGTGGCTTTAATACTAACCTCTGGAGACTGAGATTAAACTCTGATTCCTTAGACCCTTCTTGCCCCCAAATATTCTGTGATCCACTTAATACTCTATAATAAATCCCTTTCTCATTAAATTTGATAGAAAGAAGTTGGTTCTCTGGACATGAACCTTGGCCATTACTTTCCTTGCCAGCTTTGGGTAATTGACAAAATCAATCATATCCCCTCAATATCTTCCTTTCTGTAGAATAAGTTAGTTGGTGGATTCAGAGGAAGACTCTGGATCAACATGCCTGCTCTGCTGTTTATGAGCTGGTGTGTGTGTGTGTGTGCACGCCTGTGTTTATGTGCATGTTTGTGTGTTGATTGGATAAATTATTTAATCTTTCTACACCTCAGTTTTCTAATTTATAAAGTGGGGATAGAAATAGTATCTAATCAGAGAAAATTGAGAGATTAATTGTGATAATCCTTGTTTTAGCCACAGGATAGTATCTGACATGTGATAGAAGCAGAATAAATACTAGTTGTCATTGTTACTATTATCGTTATAACTATCCTCAAGATTTCTCTCTCTCAACTCTCTCTCTCTCTCTCTCTCTCTCTCTCTTTGTTTTGGCAGTGTTAGGGTTTGAATTCAGGGTCTCACATTTGCTAGGCAGCCACCCTACCACTTAAACCATTCAGCCAACCCTCAGGTATGACTTTAGATGTGTACTTTTTAAGTTCATCTTGTTGACTGAAGTCAATTACTTCAGTCTGTACACCCTCCCACACTCTCTCTCCAATAGACTGATGTAATGTATATCTATATACACATGAATCCATACAGAGATATAAAATTACTTGTGATATTCTATACATATATTAGTCTGACATAAAATGCACTTGCTATCCTTCCCAGCAAGTTTAATAAGGAAGCAAAGTTGTTAGTAAATAGTTTAGACCAAGGACAGAGCCTTGTATCACTCTACTTGGGATCCACATTGACACTGATCTTTCAATCACACTTTGAGTTTGACTGTTCAGTCATTTATGATTTTAACTATATGATTATGTGTGCCAAATAAGTAAGTTTCTCTCATCCCCCAAAAACCTTATTTAAATTCAGATTTCTGCAGAATTTCTCTGATCCGTTGTTTTAGGAAGTATATTGCTTACATATTTAACTAGATTGTAATACAGTGGAATATAGAGAATGAGTCTATTTAAAATGATTTTGTAACACCTGAAAGCATTTTTTAAGCACTGAGTGAAATCCTGAAGCTAGCCATCCACAGCAAATCAGCAATTCTCTATTTCTTTACTCAAAGGATCATTTTGTAATCTTAGTTCCACAGAACCTGATTAATTATTTTATAGTATTTCTCTTTCCCTTATTTCCCATTGATATGGGACCACCACTTTCTCAGCCCATAGTCCTTCACCTCCAGAGCATATCAAACCCAATTATTAATCTCTTTTGTCATCCTACCTATTCTCCCAGAGCAGTATTTCTAACCATGTGACCTGCATATGAATCACACATGATTTCTGTAATTCTCTTTCAAGCACTGGTTCAGACCAATACCTCACTAGCTCTTGTGCTAAATTACAATTTTCATTCCTCTTCCACAAATATTTGATGCCAATGGTTTGGTTTTAGAAGAATACTTTTACATTTCTATAATTAGAATATGATTAGTTTTTTTAAATGCAATTACTAAAAGAAAGAAACTTTTATTTCTAGGTAAGACACTGACACAGAGAAAAGAAAAAGCAATAATTTGCTCTTTTTTGGTGACTTTTTTGCTTAGTCTTATTCATAACAAAAAGATTTATAGAGTATTAATACATTTATCATCCTGTATGTGTGTATATAAGTATATGCAATGTTGTTTTCTAAACTAGGTATTATGTCATGATAAGAATGTCAGGTGTTAGATATTTTTGATGTATCATAAATTAAATAAAATGTTTTCTCAAAGTGTGCTAACTGCTCAAATGTGTTTTGGAGTGTAATTATTAGAAAGTGAATGGCTATAACATTAGATTTTATAATGTGAAAACATCTTGCTTGACATATTTTCAATACATTTTGTGTTGAGACTTAGAGTTTTTGTTATAAATGATATTAAGATAGTAAAAATTAAGAAATTATGAATATCTTCAAATATCTTTTGTTTTGCAAATTAATTTAACCTTGATAATCCACAACTATAAAGGACTTCCACTATCTTTTATACGGTCCATTCAGTGGTACTGTGTAGAGTTTAAAGGGTATATAAATTCTCTTCTTCCAACATAGTTTTTAAATAATGACCATAAAATGTAAGGCTGAATTTATCAGATATCATCAATATTATTAAGTACGATGATGGCAATAAAAGGCATATGCTATTAAAAATTCAAATTGCTATAATCCCATAAAAGAAGCAACTTGGCCATTTTTCCAAAAGAACAATTGTATTCTGTGGGCCATATGAAGAAACATTTGAATATATCTTAAGCAATTTGCTAGAACCTAGAAAAAGTTATTTTTTTTAAAGGACAATATCGTGTCTATGTTATGTTTATGTGCTTGGTATTGCTCCAACTTTGTACAAAACTTTCCAAGAGCAGACTTGCCTTTTTCCATACAGCTGCCTTTTCATTTTCTTTCTCTGAATAGACTCATAGTGTTCGGAGAAAATACCAAGAATAATAAATCCCAATCTCTGTATAAAATATACCTTCATGACACACTCAAGCTGGAAATCATAGGAGCCAATAAAAATGCAGGCAGCCTACTGATAATGAGGTCAGAAATACAAATAAATTTACTTTTAATGAAGACTGGAGGCACAGTAATCAAAGTGTTAAAATTCATTTCATGCATATCTCATTTGCTTCTTAGCTGATATTTACCACGTAATTCTGTGAGAAAGTAGAGGCCTAAGATGCTCCAGATAAATGGCTCAATTAATTGTACAGAGGTAGACCTCTTTGAGCTGAGCCAGAGCTGTGAGCTCTTTATTAAAAGCACTATTCTGTAGCCCCTAACCTTGTTCCTTGACTCCTCTCTGGTTTCCAATTTAAACAAGTCCCCATGCGGCCGGCTCTAAAGGGCTTTGTCTCCCTGTCATTGTTAAGAGAGCTGAGGCATCCTGGAAGTGTGAAATCAGACCTCATGAGTTGAACGGTTCCCCAGGGAACGCTGGACGGCGCAGAAGGTCAAAGTCATGGGCCGGACCATCTAAAAGTGTCTGATCGCCGGTCTGTGACACAGCAAGTTGGGGGTGGGGGCTGGACTGAAGAGGACTGAAATTGAACACATCTTAATTAAAGCCCACAGACAGCAAAACAAAATGTTTTCTAGGCAGCCTGTCAAATGGGGCTTAAATTTAGCTCTGCTAATGAATCTGAGCTGCTAACTGTTATTTCTTAAGATAATAAGACTCTCACGGAAGCTGATAAAAAAAAAAAACTGTAGCATGTCTTTTTCTGCTGTTTTGTTACTTAAATATTTTCCAACAATGAAGACAATTTTCCAAAAGGAAAACATGGGAAAAGTCTATGCAAATAGAGGTAGTAAACATCTCTCTTAATAACTACTAGGTTTCCAGACTCTGGGGCTTGTGTGTTGCAAATCTTCACGCATAGCCTTGTTTTAGAGAAAAAAAAAATGCTTCCTTTAATGGGATGATTTCAGTGACAGATTCTATTAATTGTAAAATTCTCTTTCTCTCTCTCTTCCCTTTCCTCTTCCTCTCCCTCTATTGTTTCCTGAAAGGGATGGTGCATTAATTTGTGAGATCAATTCACCTGGGGCAGAACAGCTGTATTAGTGTACCTTTTAATACAGTGAAAAGGTGGGGCATCTTTTGAAGGGTTTCACCGTTCTCCCATATCACTGTTCCTGAAACTGACTGGTTGGTCTCTCTGGGGAGTCTACAACCTCTTCCTCAGGAGCAGAAAAAAAAAAAAAAAAAAAAAAAAAAAACCAGGGGAAAATGAAAGGGGAGGGGCTGAGGAGAAGAACTCTTTTTCTCTTTCTTCTCTTAGAACTTGAAAGAACCAACAAGCCAGTTCTAAATACTCTGCAAAGAAAGCCTCACTCAGTATAGAAGATTTGAAATGTTCTGTTGAAAGCAGAAATTAGGCCCTGCTCAAGGAAAAAAGAATAATTAGAAGCTAGGAAAGACAAATTACAACATGAACCATTTCCCACAACCACCAAAGGGGGAAAAAAAATCCTCCATTGGTCTTTTGCTTCTTGCAATCTGTCCAGTTTCAGGAACATGTGATTTAGAGTTTGAGACAATCTTCCCTAGTGAACACAGGGCCAGACGGTCTCCAGATTTGCTTTGATGGTGCAGAGAGACATTAACCTTTTCACTGGTTAGTTGAAAGGTAAGTAAGTTGTACTGAGTGGTTTTTCTCAGTTACTCCAACTTTTTCCCTTGCAAAGAATTTAGTGGACCAACTTTTCAAATCACTTTCTCAGGCTGTGAAAAGCTACCCACAATTTGACTGAAATTTCAATCCACTCTGGTGCCTTGCTCAATGCATGTGTATGTGTGGGAGTTGTAAATTGAGGCCTCAACCACCAGAGTTAATCTCTTTTTTTGAATCTGTATTAACCTTAATGATTTGAAGTGCACTGTCCAACACTGGGCTATTGAGATGGAAGAAAAAACTACCCTCGACTATCAACAGTTTATTAGGGGCTTAACTGAAGTGACCCACTGTAGTAGTGTTCAGCTGAACAAGGCTATAGGCTTTTTGTGGAAAGGGAAAGAATTGAGGGTTTCATTAAAAAGTAATTTGTGCTTTATACTCACTCATTCAAAGAGAGTCTCAATTGCTCTTTATTCACACAGAGTTAATACAGTATCACAATGTATCTCAATGAATGTGTTATAACAAAAGAAAAATTTTACATTTTGAAAGGGAAAAATTCTTTGTAACCGCAGTAAGATTGATGACTACTTAAAAGATTACAGAATTTTTCTCTCTTGTGCTCATGTTAATGGTGAAATATTAAAATTTAAAAAATTTTGCTTAACCGATGGAAGTTTTTTTTGTTGATATCATTAAAAGTATTTAAAAAATTGACCAAAGTTGGTCATATGTAAGTTTGCCTTGTTAGATTGTCTAGAAAAAAGTATTCAGAAGCCAAATATCTTATAATAACACATATATTTGCAACAGATCAGAAAATATTCTTGGCTTAGCACAGATAATTATCAGTGATATAAAAATCTCCCCTCTCCATCCACAGCATTGCTAAAGTGATGATTATCTGAAGACAACATGATTTATTTAATTCTTTCTCTGCATACTATTGCTTAAGATTATGTAGACACTATTATTTTCCAATGAGATGTTCATTATATGAGTATGAAATGAGTAAGAGATGAAGTATATAAAGAGCTTATTTGTGGCCCAAATAAACTGGAAAAGAACAGAAAGCATCAGGATATACTTATAAGTATTTATCATTTTCAGAAGCAAAGATTATTTTAAAAATTGGTAGTATATTTAGACATTTCTGGCTTAAGGACATGGTCCTCAATTTTTGTCACCATCATAAATGTCATAAAGACCACAAAAGGTCCAAGAGTGAACAAGGTCAAAGACTGCATTATCCTCCTGTCCCTGAATAGTTCAACATCTCTCTAGCTCAATTCAGAGCCCATTAGATTATAAGGTCAGCATGGAATGAGGAATCATTAGATTTACATCCCTAAAACTGGAGGAAAAAAATTGAGACTCTGTTCCTTAGTATTCCCCAAATTAGTGCTCATCTTATCAAATCAAAATTATGTTTCATTGAATCCCTAGGGCAAAGGCTATTGTTATTCACATCAACTTACACAGAACCATTATGAAAGAAATCTCTCTATTTTTTTTCCAGCTTTGGAAGAACTTGTACTTTAACTTCCTTAGTGGCATGCTGGCCAACTAGGTTAATGTAGTTTGCATATTCATGAAGTTTTAAAATCAATGACATCTCCTTTCTAAGAGAAGACAAAATTAAAGAATTATACTCAGCCTGAAAATGGGCAGGTAGTTTAAGCTTTTGAAGTAATGGTACTTAATTTCTCTAAAAGAAATTATTGTGCCCAGATTAATTTGACTATAACGTACCAGAAATAAAATTCATTAAAAAGGAAATGAATAAATCTAACATTCACTAGTTATTTAGTGCAAGGAGCTAAGTCAGCAACCTATACAAAGAGATTACAAACTGTTTTCAGGTATATCTATTTTGACAGTTGTTATCTTCTTGGTTACCATAAATTGATAATAACCTCTGTAAAGAAACTATAAATTCATAACATTTTAATTTTTATCTCACATAGTCATTTGATGATACACAAATATTGAAATTTTAAAATATTGCCATTTTGGGGCAAACATCTGCTATTTTCTCTTGAAAGCAGTTATCTTTTAATTTGGTTTTGATTTAGCTGAATGAATAAAAAAGGGCACAGTGATCTACAGACTCTTGGATGGTATGAAAATTATATTTCTTTCTTTCACATAAGTCTGTTACTTCATTAGGGTCATCTTGTTGAACATTTACAATACTAAGTACATCTCCACAAATAATAAGTGAATATTTTCCAAACAGTGAAATTTGCACGAAACAGGTCAAATTGGTTCTACTTATTATCCATCTTGAGCAATGATTTAATGAATGGTATGAACATCCCCAAATCTTTATGAAATTGAATAACAAATGAATGGTCACAGTTGCAACTTAAACCAATGATTTAATTCTGGAAATTAATGAAATAATAATAACCATCAGCCCATTTGTTAATATTGATATGTCATAGAAACAGCAATACCAAAATCAGGAAACTTTAAAAGACAAGACAAATTTTGGTATTTTTACAAGATTGTTCTGGGTTACAATACCTCAAATAATCTAGATGCTCTAAAATGTGCTAAAGAATTTGTACAACTTTGGAATTAGAGCAGTAACTCAAACATGAGGAGTTCATAATTATTGAGCATTATGCATCTAAGCTTTTCAGTGAACTATGCAACAGATTTCATGCAGATTTGAATTACAAGCAGTCATGCTATGAGGGAAGCTAGTACTATCTGATAAAAGGTGTTTCAGCATTGCATCAATATGCCAAAATGACAATGCTTGGAGAAATTATTCCTATTACATTGTTTAAACATTAGGGAGGGTAGCAATTGAAAAGTTATTTTGCTTTTCATTGCTTATTTTTAATATATTACCCTTGCCTTTCAAAAAACAGAGCTGGTACAAAAATCTGGGGACTGGAAAATCTTTGTAAGTTCAACTTTGAATATTTGTATTTAAATTATTTCCTCCAATGATCCACTCAGGTGCAATGCAGAGTTGGATTATTCTTTGACTTTGCATGCTGCTAGGAGAATTGCATCATTTCTTACCTGTGACATCAGCGGCCATCAGGCCTTCTGCTCTGATGACTTTCACCTGGAGAAATCCCACATCTTTTAGGTTGTGAAATATCCTCAGTGAGCTCTGAAAGATCCCAACATGGGTATTAGGAAAGAAAGCTCCTAAGGAGTCTCAAAGAGTGTGCTGAGAAAACGTTAAGATTTTATGGTTTATTTCAGGATGCTGCTGAAGAGGTCAAAGGGATTACTTGTTTTTTCTCCAGTACAGACTTCTGCCATTATGAATGTTACACACACATGCACACACGCATGCACCCATGCACACATAGGTAAGTTTGCCTTGTTAGACTTGTCTAGAAAAAAAGCTATAATAATAACTTTAATTGTACTAGGCCAGAAAATATTCTTGGTTTAGCACAGAAAATTATCAATGATTTAAAACCTAAGAATTAAAAAATATCACATTTACTTCCTATAAATATCAGATGATGGTGAAAGATAAAGTATAGAGCAGACAAGTCTATTTACTTCTTTCTGTGTATTTTATCAAAGCACTACAAGAAAGTTTCATCTGTAGATATGATGGTTTGGAGACTAATGATTCCTAATATTGATCTGAAGTCATTGGTTGTATAACACTCTTCAGATGTGGGGTGTGGGGAGAAAGTCAACAATGAACTAAACAATTACTTTTTTCTAATTTTTTTTCTTGGTGAGTTTTGCAAATTACAATGTGCTATATGAGGGATAAATGATCTAAAGACTATTTGCTAACAACTAATTCAAAATACATAATTTTATAAACCCTTTAGGGAAAATACAATCTTTACAAATAAATCAATCTGATAACTAAAACTAAATTCAAAAACAGGGAGTAATTTTTCTTAATTTATAGTTTATTTGTTATTTTAGTGTGGGCAGAACTATGGAGACTTTGATAGAAGAACCAAATGATAAAAAGTTATTTCATTTCATAAATTAATAATTGTGTTTTAATAAGTGTAGTACTTGAAGAATTAAAAGAGGGAAATCAATATGACAATTAAGAAGTCTAATTAATGGACAAAAGTACCTTGAGAGTAAAATGAAACTCTAGAACACTGATATGCATTTGTTTAGTTATACTTTATGGTATTTTTCTTATGGTGATGCCATTACTTTCACTCAGCATATCAAAGTCACCTTTTTTTGTCATCATCTTTAAAATATTTCTTGACCAGAAAGCTTTTGAATAGTAAACATTATCTATTAAAATATTACTGGAGTAAAAGCATCCCTATCATTGTATTACTAGTGTAAGAACACTGACAAGCCAAAGCTTCCTGTGATACGAACTTTATCAGTCCCGTAAGACTAGCCATTGTTTACACTGAAGCTATGACCTTGGTACAGCGAGAGGAGGAAATACAGATATACGTGTACAGATGTATGTGTAATCTCATAGCCTAACTTTTTAAAAAGGGTGTTTAGCACAAGGATTAACTCCTAATCATTTATTGTCTTTAAACAGTCAATTATCACAAAAAATCTGTAAAATATCCAGATGACAGGGTTTAGTAAAAAGGCAGTCTCTCTTCATTGAAATTCCTGTACATTGAAAGTTTAACATTGAGGGCTTTAGACAACAGTATTATAATTCTGAGGTTTGTAGCCATGTTGTGTTTCTACAGTACTGATGAAGTTTGGGCAGTGTTTTATCCCAGAGCTTACCCAATGTAATAAACCAGATAAGTTCTCTAGCCTAATGATGGGAGTAATTTTATCAAAAGGTTCCAGCACTTTAATTTTTCAGGAGCAATTTAAACCAAGTTTCATTGTGACTAAAACAAGTATCAGTTAGAGAATCATCTCATTCTGGGAAGCTCATTTCACAGACACACTGTCTTCTGGGCATCAGCTCTGAAGCTCTGCTCCTCATTTGGAGGGGTAATTATTGTTTGAAATTTAATTTCTGCAAGTCAGCTGACACTCAGTAATTTATCGAAAATTTCAACTGTTTAGGCCTGTGACATGTAGAGTATAATAGGAACTCAAAGAAAAACCAAGTAAGTATATCAGTTTAAAATGTAATTGACATAATGGTTCATCAAGAGATACTCCTGCCTTGTTATTTATGGTTATTTCAGGTGGCCTCAAAACCTGGATGGCTTCTGAAGCCAGAAATTTCCATAGCAGAGGAATCTATGATTTGCTATGAATCCTTTCAGCCCTCAATAGATGGGAAAAGATTGAAATGCTCTGGAGAGGAGTCCTCTTTATTTTTTTAATGAAAGGCTGTATAATATATTTTCTCTATGGCTGCAGCAGCTGTCAAGGAGAGCATCTCAGTTCAGCTCTATTACGGGAGAGGCAATACCCCATCCTATGGCATCAAGATGCTCTGAGGGGCCAGAGCTGATTGACAGCTTGTCACCATGACGTCTTATTCCATCTCTGTTATGGAGAAAATTAATGTCACACCACCAGCCTTATGACTCGCTGTCATCTTAGAACCGCTCACCTTTTATCAATGCTCTAAATAACATTTCAAGCCCATCGTCTCACGGTGGACAATCCGGTCAAGGGACATTAAATCAGATGACTGTGAAATGTCATAATAAAAATGGAATGCTAACAACTTCTTCTCTAAACTAGCTCCTCTGGTTTTTAAACTGTGACAAGGGGGAGCAAGGGTTCAGCATACCCGTTCTGAAAAGGTCATACAATCGCTCTTGGTCTACTACCCATTACTACCCGCCCCTGCTGACCTTCCCTCATGCCCTCCCCCCAAAAGAAGAAAAAAAGAAAAAATAGAATTAGCCATCTTTTCAGAATGTAGTGTTCAAATAATGGGTCACACAGAAATATCTGTTTAATTTGTGGAGCTTCGGTACTTAGCAAGAAACAGCTTAAGCAACAGCCATGAAGAGACTTTTCAGAGCTGTTTCGTATCAGAGTAGGGCAATTCATTTACTTTCCTGACCATGTCCAGAGCCAAATCTAATTCTTAAGTTTAACCTCAACTTTAAAAAATACACATGTTTGTACAGGAAAACATATCGATAACTCTCTGAACAAGTGGCCTCCTTTATATATTTCTTCAAAACAAGAGCTATTTCAGACATGATACAGAATTCATTCATTTCATAATATGTATAATAAAAAAGAAACACACTGAAGCCCTAAAATATAGCTCTTTGTTCTTGTATTGCTATGAGTAATTATAACACGTGTTATTCTGCATATTGTAACTTCTTAGCAAGTACATCTGTAGAGGGAGGTATAGGCCTGTGCCTGAAATTCAGGGCTACAAAAAAATATATTTAAACATGGTTCACCTTTTAAAATACTGAGCATAATATAATGTGAGAATTAGCTGGAACATCTCAAAATATCTTACATTTTATAGAAATAACTAACATTTGGAGGAAGGTGGGAAGCAAAGCATTCAAATTCTGAATGGCAATGGCTGACTTAAGGAAATCCACCCAGCAAGAAAATGAGAAAAAAAAAATCAATGCTAGGTGGATTACTTCTAATTACCTGGGCAGCAGTATCATCTTCATATACAGCATAATATCAAAATAGTAATCCATTACTAGCATATTATAATAGCCAGACACATTTTTATGCTAATATGGCAATCAATTCCTTTATAATAGTTCTAATTCATGGGGCTCATCTCTAGTAACTGGAGAGTATTTTTTGGTGGGCTACCAAAATGTGAAATAATTTTTTATAATTGCAATTATATATTGGAAGATACCACGCAGTCCCTTAGGTTCTTAGGTGGCTTAAAAATATATGCTATTTAGCCTTGCTAAGTCACCTCTATTAAACTGTTGATGATAACGCCATTGGTGAATGAGTTGCACAAGTATTAGCAGACGGCTGATTCAGTGGAGATAGCCAGAATAAATTTGCTGAAGCACACATCCTGTTAATCTGTTTGAAGAATATTGTAGAGCATTAGTACTAGCACTTCATGTTATCTGCACAGCCTGATAAGGTACATCTTTATTAAATTCAGTTATTGAAAGGATGTCAGTCAGCAAATAGGAATATTTTTTAAAAAGCTGTTCTTTGTTAGTCAGAGCTTGGTTTCATGACTGAGTGTCTAGAGGAGCCTTCTAAACACCTGGCAGCATTGTACAATACAAGCTTTGTGATTTTAAGTGGAAAAGCTTTTTTCCTCAGCTTCAAGGGTACCCAGGCATTCACTTTTCCAAGTCGCCCTTTGAGAGAGAATGGTGGAGTAAGAGCTCCCCGCTCTGTTGATGATGGGAAAAGCACTGTGAGAGGATGCTGGGAAATAGGGAAATTTGGCTGTCAATATTGGGGTTTGGTGAAAATTGAGAAGGTAGTTGTTTTAGTGACTATCCCACCCTCTCACCCCACATTCAGCAGAAGGAAGGAGGGAGGGTTCCTTTTAATTGCATTTTATATTCAATTTGTAAAAATGAAAGGAATGAAGTAAGGCTTTCCTGAGCAGTTGAAAATAAAAATCACTTCTGTGAATGCTCTCTTGTTTACCTACATGCCAATTAATGTAAGTGCCATTAACCCTATTTCAAACTCGGAAAGGCAAAGAAATCTTAATTGCAACTACACAGAGTCATGAATTAATTTTAAGGTAATGTTATGTAAACTTTACTTTTCTTTATGGGAAGTTTTGCTGTATGAGAAAAATCACTAAGCAGAATCTCAGAATCCAGAGCTTGCTCTGGAATTGATTCTGGAGAAGACCAAGTACCTAGACACCAGTGGTTAACACAAGTGCTCTTGCAAAGGCTGTGTGGTGTGTGCTTGTGACCAGAAGCTTCTCTTCTGTTGTCTTCTGTCAGACACCTCAGACACCTCAGAAGTACATCTGTCACTCTGGGTACATTGTTTACAACATCATCTAGTCACACCATTCAGGAAGGAGGAGTGTTGCATACGTACATATCGCTTTAGTATCTCCTCCCGCTCTTTCTGGTCCTCCAGAGAGTTGACAGAGAGGTCAGAGATACTGACTGTGGCTGAGGCTGTCAGAGTGACAAGCAGCACCAGGTGTCCCTCACCCTCTTCCAGCTGCAACTCCAGCTTATGCGTCTGTTCCCTACTGAGGGAGGACAGGTCCACCTGGCACCTAGAAACAAATGTTTTAAATCAGCAAGTGGCTTTTTTGCTACATCAACCAAAAGTGAAGGCTGCCTAGAGATATGTGAAAAATAAACCAATAGAAACACTATTTGAGCCACTGAAAGAATATATCTCTCATGCTAGCTGACTTTCTTCACAACATTTACCTGATTATCTTAGGGTCTGTAATTGCTTGTTTCCTGTAAGACACAAAAAAGGTACTTATCTGAAGTTTGATGATTAAGAACTGTCACTGTAGCCAAGAACTGGTGGGATTTCCCTTCTCTAGGTGGCCTAAGGAGCTCGGTGAGAGGGGCTTTGCTTTCAGAAAGGCTATGTGAACTGTCTAGAGGGGCAAACTATCAAGAGTCTGAGTTCTTGTGTCCCTTTTAAAACCAGGGGTGTTTCCCCTCATTTATAAGTGTTATGAAATAGTGAATAAGATATGTACTATGGTGATGCCATAAATTTCACATTTAAAAAGCCATGTCAATTTACTCACAGTACACTCTATATGTCTAAATTAAAGTGCACCAACCCCCTGGAGACACCATAGCCCAGTGTTATGTCCTCACAGAGTTTCATAACATGCCAATCCGTGCTCTGTTTGCCTCTCTCCCAGCTAAACACCTTGCAAACTCTTTTCATGAGCTTGTCAATTGATTTTGAAGAGACAGATAATGTGGTGACCATAAGGCTAATAACTTGAGAGAAAGGTGGCAGGCATGAATAAATGACATTTAAAACAGGAAATAGCCAATTACAAGAAAAAATGTGTTTAATATATCATAAATAGGGTGGCTGGCTGCCAAGGAGAGACTAAATTCTTGCTACAGTGTATTCCTCCCTCAGCCTATTTATTATTTTGTTTTTAAATTGAATGCCTATTAACTGGATAACTCAAAGCTTGTAGCTGAGTATAAACATCTCTCCTGGGTGATTTTAGAAACTAAATCAAAGTCCAACATTTACATTTATTTTTGCCTATCAGTTAGCATGAATGAGGGCTGCAAATAGGACACAAGGAATGAAGGAACAAAAACACAAAAAGTAATGCCCTTGTCAGCTGCAGAAACTCTCTGTGTGCTAAATGCTAAGCACGATTGAGAAAGTCAGAAACTAGTTTACTACAAGTCTGAAAAACACCTTCTGAAAGTTAGAATATACACTAGAAACCTCATTGTTTCTGTTAACAGAACATCCATTTCAAAACTTTACTCAAGCTCTCAAGGGGGGAAAATTATCATAGGCCTTATCTACTATTCTAATTGTAATGGGAAATAAGTTCTTATCAATAACATCTGGAATAAATTGAGAGTAAAAAATACAACTGTGAAAAACAACCACTCAAGAGTATTCTCTAATGAAAACACAAAACATGAACATGATTTTAGAGGTCTTTCCAGCACTGGGCGCATTGCCTAACCCGTAGGCATTTGCTGAATGTGAATGAATCTCTGGCTTGGATCAGGACCGTAACACTAGAGAATTGAACAGGGATCGTAAGCCACAGCGAACTTTTGGTGGCATCAGTTGGGACAAAGAAGAGTCTTTTGCTTGCTCTGTTTTTTCTCCTACTCACTGTGGTCATGCATTTGGTCATAGATGGAATCTGATTCACAGACATGTTGCTTTTTCTTCTAGTGCTAAATAAAAGTTTTGAATCTAAATACAGTAATTTTAAACATAGGGCAAGTGTCTTCTGAATTAGACACTGTTGTCACTAATACTGCCATTTAGTTACTCTACTTGATTCTAATAGGCATAAGGATTTGTGGTCCCTTAAATTCTTAATTTGCCAGTGAAAAAACCCAGAGGGACAGAGAGATGTTACATGACTTAATGGACACACACAATTAGCAGCAGTCAAAACCTGAACCCAGGACTCTGGAATTCAAGATCTAGGCTTTTTCCTCTACCAGCTGTCATGAAATAACTGCATCTCAGGAGGAAGCTACACTGTTAGCAGTCTCTCAAAGCAAGTGATATTCCAGGCTTGTTTCTAACAGGAAAAATTATCTCAAATTTCCAAGAATAGAATTATGTTGTTTTTATTTTAATGCTTTACAAAATACATGTAGACTAGGGAAGCAGGCTACACATTATGCTCCTTATAAGACAGTTAAGAAAATTTTGCAACTTAAAGATTTAAAAGTCTGAAACTAATAAAATTTAAATTAACAATATAAGTTCATAAGGAAGATTGTGTTTCTGTATCAACTATAATTTCAATATCAAGCACACTCATAGAAACAGTTAATCTCGGGTTTTGTTCTATATTTATTGATTTTTATTTTTATTATCACATTATTGTTGACTGGGGGTACATTGTGACATTTACAAAAGTGCTTACAATATATCTTAATTCAATTCACCCCCTCCATCATTCTCCTTTATCTCTCCTTCCTCCCAATGCTTAGAATAGTTTCAAAAGGTCTCATTTTTAGATTTTCATATATGGCTACGTAATATTTCCACCATATGCATCCTCATTGTTTTATGTTTAGGCTTCAGAAATTTGGCTTTAATAATTCTAATGTAAAGAACACTGTTTAGGCAAACATATTGGACAAGAGAGTATTTGATGACTTGGAGAGTCTAGTTGAGGTTATTCAAACTCTAAAAATTCTTCTCAGGAATAAGATGCCATTTTAAATGTACCAGGGAAAACTAAGCAAAATTGTCTTGTTAACTTGAGGATAAGTGTTGTTTTACAGCTTCATTGATGGGTATCAAATGAAATTGTTGCTGGAATTGGGTAGCGAAAATCATTTTCCACCCCTCTGCAGCTTTTGTACGAATTTGAATAAAGATGGAACGCCATGACCTAGTCTATTGCAGTGTGAATACAGTACTGACTGTTGTGGGGCAGAGTCTCCTGTATTTGGCTCACCTGCATTGCTGTGCCCTGCACAAAGGGAGGATAAACCATCGTTTAAATACATTAGTACTAAACAGTTATCCACATGGCTCAGTACAGGCATACATTAATGGTTTTACACTGTCATTAAAAATGACAACATAAAGTTAAAAAAGCACTGACATAAATTCATGAACATTCACAGAGAAAGGAGTTCAGAGTAGGATTCCCTTGGTTCTAACCCTCCACTCTTCATTAATTAGTTATATGACCTTTTTCCAAGACAACTTATCCTCTTGAATTTTGCTTTCCTCATCTGCAATTATGAGCTGATTGAACTTGATGAACTTTAAAATTTCAAAAATCCCAAATCCCACAATTTGTTATAAATCTTATGTTTATACTTGCTACACTTTCCTTTCTTTGCAATTCCACAAACCAAAAAATCTAAAAGAACAAGTTTGTTTTACAGGCAATGAATACTATCCTCAGGTATATTACCAATAAATCTGAATATTTGCTGGTATAAGAAGGAATCTAGTCTAATCTGATTTCAAACTGCATTACAAGGCACACTAGAACATGCCTCCAACCTCACCATGGAAGGAATATGACAATATGGGCTGTAGACTTTCCTTTTTCATTCAAAGAGCAACTCCTTACATCTGGTTTATATCAGGGAGTCTCCGTGTATGTTTTGAAAACTTATCTGACACATCTTGTGCACTTCTCTAGATTCTCCTGAAACCCTGATCTCCTGGGCTAGCAGCTGCTTGCTTCGCCTCAGCTGCTACTTTGGCTGCACCTTTCCAAAGGCAGACCACCGTAAGTGGTAAGGACCACTTGACTGTGCTTGGGTTCTCATAGGTTTTTTTGTTTGTTTGTTGTGTTTTTTTAACCTGTAAGTGGCCGATATTTCACTTGCTTAAATGGGATGGAGCCTCCCCTTGGCTGCCACTATGTATCTAGGTCTAGTAGCTACATAACTGGACTTTCTGGGTTTTAAGACTACTTCTGCACTTGAATACAAAGCCACACTAGGGAACAGGATCTGGGTCTCACATCGCCTACCAATGAAGTTCCCTGAATTAATGAAGTTGTCTCCTTGGGGGTGAACTCAGGTCAATGGAATAGGAAAGGGAAGATAACTTCCCACATCTTCATTCCTCTCATAGACTGTTCCCAAACATAATTCTATATTGCTTGACTGCATGTGGCCAAAACATTCTATATTGCTTCAGCTAATGTCTCTGAAACACAGACAACAGTGACCAGCCCAGTAACAGATTACCTTGATAATCTAATACTTATTTGGTTTTCTTTACTTCTCACTTCACTATCCCCAATAAAGGAACCCAATCATTGCCTCAAGTTCTGTTTCTAGAGAAACCTGTGGAGGTTACAAATCTGATCATATCCCTCCCATGATTTCCCATCATCTATAAAATATCCTTAGCAAGTCAATAGTGCCCTCCACAAGCTACCATTAGCTTGTGTGTTACTTGTTGATGCATCTGAATTACTTGTCATTCCAGATGGCTTATAAATCTCCTACCATTCATGTGAGAGCTCACCTGATTTTTTTTTATGTTTGATGAGGCATCCCCTCTGCCTGAGACGATGCATCTATGTTTTCTCGGATAATGTTTACTAATTTTCATTGAAAAAACATGTAGCACACCACCTAGGATGTAGTTGGTTCTTTGTAAGAATTAAAATACTTATGCAAAAATGGAGATTTGGAGAGACCAAAAATGTAGCCACTGCAACAGCGCTCAACAATGACAGAGCCAAGGCTAGTATATAATATTCTCATTCTGCCTCTTCTATACGGTCTCCTAGAAAGTGGTCTGATTTCTTCCAAATCCTCATGTCACTCATGCTTTCATTGATTTACTCACTATTTATTAGGTACCCATGTGTCGGGTCCTCTTAGATTTTAGGATTTTGCCCCTTTTGAACCTTCTCGTTTTTCAGATCTTTTTCTAGAACTACAGATTCTGTGTTGCTTTGAACAAACTTATTTGGCTTTAGAGTACATGGCCAGGGGTTCAGAACACTGAATTTTTAATGAAGCTCAATTATTCATTTGTATTGTGATATTAAACAAATCACTTAAACTCTTTGTGCTTCAGCTTTCTTCATTTTCAAAAAGAAAAATTTAAAACCTTTTTGTTTTTTTGCATAGAGTTGTAAGGACACAAGAATAATAGATAACAGTACTTTGAAAAGTTGAGAGTGCTATGTAAATATAATATGTAGCTACATAATCATGTTGGCCTTAGTTTGAAATCAGAAAACTTAAACTGTCTGTACCAAAACCCAATTTATATTAATTAGTCAATCAATCAATAGAATAATCAAAACAGATTCGACACTGAGGAGATTTTAGAGCTACTTTGCCTCATTCCACAAATGAGGAAATTAAGGTTCAGAGAAATTAAGTGATAGCAAGAGCTTGGATCATGTTTCCCGACTTGCACATCACCTGTTAAATTTCTTTGTACCTTAAAACACACACATATGTTTTAAAACATATATATACAATATGTATATATAATATATAAAAGTATATATACATATACATATGTATATATACTTTTAACTGTATGAAAGAACCTTACTCATCTTTATGATATGACATTTTTCCCTAATAGCTGAAGGAGAATATTCTGAGTTCGTTATCTATCACCTTTTCTTTTCCTCTGCCTTTCTATCTGCCATCCCTGAAGCAGTGACTGATACTTTCCAAATAACACAGCCTTGTAATTAGCACCCTGGGTATATAGGAATGAGTTCCCTGGAGTACAAGAAGTGTTGGAATTATTTGGAACTACTTTTTATTTAAAAAGACGACAGAAATCAAGCATCATTGATAATTAACCTATGCATTAATACAGGTGGTCTGTACACTGAATGTGTCACATATTACCTACAAATATTTGAAGGAAAGAGCAGGAGTTGCCAGCACCAAGGAGGTGACAGTGTGCTCTTTGGTGCACACTTGTGCTACTGAACTGCAGTTCCTACATGCTCTGTTAAGTGGATTTACAGATTATACAATCTAGTTTTAACTAAACTAATCCTCACAAAATGGACCATTGGCTTTAAAAGTTCCCAGTAAAAGAACTGCAGATTTAAGATAGTGCTAATTGAGCATGCACAAGTGAGCGGCAATGATAGACAAGAATCTGCAGAGCTGACACTTCTACTACTGCTTGAGCTCTGTGTCAGCCACAGTATGATTCATAAGACATTGGTGGTGTAGTCAGATCTAGCAAGAATTTAACCAAAACAGTTCAAAATTATCAAGAAGAATATTTGCCACAGAAATTTACACCTATTCTCTTAAACCATGAAATTGTAAGTACACTTCATTACTTAAAGTATTAGCTAATGATATTTTGAAGCCACGATGATTAGCAAAACTTCTGAAAGTGAGACGTTCAGAGATAAGCCTCTATAGATTTTTTTAGGGGAGTGGATTTTCAAAAAAACCCAAAATTTTATCAAATTTAATAATAAATTTTATGAAACTTTTTGAAATTTCTTAATACCTGATATCTACTTTACATTAGTATAATAGTAAATATTATAAGCTCATACAAGTTAATATATCTAACTCTTTAGAATGTTTGCATTTGAAAGAATGTAATATGTGCCTTCTAAAGTGTTTTTAGTTCATAATTACATTGAAGTGTTCCACCACCTCTGACATTAGAGTGATGAATACTGTGACTGCCTTTCTGTTGCCCAAAGTTGCCACTGACCAACTATTTGGGGGGAGATTCCTTTATTAGAGCATACTTCTGCAAGCTTGCAAAATTCCCTATTCATTGACTCAAAGGTAAACCATCTAATATATATGTGGTGGTGCATGGAAATTATCTTGAAAACTTTGCCCGGTATTTAGGAAATATTACAATGATCATGTGTTTTCTGAGAAAAACTTCAGAAGAGAAAAGAGTAACTCATGAAAAAGAGATTAAAATGTATTTGGTTTAAGTTGAGTTTATGAAAAACCAAGATAAAAATCGATGACACTCTCCATTCTTTATTTAAAGGTTATCTATCTCTCTAAGGAAAGATTCTTTTAATCTTTAGTAAGAAAATGTAAAACGTGATTTCATAAACAAAATCTCTTCAGTTCAGAATTTTCTGAAAGCACATGTCTTTGTGCTTTCATATTAATAATGTAGCATGGATGCTCTCGTTCTTATTTATGTAGGAAGTAAAATAATCAGTGTAGTTTTGTGGTCACAGACAGGAAATGCTCCAAATCAGAGTCATAGAGTATCAAATGCTCAAATATATTGAATTTTAACTTTATTATTTATTGTTTGCTTTTTAAATTTTTATTAACTTATTGTTTTACTGGAGGTATATTGTGACATATACAAAACTTCCTACAATATACTGTAGTTGAATTCACCCTCCACCATTTTCCATTAATTTTGTTAATGCTAAAAGTCAAAGGCTGTTTTCTTCATTTGCCACTTCAAACCTGAACACACGTATGTGTGCACCTACATATGCACATTCTCTTCTCTTCTTAGCCTTAAATATAGAGTTGAGAAGAATTGGAAAGCATTTGTTTTTCACTTTGATCTTGCCAATTCAGAGTGCTTCTTATTGTATATTGCTTAATAAAATTTTTGTTGAAATTCAACTCTCTACTCAATCTTACATTTAAAACACTGTGTTGTACTGGGAAACACCAATGCCTAGGCCCTGATAACAAGACAACAAATAATGTCACTAGCAATTCACCAACATAAAATATATGCACCCCAAATCAATGCCACTTCAAAGATAAACAAGCATTTTGCACACTAATAAATATTGCTATAAATCTTGCTATATTGGATTGCAAATAACTCCAACTGAATAAAATTGCATGACACAGGATTTACTTATTCTGCACATTCATAAAAACAACTTGTTCTCTGACAGCACTCATTCTTGGCAATTTACCTCAGCTGTCAGCAGCCAATTTGTTCAGATTACTGCTCTGCATAACAGTGTAACAATCAGGAGGATTTATTAGCTGATTATTGTAAAGGTGGCAGTCCATCTTGCTTGCCAAAATGCAAGTGATCAGAAAGTTAAACAATTACATGCAGACTAACATTATCTCACCTTCACTTGAAATCTGTAGATCAGCAACAGGTAAGAGTTGTTCAAACTTGCAATGTGGTCTACATCACCTAAATTGGTTTACTGACTTCTTGGTATTTTACTGAGCACTTAAAGGTTTCCAGAAAAACGTGATGAATACAAGACTATGGTAAAATGAGGTTGGGCTTTAGAGTCAGAGGACCTGGGTTTGAGTCTCAGATCAATTACTCCAGTTGAATAATAGCTAAGCAAGTTTTTAGGCAAATAAGGCCTCACTATTTGCCTTTGCAAAATTGGTATAATATGCATTATCCTTGTTATGCCCTGATATTGAGCTAATGTATGTAATAGTACCTTACAAGTTCTAACCCATTATTGTTGTTGGTTTCTATTCATGGTAAACATATTTTTGTGTAAAATTTAGCAATTAAATGGCATTAACACCTAGATATCATGATGATGAAAAGTGAAAATTCTGAACAAATTAGGTGTAGAAGGAATGTACTTCAACATAATTATGGTCATATGTATAACAAATCTACAGCTAATGCCATACTGCATGAGGAAATGCTAAGAAATGCCTCTTGAAGATCTGGAACAAGACAAAGATCCCATTTTAAACATTTTTATTGAAAGAATGCAATATGTGTCTACTAAAGTGTTTTTAGTTCATGATTATATTGACGTTTTCCACCATCTTTGACATTACAAAGTGATGAATACTATGACTCCTTTCTGTTGCCCAAAGTTGCCACTGATCAACTATTTGGGGGGAGATTCCATTATCAGAGCATACTTCGGCAAGCTTGCAAAATTCCCTCGTAACATAATAACGGTCATATATAATAAGTCTATAGCTAATGCCACACAGAATGAGGAAATTCTAAGAAATACCTCTTGAAGATCTGGAATAAGACAAAGATCCCATTTTTAACATTTTTGTTCAACCACAGTCAGTACTAGAAATCAAAGCTGGAGAAATCAAGCAAAAGAAAGAAAAAGAGGCCATTCATATTGAAAGGAGGAAGTTAAATTGTCACTGTTTGCAGATGACATGTTCTTACACATAGAAAACTCCAAACACTCCACCAAAGCAATTATTGCAACAATGATTATAAGCAAATGTAGCAAAGTTGTAGGATACAAACTCAATACATAAAAATCAGTAATATCAAACTATCTGAAAAATTCAAGAAAACAATCCCATTTACAATATCCAATAAAAATATGATACCTAATAATAAATTAAACCAAAGATGTAAAGGATAGCTACAATGAAAACTGTAAAACATTAATGGAATACATTGAAGAGGACAAAAAAATGAAAGACACCCTGTGTTCATGGATTGGAAGAATCAATATTCTTAAAATGGGATTATGTCAAACTGAAAAGCTTCTGTACAGCAAAGCAAACAATCAACAGAATGAAGAGACAACCTACACTAATGGGAGAAAATATTTGCAAGCTATATATCAGACAAGGGATTAACATCCAGAATATGTAGGGAATTTAAATCAATAACACCCCTTCCCTCAAATAGTCAATTAAAAATCGAGGAACAGATCTAAATAGATGTTTCTCAAAATAAGCATACAAGTGATCAACAGGATATATGAGAAAATGTTCAACATCACTAATCATCAGGGGAAATGCAAATCAAAACCACAGCAAGATATCACATCACTCTAGTAAAAACTGCTATTATAAAAAAAGACAAAAGATAACATGCTGGTAAGGACATGGAGAAAACTGTTGGTAGGAATGTAAATTAGTATAGCCACTATGGAAAACAGTATGAAGGTTCTGCAAGAAATTAAAAATAGAATGACCATATGATCCAGCAAATGCACCCCTGAGTATTTATTCAAAGGAAGTTAAATCTGTATAACAAAAGAGACATCTGTACTTTGTCAAAGAGATCATCACAATACTATTCACAATAGCCAAGAAATGGACACAACCTACGTATCTATCAACTGATGAATGGATAATGAAAATATGGCACATATATGTAATAAAATACTATTTGACTATAAAATGATGAAATTCTGTCATTCACAACAGCATAGATAGAACTGGAGGCATTATTTAAATGGAATAACACAGGCACAGAAAGATAAGCAATGCTATGATCTCACTGATACATGGAATCTAAAAAAGTTGAACTCATAGAAGGAGAGAGTAGAATAGTGGCTTCCAGGGCTAGGGAGACTTCTGGGATGAGAGGGATGGGGAAAGGTTGACCAGTGGGTGTTAAGTTATAGGAGAAAGAAGTTCTGGTAGGCTATTATAACATGATAGGGTAATCTTAAGAAATAATAATGAATTGTGTATTTTTTACAATGCTATAGAAAGGATTTTGAATGTTTCCTCCAAAAAAGAAATCCTAAATATTGAGGTGCTTGGTATATTTACTTTGATTTGAATATTACACAACATACATTTGAAACAATCACATGGTACCACATAAATACATAAATTTTATATGTCAATTAAAAATGTTATGATAAAAACAGCTTGCTAAGTGTATTGGCTACTTCCACCTTAAATATCACAATATGGTATTTTAACTATAAATATTATTCAGGCCATTTTAATACATTAATTATTGCCTTTTGAATTATAGCCTCACATCTTAATACAACTACAACAAGGTTGTACTTTCTACTAAGTTATGTTCTAATTGCCGTTTTATTAACACTTGGTGTCAGGTCAGTCTTTATTTAGAGAGTGAACAGTCATAATTTCTGGTATTAAACTTCAAATGTTTAAACTCATACTCAACAAATACTTATTTGGCACCTATTATATGCTATATACTTATCTAGGTATTGAGGATGCTACAGTGAACAAAACACTGAAAAAATCTCTGCCCTCATGGAGCTCACATTCTAGTAAGACAAAATAAATGACAAATAAGTGAGATGCATAGTATACCAAATGGTGGCTACTTCTATGGAGAAAAGCCAAGTAGGGCAAGGAGAAGGGAATACCAGAGAAAGGGGATTCTGATTTTAAAGAGGCTTTCAATAGGTCTCCCTGATGTGACATTTGGGTACAGATCTAAAGAAAATGAAAAGGCAAGGCAAACCTGAAGAAAGAAGATTACAAACTGAGGGAAAGGCCTGGAGGATGACAGGTGTATGGTGTGTCTGGGGGAAAGGTCCAGTGTGGCTGGGAGTGAGTAGAGTGCAGGAGAGGCAGAGTGCAGAGGTCAAGGCAGAGCAGTAATAGGAACAGATCATGCAGAACATTATAGGCCTCTGCAAGGACTTTGGTTTTCACCAGACCACAATGGGAAATAAGTGAAGGGTTTTGAACAGAGGAATTACATTATTTTATTTGTGTTTAAAAAATATTACTCTGGCTGCTATAGTGGAAACAGACTGTTTGTAATAAGAGGGGAAGGGTAAAAGGAAGAACAAGAATTAAAGGCCATTCATTGCTATTGTCTACATGAAAGCTGGTGGTGGTTTCAATTATAATTATAATGATGGAAGTGATGAGCAGCTGTTGCTATAGTGTGCATCTTCCAAATCCCCCAAAGGTTCATTTGTTAAAGGCTTAGTTCCTAGGTTGGTCTTACTGGGAGGTGGTGGAATCATTAAGAGGTGGGGCTCAGTGAGAAATCCCCAGGTTATTGAGGGTGTACCCTTGAAGAAGACAGTGGGACCCTTCACCCTCCTTATTCTCTTTTGCCTCCTGGTCATGTGGTGATCAGCTTTGCTCTGCCACACATTTCTTCCATGATGGGCTACTTCCTCATAGACCCAAAACAATGGGGGTCAATTGATTATAGACTGGAACCTCTAAAGCTGTGAGCCAAAAAAAAAAACAAAAACAAAAACAAAAAAACCCTTTCTCTTCAGAAGTCAATTTTATCAAGTATTTGTTGTAGTAATGGTAAGATAAATAACATAGTTGTGGATGCTGAATATATTTTGAAGGAAAAGTTAGCAGGTTGCTTTTGAATTTGATATGTGAGAGAAAGAAAGGAATTAAAAATGTCTCTAGTGTATTTGGTGTTAGCAATGCACAAAGAAAAAGCCTGAAGGAAGAGCATATTTGCAAGGTTGGGAATCAGAAGTTGAGCTTTAGGCATGCTAAATTGGAGGGGCCTGTTAGTCAAGTGGCAATATCAAGCTGGGAGTTGGATGCATACTCTGAAGTTACCAGGAGGAGGAGTTGTAGAGTGAACCTGTACATAGATAGTTGTCAACCTACAGATGGTGTGAAAAGCATAGGAATGGATGCCCACAGAAGCAAGTATAGACAGAGAAGATGTCCAATGAGATCTGAGGCTCTCCAGAATTACGATATGAGGGAGATAGAAAGAAAAATTTGTAAAAGAAACCAAGAAGGAGCATTCATTAAGGTAAGAGGAAAAACATGGACACTGAGGCGTCCTGGCAGCCAAGTGGAAAACATGTTCCAAGAGAAGGAAGGTATTAGCCAAGACCAGCTCTGAGGCTAGATCAGGTAAGCTGAAGGTTCAAACTGGCCATTGGATTCAGCGACTTGGTGTTCACAACTGACCTTGACGGGAGCAGTTTTGGTGGTCTGTTGGGGGCAGGGGCCTGACGGAATGGATTCAAGTAAGAATGGAAGGGCTAATGCCCACTGTTAAAATACTTCTGTTTCAACACTCCAGAGTTGAATATGGCTCTTTAACTCAGAAACAGTCTTGTTTTTGTTATGAACAAACAAACCCCATTATTGAATTTTCATTTACAAAACACATTGTCAAAAATAACTATATGTGTTCCAAAATGGAAAATATAATGAACAGTCATCAAACTGTAGCATAATAATCTACCTAAAAAATAATCTAATCCATATAAATATTCTTAAATTTGGAAATTAGTTTAGAGACTACCCTTTGAAGAAGTTATTAACCCTTGAAATGATGGTGTTATCCTCCACAGTCAACTGTAAATTTACTCACCATCCACCAGCCAGAAGAGCCTTTAATTTTTAAATTAATACAGACATAGAATGCTGCCATGATAGCTTGCCAAAAAGAGAGAAGATCACAATGACAGTTTTATTCCTGTTACATTACCCTGATAACACAAATTTAATTAGAAGATAAGTCAATTCTCTTCCAAGCTATTTTGGGAATTCAGAAATTCTATTATAGGCTGCATTATCTCCACTGTTACCATACAACCTTCAAATAAATAAACAAGACTCACTTGTCACTGAGGTAAATAATGTATTATTTTGCAGTGGAAGGGTGTGTTTAACCTAATAAGTATAAGTTTAAGTAACTTGAGTTTCCTGGGCTCTTCAGACATCAAATAGACTTGAAATAATGATTCACCATAGTCATGTCCTTTTTTCTGCTGAAGGTATCTTGTTAAACCAGAGAGTGTGCATCCGTTTCTATTGCTCATCTTTGCTTATCTCAATATTCAACACTAAGTCCATTCATTGTGGAAATCAGTTAAACTGGTACTCAAGAGCTCTGTTAGGAATCATTTTGTCCCTACCTATGCTGTGTTTCTGCAAGTCTACAATCTTTTGGCTCAAATAGCTTTCAGAGGCAATTACGTTTAGCATGTGACAAAAAACTGAACATCATAAGATTTTCTTAGCTTTTGCAAGTATCTAGAGTAACCCTTATAATCTTCTACCCAGCAATTTGTCATTATTCTCTCAAAATTAACCTGAATATGGACAAAACCTTAGAAACAAAGATAAATAGATCTACCCCTCTGCCGTCCATTTCTACCTTTGAACTAACAATGTTATCAAGGGAGGGAAAGGGAAAGGCTGGCACCAAATGGGCTGAGAGTTTTCATAATTTCTGAATTTTGAAATTCTTTTCAAAGGAAAAAATACATAAGAGGATATTTGTCATTATTGGAAAAAAGGATAAGAAAATGTCATATAACATGTAATCAGAAGTACAGAAGCTAGTAGTTTTTAGGAAATAGTCTCCATTAATTTGTCAATATAAGAAAGCATGACTATAGAGTAATGAGTGAGCAAGTTACACATGGTAGTCATTCTGATTATCTGATTACTAAGTATAACTAATATTACTATCAAGTATAAAAATGAATTGCTCATTCAACAAATAACTAGATGACACCTACTTAAAGGACCTCATAGCTTATTGAAAGATATAGAATCATGAATATATAATTACAGTGAAATTTATTTAATGTATTAACAGATGTCTACCACTATTTAGGCTAGTACCCTATGCCAAAGAGAACAGATGGAACTTTCAGAAAACTGAAAACAGTGTTTTAGTGAGGGGGGAAAAAGTGTAATAAAGGCATTTGCTTTAAAAAAAAGGATTGAAGTGTAACAGTATTAGATTATACTGGTGTTTTCCCAATTTCATTATATAAGTAAAATATTAAAAGTTAATTGAAGCTAATCTTTGACCTTTCATTTTATAAGCATGTGGTTAAAACTATTGCCTAAAACTTATATGTATATATATAGACACACACATATATATATATATATATATATACACACACACACACACAAACACAGAAATATCAGTATGTATAGAACATGTTTGCAATAGTAAGACTGTTGCAAAGGAGTGGGGAAGGATAGAGGAAAAGAGAATGACAGAGAGAGTGAATAATATCTAAATACATTGACCTGTGTAGGAAGATGGCATAACAAAATGTACTGAAAGTTGTTGAATAATGAGGAAAGGGGGAAAGAGCAAGGAAGAGTAATAGATGGGGGTTTATCTGATTAAAGTCCAATATATTAATGGGTGAAATACCATGGAGAAACTCCTTTGAACAATGAATAAACACTTAAAAATGAAGGACAGGAATGTAAAACAGGTCTTGTTAAGGGGTGAGTACTAGTGGGAGGGGAGAGAGTGAATAGAGAGGGTAAAGAAGGGTGACTATGGTTGATGTACCTTATATTCGTGTATGAAAATAAAACAATGAAACCTGTTAAAATTGTTTAAGTGGGAGGAGGGGGATGAGGGAGAGTGGTGGTGGAGGTGAACCTAACCAAGATATATCATAAGCATATATGGAAATGTCACAATGGACCCCCCCATACAACTATTATTTGCTAATAAAATGTTAAAAACACGCATATCAGAATCATTAAAAATGGAAACATAAATAAGGTGGGTTGGATTACAGTTCTTACTTTCCTAGAGTAAAATTCCCTTTGTTAGTATGTCTGAATTTGTTTTGAATTGTAAGTTTGATGACTTGGAATTCATGTGAACTATAGTGAAGGAGTTTTTAAACTAATAAATTCTTCTGTACACTACACTTTTTTCAGTATTGGCAGGTTTCCATGTGTTTCACTATAAAAGACACATATATAACTATCAAAACTGTAAAACAGGCTTTATAATAAGCAAACAATTCATATGACTCATGTAGTCATTCAGAATAACCTTGACTTTGTACAGAAATGTCATGTAAGCCTCGGAATACATTTTTGTTGCATTATCAGATTAACATGGGTCTACCTCAATTACATGCTTCCTTCACTAAAACTTGGGAACTCTTTACAGATTTATGAACTCCTAAGAGATTATAAAGATTCCCTACCTTGTAGGGAGTTGTAGGAAATAATGCATTTTATGGTTACAATATGCTTTATGAAAATAAATATTATCTCAGATCACCTTTCAGACTATGAATATGCTCTTTGTTCCTTTAAGTATCCCATATCAGATGAAATTCCTCTTTTTCAACTCCCATAACTTTTGTGCACAATGTGACATCTGGAGAAAATTTCTGGATATCAAATTGGAATAGCCTGTGTCCATTAACTAGTCAAAACTGCCACCTACTGGTTAGTCTTTGAATTTATTTTTCAGTTCATTCAAGCCTTGCTCTATAATGGAAAGATCCCTCCCTTCAAAACAGTAAAGATCATCTACAGACTTGAAACAAATATTCTTTCAGTAAAGATTTACCCTCCAGGGTGAGTCAAAATATCAAATCTTACAAACCTGCCAATAAAATCATCCCTTTTCCCAGCATCTTTGTCCCATGCAGTAATGTCAATGATTCCTCCTCTTTCTTCATAGAGATGAAAATCAAATTGTTCCCTCCACTGTGGATTCAAAGTTTTTGGCATAATCTGGAAAACCAAAAAGTCATTGCTACCAATAGAAGCCTTTAAAAAACTAACCTGAAACACTAAATCAGGCTTTAGGTATCACCTAGAAAAATCATGTAAATATGCTTTTTAAACCAATGGAAATTAGTCATTAAAGCTTTAGCATTTTTACTGCTGAGTAGACCCCAAAAGATTTATCCTGAAAAATAAAAAGGAATCCCTTGATTATCTTCATAACAGATGAAAAATGAGAATTATATTGAAAAGGTAGTTCACAAATAACTCACTCAGATACTAACATTTATTCTACATAATCATTGTTGATGGATGAAGACATAATTCATAGTCATGATAAAGGAAGATGAGAATTCCCAGAGTTTATTTTCTTACTTACCCTTCCCTCCACTGGTGTCTTGAATTGAGTACATGAAAAATAGATATTGAAGTTCTTTGGGATCAGGAGGGAAAAGTAAGAAGTGTTGAGGTGGACAAACAAATTTTTACTTTAGTATTCTAACCCTGATACAGTACTCCTATGGAGAAACTTTGTATGTTCTTCATGCTACATATACAAGAAAGATATCTAAAGTCAATTCTGTAATTTTCAGATGAGACACCTGGCAGAATCATCAACAAAGTTACCTATACTTATGTGTTCTGAAATTCCATTCAGCATTTTGTTAAACAGCATCCATATTTGTTTCCCTGTTCTTTTCTTTTAGTAAGAAGGTATATAGTGGCCTTTTCTCTTTTTAATATATGGCATATCTCCAGACATAAAGAGTTTGAAAGCAATGAAGTATGTTATATGCAAACGTAATGCAAATTAATCACAATTTTTAAAGTACATAATCTGTAATTACTCAGCAATACACCATGTACAGAAAGAGCAAAAAGAGGCACATGTCCATAGCCGGGTTTCATATTTCATACCTACAGAGCAGAATGTAAAACTAAGGAATCTGTAAGTCTACTACAACACGACACAGAAATGGTGTTGAAAGAAGACAGAAGGACCATAGATACCTACTTTTGTAAATAGTAGTCGCTTTAAAATTTGTATTAAGCCCCATGGCAGAAAAAGTGGATGACACTGGATAAATACTCTAATAATGCAAATATCTTAAAATGGGCTCACGTGCTCCTCTATGGTATTTTGGGGTATGGTAGTCTTAACCTATCTGGCCATACACAGAGTAACTTTTAGTTTTCATTTTTAGGATTGTCTTCCCCCTATGATTTCCTTGAGGTCAGAAATGATGCCTTCCCTTTCTATGTAGGCACTCCATAAGAAAAGCAAACAGCCTGCTAGCAGATCTCACTGCCTGCTAATGAATCAGGTCTGTGTTATTTCTAAGCATCTTAAATATGGATGAAAACTTCCTAGGGTAGAAGGGAACTAGGTGGGCTCTGTATCAAAAATACATGAAAATGTTAATACCAAGGAAAAGGAATTCCCATCAAAATGGAATGTTACCTTTAATTCAGGATCAATCAGTTGGGACAATCACTTGTCCCAAGGTGTCTATGAATAAAAACTGATCATAAGGAAATTATAGTTGGATATCACACAGATAAAATTGCTCAAAATATAGTTATGGTTGCTATGACCTTTACAAGTTATTGTTACTTCTATCAATAATAGGCTGCTATTACTACTTAATATGTCATTACTAAGAACATACTTGTTGCTCTGTAACTATTATTATTGTTGCCATTCTTCCTCTTCTTTCTGCCTTTAGCGTTTACTAGGTATATAAGCAAGGCAATATTCACTTACTCTTCTCAATAATTTTCTTATGTAGGAATTATTTTAATTCTCATTTTTACAGTTGGGTAACTGTAGTATACAAAGGCTAAGTAACTTATGCAATGGCACATTGGTCATAGTGGCAGGAGGAATTTGATCCTTTGTTTTTTAAATAAAAATAAAATCTTGAAATCTGCATTGGTACAAGTCAGAATTAAATGATCTTACAAAGATTTCTATGACTTGTAAAATAATGCTACTTGTAGTATGGATAATAGCACTACTTAATAACCCACACTCTGAGCATTTTATGTGCTGGCATTATCTATGTTCTTTTTGGTGGTGTTGCTATCTTTCTTTTAAATTCTCACAGGTGTACTAAGAGATAGTCCCTACCACTATTCTTGGGTTATATAAAGAAATTGAGAAAGAGAAATTACATAGTTTACCCAAGGTCATCTATCACATAAAGTAAGAAAAGTCATAGAATTTTTGGTGTTGTAGCATCCCAAAGTATCTGGTGTTCTTATCTCCTAAAACATGGTTATAAACCAATCAATTTCTCCCCAACATTGAAGGAACAAAATAAAAATAGTAAAGAGCTACCTTGCTTTTATATTTCTGATGCCCAAGCCGGAATTTCACATAGGGATCACTCAACCCATTGGAATCCATCGCTTTGAGGTCTCGCCCCTCAATTAAGGTAATGCTGACTATTCCTCTCCACAGATGTGATTTTCTGTGCTGGTCTGACAGACGTAAACTCTGGGTCTGAAACTTTGGCAAAGAAAAATTGAATTAGGATATTATGTTTTCAATCCAAATATCTTGTTTGGCTTTATCCTTTCCCCTGTTAGAGTTTTTTGAAGAATAACATATGGGCGTTAACATTTTAAAAATTATGGACTATTATTTGTTAATTATTAAATTATTAAATGGTAATTTCATGATAAATTTGTTGTGTTAAAGAGGTGAGTGATCAAATGCAGTCTAGATTTTCTACTCTTACAGTTGTAAGATGAAGATAGTTTAAGAATATAAGAGAATATTTGCATTTGTGTTAATTATGCTTGTGTCAAAATATATCAAGTAAATATTATAAATATTAAAGTTCACATTCACACTGCAGTATTTAATTTTATTTATGGTTTTTGAAGACTTTTTTCACGTTACAAATAGATTTTACAGGTGGTTTTTAGTTACAAGATTTGTTGCAAGTTATATTTGGATAATATAAAAACTTTATTTAAAATCTCTCTTGCCACATTAGGAGATAATTGAGTATCAGCTTATTAAAGAACTATTCAAAGTACCCAGAACACATAACAACATCAGTATGCCAACTCAAGCTATTTTGCTTATGTTTGAAACTTGCATCACAAATATTTAAAATTATTTTAAAAATTACATTTAAAATAAAAAATTACAAATGTAATTATATTGGCCAGTATGTTCTGGATTTTTTTCTCATTCTAGTATTTGAACATTTTCCTTAATGACTACCATTATGCTCACTTCTAAATCACAATATTTAAGCCAGTGAACAAAATCAGAATTTTCTAAATTAGCGAGTATACTAAAAGTATCTATATAATTTCCTTTTAAATTAATAGCATATGAAAAAAAAACAGAGAAAGTAGCTACACAGTAAAATATTTTCAATCTGGATTCAGCAACACATAGTACTATAAACTTATTATTATTAAGCATGTTTGTTCTATTTACAGTCATTCAGGAAGAAATTCAACATTCCTCTCAATCAAAAGGTACTCCACTTTTAAATGATGACCTGTTTGTTACTTAACTCTTTCTACATTACTGTTATAAAGTCACAGCCTATTTTTTACAACTCCTTCCCCAATTTTGACTTTCTACCTTTGTCCATATCAAAATGCCATAGCCATCTTATATGTCATCATCAAAAGTCATGCATTTCAGGGTGCTTTACTAAAATAAAATAAAAACTATGCTCTTCAGAAGATAATTCTAATATCTGCACATTGGAGAACTTTCCAAATCACATTGCATATCCCTTGTTGGTGGCTTTGCCTTATTAATATAAACACAGAAATTTGCCTTACACAGTATCAGCATACCCTTTACCTCTGTGAGCCGCAAGATCAGTGCTCAGCTGTGAAGGGTCAACAATTGAGGGCTCACCAGGCACCTGTAAGTTCCACAGAACTCTGTGCCCACTTCAGCTAGAGTCTCTCTGCTCCCATCTGTTCTGCATGCAGGCACTGGGTTTCCACATTGGATTTTGATTGAACAAAGAGTTTCTCAGATTAAAATAATCGTTTAGAATTTGTTGCACCCAGCAATAGCTAAGGTGTTTGTTTCCATTTTTGTTTTAGTTGTAAGATTGCAGTATACAGCAATAGATTTTGGTGGTTCAATTTAGTCACCTCTGCTACTGTTGAGATCGCTTCTCTCTAACAGTAGACTCTAGGGAATCTGGTTCTAAAACTCTAGGAGAGGTAGCCTAAACAATATATACACACATGAATAAATGTATAAGAAAACTCTTTTAAGGAATAAGTGGCAAGGGAGGAAAGAAGGAAAGCAAATATTATGGCAAGTAAGAAGAAATAATTAGCAAAGATCAGTGAGTTAATAACTGCCCATTTATATAGAGCCTTAGAAGTGGAAAGTGTACATCTGCATTATAACACTTGGCTCCCACTAAAATACTAGATAGGAAGGCAAGGCCTCAGCTCCTTTTTACTGATGAGGAATTTGGAGCTCAGAATGTCTGTGCTAATAAATAGTAGATATGTGACTAGAATCCCAGAATTTCTGGCATTTATTCCTCAACTTCTCCCAATATAGATGTTTAGGATGGAGACTCTCTTATAGGTTTAAAGGTAATCAAAATTTAACCACAATTTTGCCAAATGGTGCTCTCCTGTGGATTGATTATATTTGAAATGACATTCCAGTACAAATTTTCTTATATGACTAATTCATAAAATCATCTTCTACTTTTCTGTCATATGAATACCTGTATTCATATTTATATTTCAGCTTATTGAAGAATTACTTAATGCCATCTACTACATAATCTCTAGGAGCAGAAGTCATACTCAATGCTCATTTGAATCATAGTTGAGTAAACATAGGTCACACAGTGTCTTCAATTAACAATGCTAATGTCACAATGAAACCTCTTAATCTGTACAGCATATGCCCCCAGTTACTAAGTTGGTTTCTTTAATAACCTGTTTGCTTTTCCTCCCATTTTTTTAAAACATAAGAACACAAACAAGGTGAGGAAGAAAAAGAATGCTTTCCGTGGGATCTTTCATGCTTTTACAGAAATAAAAGGAACTTAATGGAGTCTTTGCCTGCTGCCTGTAGCTGTTAGGATGCTTTTATATAACCTGGAAGGATATTTCTTAAACAACTTGGGAAACAAAGGGGGAGAAGGTAGCAAGGTATTTCTTCCCAAAAAAATGAGGTTAATGAATGTGGGAATTAAGGTGGCCCCTGCAAGGGACTGAAATGAAGATAGAGAAGAAAAAAAAATGATTCCAAAACCATGTTATTTAGACTTTTAACTGACTTTTTTATTTTTCAATAACTTTTGTTCAAAATGGCATATTTCTAAAAAGAAACTCCATAATATAATTCAGCTGTGGATCTTACTGTATAATTGTATAGTTATTGAGTAACTATGTAGTCATAGAGTAACTGTATAGTCATTAAACATAAATGTTTAGTTTAGACCATGAATAATAGAAAACTGAAATAAAATCATGAGGCAAAAGTAGCAGATATCAACTTAGACCACCAATATTTTAAAAGACAGGTACTTAAATACAGTTGGTCCACCACATCTGTTGGTTTAGCATTTGTGGATTCAACCAACCATTGACTCAAAATATTCAGAAAAAAATTGCATCTGTACTGAATATGTACACACCTTGTTTTCTTGTCATTTCTCTCTAAACAATACAAAATAACAACTACTTACATTGAATTAAGTATTATAAATAATCTAGAGATGACTTAAAGTATACAGGAGGAAGTGTGTAGGTTGTAGCAAATACTAAGCCGTTTTATATAAGGGACTTGAGCATCTGCATATTTTGGTACCCATGGGGGAGGAGCTGGATGGAGCCCCCACCCCACCACCATGACACAGAGGGAAGACTTCATTTACTCACATCTTTCTGGCAATTCCTATGTCACTTGCGTATATTGTTCCCTCTTTGGTTCTTAGTTTTCTTATCTTTGTTTTCCAAGACCAAAGTGCCTCCAGTGCCTCCAGCATACTAAGAATAACCTTCTGTTGCAGCATGTGTGTGGGGGCTGGATATTGGGGTGTCACGGGGTGAAGTATATTCCATAAACAATGAAAACTCCTCTTTCCCAAGATAGTCTTTTATTATTTTTACCTGTTTTTAAAAATCAAGGTTCTGAGGGAACTCATTGAAGAGGAGATGAGGAGCAAAATCCCATAGCCAGAAAAACTTTGAAAATCACTAACGTTTGTGCTTTCCAAGGTACCTTCTGAGTCCCTTACAGCTCTGTTTCAAAAGTTTGCTTTTTCTGTTTAACAAATTGATGAACATGTGGTCCAACAAGCAGTGGCATCAATACCACCTGGGAACTTGTCAGAAATTCAAACTCTTTACCCTTTCCTAAACCAATGGCATCAGAAACTCTTGAGAGTGGGGTCCAGTCCTCTGTTTTAATCAGTCCTACAGGTGATTCTGATGCAGGCCAGTATGAGAGCCCCTGCTTTGAAAGTTATATGGTACATACATTGGCCCACCACATATTCTAATATCTATTGCTAGTTAGTATAGTTGTAAACATTACCCTCTCTTTGGCATGGACATTATTGATGCTGATTGAAGTCCTCCTTTAATCTTGCTTCTTGATTTACTGATCAGGAAAACAAATTAGTCTAGACAATTCAAGAATTTGAAAAGAGAAGCAAAAGCCTACCAAATAATTGTGAAAAGTTTAATGTATTATCTTCCTTTATTAATGTTTTTTCTCCTAGAATATATCTAAAATATATATACTTATTGAAGTATCGACAATCAGTCAACCAGAAACTCCTTATTGAGCACCCAAAGGTCAAGGTGTATTAAACAATTCCAAGAGATCCCTCAACAAAACTAGGATATTACAGCTAAGGCAATGTCTCAGCTAAATCTTTGTTAAACTGGAATTCCATTTGAGGGGGAAAGAAAAAAGGAGAGAAGAATAAAAAGAAAACCTAACCCAGGTTGAAAGCAAAGAACTAAGCTTGTATAAGATAGAAATAATCTTCGAACATTTAAAGCAGTTCTTAAATTTGAGCCATCAATTTGTTGAAATTGATGGTTCTGACCATTCCTGGATGTGACTCAGTTTTATGGAGTACAGCCATATCTTTATTTCAACATGTGCCCCATGTGATTCTTATACACACCAAAGTATGAGATCCACTCTTATAAGGAACATTCATCCAAGTATAGAATTAATAAGAAATATTCAAATAATGGGTAACAAAATAAAGGATGAAGCAATTAGTTGATAACATGTATCTTTAGTAAGACTTTAGAAGTAGTTAAGTTGACACTTTGAAGAGAATATTAGTTTACTTATACTGTTCCTTGATTAGAGAATTTAAGGTTATAATCATTTTCATATGTATAAAATAAGTTAGGATGGAGGTGGTTTTTAGTATGGTAAGTCAGTCTTCAGAATTCACAGCTCATGCAAGCTCAGAAAAAAAACAAATGGACTGAATTGTTGAACTTACTTGTGCATTTGGGCAGTAAGGACTCTGAAGCTCTGCTCTGCAGAAGCCCAGGACAGGAAGAGCAGGCCTGCCGTATGTCTGGATGGAAATGAATGATCAGAGCTATATGGGAAAACATTGTGCCACTCTCAACCCCTGATTTTGATCAGCATTTAAAATTACTTTTAAAAATACATCATTTGAAAAAATATATATTTTCTTCTCAAGTCATTGTCAGAAAACATCGTGTAGCACAATGAAGATAAGTGTCAATGCAAATCTATAGTTTCCAACTATGTTTTTTTTTCAAAAATAGAATTATGCTGCAGTGATAAAAGAAAATATAGCCTACAGATTATATGGTGATGGATCCTGCTTATGTGTTTTTGGGATTTTAAAAAGAGATACGTCAGAGAAAATAAGCACAGCAAGAGATATCATGGAAAAATAATTTTTCTAAGCTTGATGCTACAAAAAATTTTAGAGCTATTTTTCCAATATCAAAACAGTGATAAGGCTCAAGAAAAATAAATGTTACTTGGACAACAATAATTATGATCATGTAAACCTTGCATTCCACGTGGCATCTTTTGTAATGACTAAAGAAATAACAGAAAACTTAAGTAACAGAAAACTAAGTACCAGAAAATTTGTCCCATATCACATTTTTCTTTATTGACTTCACTATCAGAAAACAAAACAACCCCCCCCCCGCAAAGATTTCTTCCCTAACTAAACCAAAGATAAGAAAGAGATGAATTAAGAAATAGATAGCTAAGCAAGAAATCCTGGAGCTGAAAGTTGGCATTGCAGACTTCTAGAGATGCTGAAAAAAGTTTCTGAAGTATTATGAAGACAGGAGAGCTTTATCCTTAGTAAGATAACCAGGGAGGAGTTGATTGACACTGTGAAAGATGGGCTAGGTCTTACAAATAGAAACATTTACTAAGCAACCATTATATGCTAAGTGTTCATCCTCCAGTATTTTTCATGACAGGCATTTCTTTTTTAAGGTAAAGAAACTGAGGCACAGAGAAGATAAATATTCAAATAAATAAATACTCAAAGCCAAGTGACTAAACATTGGCAAGGCTGAGATTTGAATCTGGGGTTGCTGATACCTAATTTGTAATTTTCTCTACAAACCTCATTATTCTGTACAGAGTCTAAGAAGTTTATGATAGGAAAGAAATTATTTGGTATAGGTTTTCCAAATTGTTTTGCCTTTCATATAGATGAAATATATCCTGGTTATAGATTGCTGAGATAAGCTAATTAGGGGCTGAGAGGAAGTAAAAGTAGTCAGCTGCTAATAACTATTGGCACATATTATTTAGTAAAGCATATGAGAGTTTACTGTATTCTATAATAAATTATCATCTTATGTCTCCCGATAAGGTAGCACACTGAGAACACATCTGTATTCTCAGTCCAGTTAATAAAATGTGTTAATTCCATTCCTTATAAAACTGGATTACTAATACTAGGATACATTATATTAGTCTAGATCTTGATTTAAAAATAAATCAAAACAAAAAATCTATGTAGATTTTACTTGTGACTAAGGGAACTGAGTTATACCAATCTTCTCCTGATATGTACAAAGAATCCCTGGCTTTTGTTATCCTGGATTTTATTATCTGTGTAAAACCTAATCCTTCCAAATGAGACCCAGACACTGAAAAACCGGAGTGAAAGATAGAGTTTGTGTGTTTACAAATAGCTATGTGTGGACTCAGCTCTTTTCTCTATTTTTAGCACAAAGGTGGCATGTGCTTTTATTTAATCAAATGATCCAAGGACCACTACAAAGAAAGATAACGACAGCTAGAATAACTGTTTTGTGCTGCAAAAACTAGTGTGTGGAACAATTATTAACTCAATCCCAGGCACAGGCATGTTCTGTCTTTTCCTTTTCCTGCAGAGTTGATTCCAGTGAATTGCACCTGGATGATGAAGTCCAACAAGTAGATTTGTTCTGCAGTCATCCACCTTCTCAAAGTAGGATTGACTTACAGAAAGCCTTCCCAGTGCTTTGTGCAGCCTAGTATAAAGTGTCTCCTCTAACAACAAAGCTTCAATCCCTTTTTTCTTAGAAGATGATTCACTGGCACTGTAATCCTTACAGAAATTCTCCTGGTTTTTATCTTTAAATTTTTCTTTTGTATATTTATTGCTTCTTGATACAATTTGCGGTCCCAGGAGGTCATTTATGTTTACTTAGATTTTTTAACTATCTTTACTAACATTAACTGTGGCCAAATAAAATTTCTTAAGCTTGTACTATATTCTTCAAGGCATATACTAATAGAAAGTTACTATATATATTTTAATTTCATTGGATTGTTGAAATAATCTACAAATTTCTATCATTAAAACAAGAAAGAAATGATGGAGACCTTTTCTTTGGAAACTTTTAATTAAAATTTATAAGTAGTTTTGAGAGTCTTATTTTCATACTTTCAAAGGGGAGTAATATTTGACTTTTTCAGGAGGTACGTAATATATAGTTGAGTTGTTCAGAATGTAAGTGCTTCTGTACAGGATCACATTCTTGTTTTACAAATCAACAGCTCTTCTTAGTCTGCAGTCTTCCTCAATCACACTTCTACTTGATCCAACCATAAGGCATGCTCTGACGTAAATCCACATTGTTCTGTATTTTTCTACTTACTCTTCTTTGCCTGTCATAATCCTTTCTTCATTTTAATATTACATTATCTTGGCATATTCCATCCTTTTCCATTTAAAAATATTAAAATTTCTCTTTAATTCACTACAATATCCTGTACAATGGTTTGTTCAATTAACTCTGTTATCAGAAGCTAGCTGTCTGCTTAGTGGAGATCTCTAGAAAGAAACATATGTATGCTAGACATTTGAAAGAGTTTCTCTAAGTAAACTTCATTAATGGGAAGTTAAAAGTCTTTAATAAAATTCTAACTTAATTAAAGTAATTCAATTTGATTTCACATATTTTTTATTATCTTCAAGAGAAACATGGTAATTGCCACATCTACTATTTAATAATGCTTTGTGTCCTAAGATGAATTATAAATGCTATGTCTTTGGAAAATGAGAATATCTGTATCACTTTACTCTTTCTATATTTTGCTCTTATCACAATTAAGATATAGCAAATAGCACTAATATTCCAGCTAAGCAAGCTCTCACTAATATTTAGTTTCATTACTGTAACCTGTTTGTTACCTTTTGAAAACATGTATTGATTCTTACAAATTAACGTGATAAATTTTTCTTAAAATCACATCCTATTTAACTCACAGAACATATGCACACTCTTCATGCAAGATTTTATCTGAGCTATTTAGGGTTTTGTATATATCTGAAAATGTCCATGGGAAACCTCCTTCCACATACATCTCTAAAACCTTCATCAGAATACCAATACTGTTCAAGTAAAGAGCTATGGGTCCAGTTATCAAAGCGTCTTTTGAACATAAAAGGTGAGATAATACTGATCCAAAGTAGACTTGATCACTGATTATCTGATTGTGTAAATGGGATGTCAAACCCAGCAACTCTTCAATAAAGGAGCAGCTATATTTATATGCTGCTTTATCAGCAACTTAAAGTGAAACCTTACTGCTGCAAGTTCTTCAGACTATTTATTTCTATGGAATTTGGAAAGAGAATACTGGTCCTAATCATATCATCTGGATACTTCAGGGTAATGACATCACTTCTTTGGGCTTTAATTTCCTCATGGGTAAAACAAATGGCTCCATGGTTCTGCCTTTTACTAAATTTATTTGTTAATCCTTTATTGTTATATAGCAGAAAAAAGATGTTACCACTATACATTGGATAGAAAAAGCTATCTTTTAAACCTACACATTTATTGTTCTAAAATCCGACAGTTCAAGAGATTGAGAAAGATTATCAAAGATTTTTGAAAGAAATATTCAATCAAATAGAAAGCACTGATAAATGGAAAATACTAATTTAGAAAGAGCATAGTAGAAAGATGTTGAATGAGCCCCTTGACAGGGAAACTCTGAAAAAAGTAGTTATAGACTTAGTTCTGGTGGCAAATCTTGACTTACAATGACCAGTCTGCATGTTTTGCTGCACATAGAACAAACTTGGCATGGAAGACCCCGAATACTAATCTCAGATAAGTGTGCTTTGTGAATTTGCCATATTTGTGGGTCATAAGAAAACAGTGAAATTTTTTTTTTGGCAAAAATGCCATTTTCTATTTGAGGTTATGGAAGGATTTGAAAGCAGTCAGCCTTTGTGCTCATGGACAATATATAAACATAAAAGAACTGTTATTCTTTCAGCAAAGATACAGAAGACCTCCAGTGAAGGCAGTAGATTGAAAGGAAATGAAGAGGCTGTAATCATTCAAGTGAGGTCACAATAATAAAAGACTGCAAAAAATGTGTGTGTTGGAGCAGGCAGGGGATGAGTAGATGTGCTTGTACTTGCTCACTGGTCAGTGCCTGACTTAATCTGGAATCTGCTTAAGAAACCCTGCAACAAATGTTAAAACTCTAAAGAAAAAAGGCAATTTTCTGTAATCATAAATGGTTTGAAAGCCAAGAAAGGAAAGGAGCAAAGCCCTTAAGAGCGTAACATTTTCACTGTCACATCTATTGCTACATAACCATGTCCCAGTGTGAATTTTCAAAGAAAGAGGGAAAGTCCTAAAAGCAAAGTAGTACTACTGATAAAGCATGTTGTATATAATGCAAAGTTATAGCAGAGAAGAATGGAGGACAGAGATCATAATGTTTAAATCAACAAAGAGTAAATTGCAATGTCATTTAAAACTAATCTGTGGAATTTTTATTTTGTCTTCATTTAAATCAAAAGCAGGGTTGATGTTTTCTAAATCACAGGTTGATTTTTCACAGAAAGAGCACTGACTATCTAGCATAGATCTACTGTGTATATTGCTTAAGATCACAAACAATGAGTTCAATATCATGGAAATATATGAAGTTCTCCATGTTTTCAAATGAAGACCTGGTAGAATGGCTCAAGCAGTAGAGCGCCTGCCTAGCAAGTGTGAGGCTATGAGTTCAAACCCCAGTACCACCAAAAACAAACAAACAAATGAAGAAATAAGTCAGCTGCCTAGATGGCTTAGAATAAAGTTAATGAAGAAAGCAAATGAATACATAAATCTGGGAGTCTATTTTAAGAAGTGCTGAATTTCTTAATTTGCATTTAACTTTCAAAATTACTATCCAGAATAAAAAAATAAGAATAACATTAAAGGATTTAGACATTACCCTCCAAAAGAAAGACTTCACAGAGAAATAAGATCCAACCACTTCATTTTCTGAGAGCTCCTAAAAACAAACAAATATTTAGCTAATTTTTGAGAAGTTTTTGAGAATACTTAATATTCAAAATCAAAGCAAACAAGATAAAAACAAACTAAAAAATCAAAATTATGTATATTGAAGAGACTTTGGATATTTAGAAACTAAAGCTTTTTCTCTTGAGTAAGTTGAACTTCTGCCCTATTCATCTCTGACACGAGTGGTAATAAAGTTTAGAGAGGATTATTTCCATATTTTTTAGAGTTCACTTACCTCTTTTTTCTCATGTATTAATTAATATATCTTGGAGCCTGATGTTTCATTACAGAAAGTAGAACTGTTTAAGCATATGTTAAGATTTTGAAATAAAATTAACAATACTTGTTCCTTTTAGCAACACAATCATGTTAACCATAGATCTTGGGAGCATTTGAAAAAAATGGTAGAAGTCTTTTTAAACATGTACCTAGTAATTCCTTACAAAAATTTCCTAACATAAGACAATGTATATTATAACAAATATAATATAAATGAGCCTTTCAAAAATAATTTTAAAAGAAATTAATACTGAGAAAGGTAACTATTGGGTTAGAAACAAAGCAATGGATTAAAATTGGGTATTTTATTAGCTAAGCCTCAGGCTTTTATAGAGAAAGCAATTCAACTTTGGAAAATAAAAATATAATTTAAAACAGAGCATTTAAAATTACATTCTTCTTTTAAACTTTAAAGTTTGCATTCTGTCTTGGGTCTCAGTTATGGTAAAGTTAAAGGAAACTGATGCATATGGGAATCTTCAGTCTGTGACACTGTGATGAAGAAGAAGGAATCTTGCAATCAATAATCTTGATTATTCTGATTTTCTGTTAGCAACCAAAATTGCAGAAGTCTAGCACTCACATGATGCCCAACACATAGTAGGTGCTCAATAAATTTTTGTTGCTTGACTGTTAATCCCTTAAAGTAACATTTTATTAAGAACATATAATCCTTATAAGTATAATAAAACTCATAATAGAAAAAAAATGAATCGAACATTTTAGACTTCTCAGCAATTTGAAAGATTTAAGAGTAGAACTAGAATTACATCAGAGATTGTCTATGCAACCTACCTGTGCTTTTGAAGTCTATTTCTCAATGAAACTAACTGCATTTTTCCAGTTTGCTTGCTTAGAGTTTAATTAGGCAGCATTATTTGATCAGAGGTCATCAGGAAAAAGACTTCATTTAACATATATATATATATATATTTTTACCAGCACTACAGAGCAATGATTTGCACATTTACAACTGTGGTTTTCGTGTGACACATTGTCATATCAGATTCTAAACAACAAAAACATCATTAAAAATAGATTTACATTTGGATGTCAGGGCAGAGACTTTAAGTGGAATGATAGCTGTCATTCTTAATGCTATCCTATCTTTTAACTGAAAGAATCCTCTTCCAGCTTTTAGAAAAGTTCCATGGTTTTCTGTTCAACTGCAAATTCCCTTGAGTTTGATTTGTAATTATTTTTGATTAACTAGCATATTTAGCTCATGTGAAAACTTTGAAATATTGTATTTAAAAAATTAGTTCTTAGTCTCCTCATACAAATAATTTCTTTGTATATAGCTTAAGTTCATAGCACAAGTTATATATCTAAAGGAGTTTTTACCTTAATGCAAAATGTGTTAAGGCAACCTTAATGGAGATGAAATTTTAATGCTAGACTCTAGATAGAGTGAATATTTAAAGGTATGATTAATTCATTTAAAGTTTTAATGTTCTAAGGTGGCCAATATGTTGCTCTCCAATCTTCCTTAGTTAGAGGTAGAGGGTGTTGACCTAATCATGTGCCTAGCATGCAAAGAGAAAAAGAGATTCATAAATTTAGGGGGTGAGATGGGGTGTTAATTTTAATGATCAAGATTTAGGACTTAGGTTGCTCTGTAAAAATTTGAGAAATAAAAACATGAACCACATTTGGATCCACCAAAATCCCTAGGCTGCACTTCTCATGCCATGTTTAATTACTTCTGTCATTCATCAACTAAAATTTATATTTCATTTTACAACCCATATTCTCATGCAAATTTAGTCCTTTATTTCAAATGAAACAATTTCATTTTCTTGTAGACTCTGGTGCCATTTATTGCTCTGCATGGGTATGAAATTTACAACAGACAGTCAAGGCTTTCCTTTCATTAGAGTTTATAATGATAACAACAACAAAACACCTGGCATTGTAGTAATAAGTCCTAAACAAAAGTGTTTATTTTCACAATGAGAGAAAGAAAAATGGAATAAGCCATTCATAATTCCAGAGAAGACTTGGTTTAAATTATCATTGTACATATTTACTTATATTTCAGCCTCCATCAAGACAAGATACTGAGAAGTGAGGGAAAATGCTATTTTAAAGGTGCTAAAATTAAAAAGTAACATCAAAAGAAAGCAGAAAAAAATCAGAGACATCAAATTGATAAAGGAAAATCATTGAGTTTATTCTGAAAAATGGAATGTGGAATTGTTTCTACTAAGGTTTCCTACTTATTAAAATAGTAAAATTCTTTGGTAGTGTTTTATTTAGCTCAATTTTTGCCTTCAAAAATCTAACATACTCTAAAAAAATTCCTCCTTGAAGAATGGAGGGAGCAAATGTAACTAAGACATATTGTAACCACATATGTAAATATCACAAATTAGCCTCCTGTACAACTATTACATGTTAATAAAGAAAATGAAAAGCAATTGTCCTCAAAGATAATCTTATTATAAGCTTAAAAATTCACTATATTTTAAATTTAAAAATCTAAAAGATATTGTTTCATCAGAGAAATAAAATTAGAGGATATGTTTTTTCTAACAAATGAATATGATACAACTTTTCCACTGTACATAGAATCATATAAATCTCTTAAGACTTTGTCATCAGCTGGAACAAGGATTAGCCATCAAAATTTTTTTAAAATACTTCTTTAATAAAAGAAGTATACTTCTTTTATTAAAGTATTTTATTAAAATACTTTTTTTTATTAAAGAAGTATTTTAAAATTAGCCTTAAGAACAATTTTTAAAACTAGTCCAGTCATATTAGTTCTCTGTTGACCAGTCAGAAAGGATCATGGAAACTGGGTGGCACACTTGTTACCATACACATGTCAATAAACATAGTGCATGTTATTGTAAATGGGCAATTCTTCAAAGACCAAAACAACCAATATAGATTTGAAACTGTGAACAGTGAGATTTGACTGTGTCAAGGCAGCTGGCATTCCTGATTGCATAAGTCTGCTTTTACATGAGCACAACTGGCTTTTATCAGTGGTATTTGGGGCATTTAAGAGATTAAAAATTAAGTAAGTACATAAGTAAATCATCTACATAAGCTTTCCTGGTCAGACCGCAATCACCGTTCATCAAAAACCATGGCTCTCGGATACTTTCATCCTTTTAATAGACAATATTGACTAAGCCTACTAATAGTTATGTGAGCTAGAGTCTTGGCAACAGTGTCCCCACAAAATTACGAACTGTTTCTGTTGTGGAAATTTAAAGTACATTAAAAATAATAAATCTCTTCCTAGTTGCATTCAACTTAACATTTATCTATCATCTATCTATCTATATCTATCTATCTGTCTATATCTATAATCTATCTTTTAAAATTAAGACTATGCATATCTGTGAACCAGTCCTTAGTTCCATTATCCTGAAGTCCAGTTAAATTACACATGTATGCACATGAATAAATGAATAAAAAAAATAAATTAGTTCTCCTTACTGACTAGCCCAAGAAGGACTTAGGAAGGATGTTGAGAAACTTGTTGGCATACTTGTTAACAAACACCCAAAATGTGAAAGTCAGTCAGTGATGATACAATGGGCATCACAGACCAGGAACACAGACATTGTGGAATTCGTCCTCGGCTTCATATTACATTTTGTCCTTTTGCTTTGTACCAATTCATCCAGATTTGCTCCCAGAAGGACCCACAACATTTTAAGCACATGAATGTAATGCCAATGTTATAGCAAATCTCTGTAGTTATGAATTATAATGCATAAAATTACAATTTTTTTGTCCAAGGGGAAATGTCAAACAACAAGGAAAAATTTATCTCAATATAAAATTTAATAATGGTTTCATACATTTTGTGTGACTATCAAGTATCTACTGGCATATCTACATTTTAAAATAAACTTACACTGAATTTCAGGAGTTTGGTTAACTGGGATAAAAATACATGCTCTGATAACAGAGTGGCTCATTGCTGTTCACCATTTGTTCATTGTTGCACTTTGGAATCTCAGAAGTCTTAAGTATGAAGATGACTTTATAGTATTTCCAAACACAGATATGGGCATAAAAATAATGGGAAAGTAAGGATTTATAAATAAGATTTTGTGTTTCCTTCAAAAACATGTGAACATATCATTTATCAAAGTGTATTCATACTTATTAGAAATGGTGCACCAAAAAAAAAACCCATTTTGGCCACTCATAGTTGAGAAAGTCTATTAAAAGGCTTTCATTTTTATAGTTTTTTAAAAGTCACCTATTTATTTGAAGTTTTATATAAAGGATGTGATAATTATTAAATAATATCTTTTAAAATTATGCCTGACAATGTGAGACATTTAAAAATTTGCTAACTTGTTTAACCTTCTTTACTTAAGTTAAAGCACTTAAAGTTTTCACTGATGCATTTTTAATGTGTCATCCAAGGTGTCAGATTTAACTATGCCCTGCAGACATGCAGAGTTGACTGTTCTCTGCTTAAATTAATGGTATCTTTTGTCAAAAGTCTTATTAAAATAATAATAAGATAAAATGTTTTATAGTTCATTAAAAATTAGGCAAAGTGATTATAATAAAATCTTTTTAAAAAGATATATTACAAAAAGATGTAAACTGTCAAGTAATAGAGTAGTCTATATTATATTATTTAAAGGACTAACTTATCTTAAAAGAATTCTAAACTGTTGTTTTCGAGGAGATGAATTGCAACATGTACATTCTTATATTGCCACAATAATATTTCTCATACTTATTATTATCTCACTATAACCCAGTGACAAACTCATTCTTCTAGGTACACACACACACACACACACACACACACGCACACACACACATACAAAATGTTGCATGAAATCATAGCTACTTACCATCTGATAGAGCCAATTATTTCATTATTCTTTCATTTTTTGTTTGACCCCCCAAAAAATTATTCACAAAATATATACAAATCTTCTCTTTTGAGCTCATGAAACTTTCTTGATGAATAATTTAACCTTAGAATAAATTATCATGAGAAGCTTCTTCTAAAGAATAAAATATTGCAGTAACTCAAAGCATTACCATTTTTCTGCCAAAATACATTTTGTCATATAAGTGTAACTCTTTGACAGAGATATTATCCAGTTGCCCAAGTTTAGGGAGACATTGATTTTTTTCTCCTAAAATAACATTATTCTATTACTGCTGACTGTGGGGGAGAATTTTAAATGTGCCTGATGGAAAGTGTAGTTGAAGAAAACCAGTGTGAGTGTTTGAAAGGATATTATCATCCCCAGAAAGGGAGATATTATAGAATTTATAACTATGATTGATTTGCATGATATTCAAAGGTAGCACATATTCTACATACTCTTGCTCTTTAGAGGTAGGTATACGTATGTACATGTATTAGGTGATGATACATTTACTTCAAATAATGTAAGTTGATTTTGAAGAGCAATTATGATTTCTGTAACCTCAAGATGGCTACTCTCTCAATGTTAATAGTAAATACAACTTCACAGCATGAATGCCACAAATAATAAGATTTCTATTGAAAAAAAATCTATTGTTGGCAGAGGTACAGCAACCAAAATCAAATGAAAAAAATTCATCACCCAAAGTTAAGATGATGGAAATGACAAGCAGATATTTCAGTAACAGAAAGTTCTGTGCACTGATTTACCTTGCATAGAAGTAAGATATGCGTGTTAAAATAACAATTTAGCATTTCCCCCTGTGTAGTTATGTTACTTTAGAAAGAAACCAAGTCAAGGAGAAAAACTCTGTACTGTAGAGAATCTTGAATAACACTATCTGCTCTATTTAGGTCTTCGCTACAAAATTTTTGATTCTCAGGTTTCATATTCACCATTGGTGCTCAAAGATAGGTTGAGCCCCTACCATAAAAATGCAGGAGACCTCACTTCTATACATTAAGATCCTAAAGAATAAAATGATTTGTGTATATGACTTTGTGTATATGACTTTGAGCATAGTCATATAATATCTATTTCTATATAACTGTTAAAGTATAAATACCTGCATTTAAATGTAGTGCAAATATATTCTTTCTAAAATTTAAAGAAAAATCCTTATTATGATAAGAATCTTTAAAGGAAGATTAAAATAAATAGAAAGGGGATGCATTTCCACAAAATAGTAACACCATAAAATTTATAAAACCTCACAGTTTAGTCAATTACTTCTATTCTCCCAGGAAGCACAGTTTCCTGGAGGAAAGATTCAGGAGTAGTTCCAACTTGGTGGTGTGTCTGAAGAATGGTGGACTAGGTAGTAATTGAAATGTCAAACTTTCTCTGGGTTTTTAATTGAACACTGCTCTTATAATACTAATATAGGTGGATATGGCAAATGTTTTAGGGCATAGTGAAAATTTGAATAACTTAGCAGGTGTTCATTATGCTCTCATAGAAAAAATAACATGACTGAAGTGATTTTAATTCACTCAGCATTCAATATCCCCATTAAATTTTACCAATTTGAAAATCCCTTTGACTAAAACCCAAAAGTAATATTAACACATGTACTAAATATAATCTTCCAAGTATTCAAATAAATGCTGAGTTAGACACAGGGATTCTGCACTGTCAGGGGCAAACTTGAAAAATGTACCAATTTGAGTGTTTAATTGGATTATTAATAATAAAAACTCCAAGAATTTTAGATATAATGGAACAGATATTTATTATTCATTTAAAACTTTTTGTAGATTCAAGAAAAATATGTGGATTTATTTTTACTTAATTTATTAAGTTTAAACATAAATTAAATATATTTTAATAAAGAATTTATTTCAGGGTTTTTTTTTTAAGACAGTCTTATGAGGTAGCCCAGGTTGGCCTCAATTTCATAATTTTCCTCCCTCAGCCTCTGAAGTGTTAGGATTATAAGCATGTACCACAAAACCCAACAAAAAGAATACTTCTATTCTTATTTTATATTACAATAAATTGGATCATTCCCATTAATTAATACTAAATACTATGTAATATCCTATTCTAGTATTACATATTAAATTCATCTGGAAGGAGGATTATTGCTATACTACTTATGGATTGTTATTTTACATAAATATATCACAATAGTGATACAGAATGAGGAAAAATCAAATTACATACCTTTTAAAAAATCCATACACTTTTAATATAAACACTAAATTTAAAGTACAATTATAAAGAAGAAAGTAACACAAATATGAACAGTGCAAACATCTTTTTAAAAGTTGTTCAGTAAAAAACAGTGAATACTGACATATTCAGAGTTTTCCTCCATCAGCATTTTGGGGGCCCTGACATTTTGGTGAGTTATTTTTTGGTCATTAATGATGTAAGAATTGGAGAGGAACTGTATATAAGAAACATTTATTAAAAGAGAGTATAACATTACCACAAATATCAAAAACATTTTAACATGAGTATTTTCTTAATTCATAATAAACTAAAAATGGCAAAATTAAAGAAAAATTTAAGTAATTGCATGATTTGATCAGAATGGAAGAAAAAAGATTGTCATGTTCCAGGGTCTAAAAAAATTCATCACAATTAAAAGGAATACTGACTTTTTAAGTAGAAATTTGAGCAAATGCAATTTTTACAAATGAAATCTGTTTGACTTGTTTCAAGGCATAGTCATAAAAATTCAGCTTTCTCTTGATATTTATCCATGTCCAAGAATGGTACCACCACCGAATAAACTAAAAGCTCAGTTTATATCTTACATGGTGTGTAAGTTAAATGAAGAGTCCAGGAGCCATAAGCTCCTCTCACTCCATTTGATTTCTTGAAGTGAGAAGAGGCACTGCAGAATTGTTCTCATTATATGCTCCAAAGCTAAAATGATACAGTGATTTTTGAGTTTAGAGAACTTCACATTCAGTTTTCTGTGAAGAAAAGTGGTAAGTTTCATGGATATTTCCTCTGTCTTGAGTCTTCTCTGTCCTAGACTCATCATTTTATTCCCAGAGCAGAGTGATTTTCTAGACCCTGTTGTACACATAACAGAGATCAGATGCGGAGAAGAAGGTTGAGAAGTGACCAGAGATTAGCAAGAAGATGATTTGGATGCTCTGGATTGGTGTGATTTCTGTTTATTTAGAAAGCATTACATGATTTGCTTAAAGATTATGGAGAAAAATAATCAGATAGTGATGAAACTCTGTGGAATAGCTTGAAGAGAGATGATAGGGATTTGAGAAAGCAGCTGATAATCTTCTCAACAAGAAAAGCTGAAAGACCACATGCTAAGAATTACCTTACTTGATCTTTTCCAACTCTTCCTCATTAGCATTGTCTGTAAATGAAATAAAGCATTTCATTACCTTTTCACTCCAGTACAGAAGAGGCAGCCATTGTTTTCTAGAGGAAACCTAACATTTATTAGCTGCTAAAACAGCAAACTGTTTCCAGCAACAACTACAGTGAGACAAGAATTGTTTTTCACACACACAGAGCCTGAGAAGCACCTTTTAACATTCAAGCAGTCTTTCTGGTGAGAGTTCATTGGCTTTATTCTTTGTGTGAAGAAACGAAACAGTATATTTTAAATTGGATGAAAAACTTGAAATACCTTTAATTATTGACTAGAGGAAATACACTGAGTTTCATGATTCTTAACTACTTTTTTTTTGGTGGTGGATATTGATGGTGTACTTGACTTTACTGGGTATATAATAATTTTTCTTCAAACACATTTAAAGTCTGTTGCTTTGTTGTCTTCTTAGAATTGTCCCTGCTGCCAATCAATTCTTTTTTTTTGCAGTACTGGGGTTTGAACTCAGGGCCTCACACTTGCTAGTTAGATGCTCTACCATTGGAGCCACCTCACCAGCCCTCTTTTAATTAATCTTTAACTATGTCATAACAAATGCTTCCAATTGAGAAAAATGCCACACACTGTGATGGATATCAGTGCATCTTCCTGCTAAACCTTTAGCTAAAATATACCCTTCAGGCTATTTTGTTTGTGTCACATTAAGAGCTATTTATGGCTAAATGTTTTAATTAAACTTCTGAAGATTTGTGATGAGTGTCTCTTGCATAAACTAAGTCAGAAAGCTCAAAGATTAAAAAAAAATTCTCTCTGCTTAAAAAAATTTCTCAATGAATGCTGACACGTTAACCTTTCTGATTAACCTATTCATCCTGTCTTACCACAGTCTTTAAGGCAGATGAAGTGGAGAGAAGGGAATATTTGGGGCAAACAATATAACATAAAGAAATGCTTGCCATGCTTGTATATCAAGGAAGCCCACTGGTGGCTTTAAGAATGGTATCCCCTTCAGCAGAATTCACTCTAAAGGAGGACCATTTTAGGAACTATTTAGAGATGGCTAACATGCAAAAAAAGGAGAGATTTTAGTTTTATAAGACTAAGACAACCTTTGACCAGAATTTAAAAAATAGAATTATATAGTGATTTTAGGATAGCAAAAAAGAAATTGTCAAAGACAATGACACATTCCTTTTATATGTAGATAATGGTTGTACAGTGTGTATTTTATCAACATACACTGTATGTTAAATAATGGCCAAAACATGGAATAGTAATTGATTTCCCAAGGTTGTAATAATTCTCCCTCCCTTTTTTCAAATGGAACCAGGAAACTGCAAATCATTGTTACCAAATGTCTCTATTATAGAGACATTTTATGTTTTCTAAGTGTTAAGATCCAATTCATTTTAAAGCAACAAATACAATCACTGGGTTGTACAGGTAGACATGTATCAGACATTTGTTGTTGATGTTAAAGAAGTCATTGTCATTGGGAGCAGCGGTACCACCAGCAACAGTGACACCATCTGTTCTTTCATCATCACCAAATGGCATTTGCAAACCGAATTCTTTAGTGGTATGCCATATCCACAAAACTGTCCAATTAGGAATCAGATGAGAAATGACCAACTTTCTCAGAAAACAGAGTTTCAATGGACAGAGCAAGGTAATTCCTAGAGACAATATATGGAGAAAAACCAAGTGAGAACAATTAAGATAAATAAGTAAAAAAGTAAAATCTCTTAACCCATGGTCATTTATCGTCACATTTAGCATCTAAGAATCTTATAAAACTCCGTTCTATAAGAAATGCTATGCTGTAAGTAAAAGGGCTTAGACCAATAGGCAGAGTGAAATCTCATGATAATACTCAACAAAATAACAAGGACTCAATACTGATGGTCAAAATCACATTCCTTGACTCAGAGACACTGCCTACAATTAACCTTCAAGACAAGAAGCAAAATATAGTTCTGATATTTTTCCTGTCTCACAAAATTGGCTTTCTAAACATGCTGCATGGTTTTACTTTTCAGATTGGGAAACTGACACAAACAAAAAGTCAGTGATTTCCCTAATTATAAGTAGGAGAAATTTGGCAGTTATGAGGACCAATTCATTATTATACTGATTCAGCTCTGAAAGTTCTATTTTTAGATACAGTAATTCTCAAAATGGTCCCATTTTTATAACAAAACATCTGCCCTTTTAGCCAAACCTCCTAACAAAGCAATGGGTTAAGTATCTCACACCCAAGTTCCTTTTTTGTTGTTGTTAGCTGGGTTAAGGGAAACACAATAAAAACGAGAAAAAAGTAGAAAAGTTAAAAAGCAAATTAATTTAATAGATTTAAATACTAATACTGTTGTCTTTGCTATGTGTGAGATTTGTTAAAAAGAAAGATTGGGGAATGTTAAAGATAGGAAATGAAGCACATTTTAGAAAAATAAGATTTAATTTTTGCTCTATGTTTTTAACTGCAGCTAAGAAACATATGAATTAGTTCTAAAGGTGTCAGTAACTAATATAGCACAATTAAAATTTTTCATTTGCAACTCAATTCTTTTTGAAGCTAATAAAAAGAATAAGAAACAGAGAACTGTGATCACTGTTAGAGCTATAGAAGCATTTGTTTTTAAGAGATTACAAATCTTCATTTTTTTCTTTCATCTTTTGTTGTGATTTTTACACAGTTGTATTGTTAATGTACATACAAAAAATCACAAAATGGTTAATTCATACAACTTACAAAAATCTATATTTATCCTTTTGTAGGTAGATATTTCTTCAGATTTTGTATACTAATTCTGAAAAATATAACAATTAAGTCAAAGAAAAACAAAATTTTTTTGAAATTCACTAAAGGCCAACTAGGGTCAATTCAGATGTTTCTTTGGGTTTTCTATTTTTTTTTTTTTTTTGCCTTAGCCAAGCAATTTGTAGTTCTAGGTTCTAAGAGAGTGTGTAACACAAATAACTCACTTTTAGTTCACAAATTCTCCAATGAAGAAAGCTGTGGATTGAATTCTGCTAGAAAAAGAGCCAGAAAGAACTCAAACACACCATCAGACAAAAATACCATATATCGGACAAACATGTAGGCACTACACATTTTGCAGGTTCAACAACAGGACATGCAAATGAAACAGAAATGACAGTTGTACCATGCAATGCATCAACATGCTCCCCATGAAGGTTTTGGTTTCTTGTACACACAATGCTGGAGACTTAAAAATAGAGATATCTAAATCTGCTCACATCTGGGGCTTTCTTTTTTTTTTAAAGACTCAATCATGAACTCAATGGAGAAGATTTTAATATTGGCAACTATGAAATACATTTGCTATTGCTCATTCTACACTTCTTAAATTGCTGTAATTAGATATGCATGTTTTTGAGGCTTTAGTAGATACAGTTGGCTGATAGGTTTTCAACATATTCTTCAGTTTTACTGATTTCCAGAAGTGGCAATCCACAGAAAAAGAAATCATCTCAGCTGCAATATTCATGGAATATATTGTCAGTGTTTATCAGTGCATAAAAAACTCACAAGGTAACTGATTTCCAGTTGTTCCCTTCCCGTTTTTCAACACTGCTTTCTTAATGTTAATATTCTATTTCCTACTTGACTGTTAGGACTTGTCTGTTAAAGACCTTTGAGACTCATCTCTCCTATTCTCTATTTTAATACATGTAAAATATTTAGCAAAGTTTTATAAACACAGGAATAAAAATAAATATGTGGTTTTTGAACCGAAGTCTTCTGTCCCAAAAGCCGAAAATAAATTATTTCTGAGCTGGTAATCAAAGACAACAGTACTCTTCTTATAATTTTGCTATGCAAGGCTCAATGCAAAGTCACCTTCTGTTCTTGCTATATGTCACTTATGTTAAGTGGAACTGTGATGCATTCAGTAGCTGACCTCCCAGTTTGAATTTCTTACTAAATAAGATTTGTTCCTGGATAATTTGTGAGAGTTCAGCATGCCATTTTTACTGAAGCAGTGTGCTTTACATTTAAGGCATAGAAAAATTTAATTTAAAGATATATTTGATCTTGTTTTTAGCAAAGTAATTTTGAATGTGTCCCAGAAAAATGCATTTAGCTAATACTAGACATGTTACTAAATGAAGAAAATGCATAGAGTGACATGTTTATTATATTCATTGTGATCATGAGAAATACTTGAGAAGACTAATATAGTTTGATTTGAATTTCATTAATAAAATAAATTTAAGAATTTACAAAATGAAATTAGGTCATTAGTTAGCCATAACTTAATGTTATTTGTGACAACCTCAGGGATTTGAATATTGAAGCAAGAGTAAAAACAACCTTAAAATACTTTCCCCTGGTCCTCTGAAGCATCCCTTCAAATTCTCACAGAGATGTATCTACATGATGAGCAGGCACTAGGTATAGGAAAGCTAGACTAGGTTTTGAGAGAAATCATAAGGATGTTTTATGTATTATGTATGACACTATATTATATGTTGTAATACATTACATATCCCCTCCCCCAAGATGATAGCATTGGGGATGGAGGTCAGTGAAGTATAGACATATTCAAGGAAAGGTGACATTGCAGATAGCTTGGATTTGAATGAAGGTGAGTGGGGAGGAGTTTGTGAGGCTACAAGTGAGGGAACCTGTGTCACTTGTTGGAGAGCCTGAAAATTCTGCATCAAGAGTTTCCATCTACCTAGAGAAATAGGCACAGGTCACTGAAGAAGTAGAAGAAGAAGGAGGAAAAGGGGGGTTTCAGAACCTAATGGAATGCATACTAGATGAGTTACAACATTTTTCTTTATTTTCTTAATTGACACATCAAATCGCATATATTTATGGGTACCATAATATGGTTCTATACTTGTACATGTTGTTTATTGTCCTAATCAGGGTAGGCACATCTATCTCCTCAAGCATTTATCATTTCTTGGTGAAATTCCCTCAAAATCCTTTCTTCTAGCTCTTTTGAAGTATGTAACACATTATCATTGCAACAGCACACCAGAACTATGTGTGCCTATCTAATTGTGACTTGGCACTACTGACCAACCTTTGCCATCCCTCATATTCTCTCCAGTTTCAGGTAACCCCAATCATTCTACTCTCAACTGCTATGAGATTAACTACTTTTAGATTCTATGAGTGAGATCGTGTCTTTCTGAGCTTGCCTTATTTCAGCCAATGTGTCCTCCTTTTCCATCCATCTCACTTTTTTTCATTGAATAGTGTTCCACTGTAGTGTATTTTTTAAAAAGACAGCTATTATGATCCCTGTTCAGAGTTTCAAAACACAGCTAGTTTTAAAGATCTTAAAAAAATTTGCAATAGAATAACTGTTTAGGTCAAAATAAAGAAAAAAACCAAAAAGCATACTTATATGTACATGCTGACAATTTTCACAATGTAAAGCATTCACTTAGAAACTCAGATTTAAATCTAGGATATTAGAATTATGAAAAAATTGGTTTTTAGTAGCTCTGAGGAAGAAGAAGAATGAGGGGGACATCAGCAATGGAATGGGAGGGCAGAAGAATAGTTTCCCAGTGTGTGCAGCAGAATAATCCAGTGCTACCTGAGGCTCTGAAAGTGGAGGGCACAAGGTTAGGCAGTGAATGAAAACTAACTGGCCGTAAAGGAATTATTCCTAAAAAGCTGGGATAGTCAAAGGGATTTCAGTTATGGAAACAGTGTAAGGATTTTTGGAGGAAATGTTTGTATGAAGGGTGGAGGTGGCTAGAGAGAGATGATAAAGAGAAAGGAAAAGCATTACGAAACACTTCAAACACTGCTTGAAGAAGCAGGGAGGATGTAGGAGGAATAGGATGAACTTGTTCAAAATACACTGTATGCATGTGTGGAATTACCACAATAAAACCGTCCTATTATTAATGTACACTAATTCAAATGAAAGTTAAACTATTACAAAAGATAATGAGTAAAAAATAAACTCAATAGAGGATATATTATAATGGATAGATAAAATTATTCACTACATAAGTGTTATTTCTTTTTCTAATTATAAGTAATTAAATGAAAGTCTAATGTTATAAGGATTTTAAAAAGATGAATATGACCAGATTTTTGATATTTTACTCTTTCATATACCCATTTGTTTACATCCATATTCATGTATGAAAACTCACTGATAATCAGATCCTGGTTACTACAATATTTTTAATTGATTTTCTTAATTAGCAACATATATTTTATGCCTAAAAGTGGCCATGGAGATTGAAGAATTTTTGCAAGGACCATTGAAGAAAAAATAATGTTAGAACCTAGAACTACTTTGCCTGTGCTGGCATATATTTCTGTATACTTTAGATAAACTCAGCAACTTCATTGTAAGGTCTCTTGATAGCCACTTGATCTCCCTAAACCCTTAGCTTGATGTTAGAATGTTTAATAAAGATATCTTTAATGTAAATATTCAGCAGACTATCTACCATCAAACCATTCACAGATTTACAACAGCTGTCATATCTTTCCAATTTCAAGTAATATTGTGAGATTAGATTATTTAGGGATACAAAGGACCTCAGGCATTTAGCTATTTTCTTGTGAAGTACTTTCCTTCATTAAAATAACAAAGAACCCCAATCAGGAATATTCTATCACCAAGTTTTGTTGATTTTTACCTCTGACAGGTAAATCTGCCAATTCCCCCTTCTCTGCCTCTGACAGTTCTAAACCAAACCTCCTTCATCTTTTACCTGGATTTTTGCAATAGCTTCTTAATTGGTCTCCAAGCATCCATTCTTACCCCTTCAATTTATTTTCTACAACATAAGTACTGAGATGCTTTCAACAGGCAAATATGGTTATGTCACTTCTCATTTTCAGACCTGTCAATAGCTCCCTGTTACTCTTTGGGAAAAGACCAACAAACCTTAACATGGACAATGGACCCCCCGCCCCTACAGTCTGGACATCTCCCTTACAGTCCAGTGTGCCACATGTGGTGTACCATGCACCATGTTCACACACACTATTTTCTTCTTCCTCTTCTAAGCTCTAATACCTTTTAGCTCTTGAAATGCAATATGGTTTCTGTAGCCACAGGGCTTTTCATGTGTTGTTTCATCTGTTTGAATAACTTCTTCTCTTCCTGGTTTTTTTTTTTTTTTATTTTTTGTCTTTTTAACTCCTATTCCCACTTCATACCTTAGTTCCCATTTAACTTCCTTAGAGAACCACCCTCCTGCTAATTAGAACAAATTTTCCTATTTTCCTGTTTGCTTTTTCAGAAACATGTACCTCTCTTTCATGGTACTTAACACAGTTGTCATTTTATATTTCTTTTGGTGATCATTTGATTCCTTAGTTCTGCACTGGGAACAAGTTCTATTGTATCCCAAGTATTCAGCACAGAAAGTGGTTTACAGTAGCCTCCTGGTGAAACCAAGATGATTTGAATTATGCAGAAAATGGATACTTCTAATTTATTCCTATGCATAGACTAAACAGAATTTACTTCTTGGTTTGTGCTAGGTGAAATAATGTCTTCTGAGTTTGTGACTTGTAAAATGATGGGTTACCATTTATAAATTTTTATTGTAAAAGCTTTCCCATACCACCCTTCCATCTGTACAAGTGTGTATCTGCACACATACATACCCAATTTTACCCTATTAGGTATGCACAGTAGGTAACATTTGGGAATGCTTGTTGGAAAAGAAAAAAATTCACCTTCAATGAGTAAAGTATAGCTACTTAAGTCATATTGAGCAAATATTATACATGACTTTGTATATTTATTAATTTTTTAAACAAATGGAAAATGATCCAAAGGGGTGAATTTTAAAAAATAAAATTAAACACTATCAAATTTGACATTGGAGTTCACTATTTTTAGCTACAGCTTTAAGAAAAATATTAATAGTTTTTAGAAGATAATATACCCCAATTTTAATCATGCATTATCTTAAAACAGAAATACACAGATTGCTGAAACAGAGTATTTGAACTTGCCTAAAAATTATGCCTACTACAAAAATGTGTTACAATCAGGGCTCTAGTTGTTCCCATGCACATGAATGTATTCTGAGTCTAATAAATAATCTCTTGTAAATTGTGGCAGAAGGTGCACTGGCAAGCATACTGATGTAGGTCAAGCCTGAAACATTCCATGGCACTTCAATGACGTGGGGGTAATTGGCTCCTCTGTATCCCTTGTCAGCTTCTCATATCAGCATGGTGTGCAAGGAGGTACAAACCTCCAGTGCTGAAAAATGGGTAATATCAACATGGAAACCCATCAAGAATATGGAGAGGACTCACTTATCATTCAGTAAACAAATACCAGAAAGCAGAAACTCTGTTATAATTCCATTTCATTTTCTTTGTGATGGTACACCTGACAATACAGTCAACATAGTAGGGTCTAGATACCTCAATGTGGAATTTCAAATATTCAATTCACTGATAAATGTATTCCGTGAATGGACACTCATATTTACCTACAGTATAACATGTCTGAAATTGAGAAATAAAATTATAAAATGATACAAATCTGTTTCCTGTTTACAACAAGAGGTTCTGATCTGGAGCATGAAATAGGTCATTTGAGAGGAGAAAACACAATAAGCATGGGCTAGCAATACCCAGGAAACTCACAGAAACAAAGAACAGGCAAGGTTTTCATATGCAGCTTCTCTTTATTATTACTTCTGGGCCAAAAGAAGGCTCACAAAATTGAAAAAGTGAGAGCAAAACGGAGCTACTAGGCTGTGGGGGCACTTACCACATCCCTGGGTTCTCCTTCTTTAGGGGTAAGGATGACTGAGAGCAAAATGATTCCAAGATCATGGTCAGGATAATGGGGATCATTCAGAGGTAGAGTCACATCTGTGAGCCTGTGATTTAAAAATATTTAGGTTTTAAGTAGTCATTAAATGAATAAACCAAAAATTAATTTTAGCAATAATTTATCATTTTATTAATTTATCAATTTTGTCTCCCCTTACTTTCTTGGTACAATTTTTGTTGTTACCAAAATATCACCAATGTATTTTGTTACCCAATAAACTGTGAGTTGAATTCACTGGATGAATTTCTGTCCTTCCTGGGATTCTAGAAAAAGGCCCAAGAAAATACAATGCTACTCAAATCACTGCAAGTCCCTTCTTCATGATATTCAACCTCACAGAAAATGGTAGCCATTATTTTCTAATAATACAAGTCTAGTAACTAAATTAGGGCTATTGGTTGATCACTAAGTCCCATTTAGCTCTTTAGGAGGGTTTTTGTTAAATTTAAGTGGAGTATTATTTGAAGTAAACAGGTGAATGGGAGAAGAAAATATAATGCATAATTTGCCTCATCTACTCTGTAGATTCAATTATACATTGAAAAACATTATATAAGTATTCATATATAAAATAATGCTTCTAGTTTTTGGCTGTTTAAATAATTTCTAGATTCTAAAAGGCAAGGAAATCAATACTTAGAGTTGGGCAATGTAGGTTTTGGAATTAAACAAGCATGTCTGAGAAGATTATGAAGAACTCTGTATTACACACAATTTCTTTCAGGAAAAAAATGCAAAATACACATTCCACTAAAGATAGGCAGTATCTTGCTTGCCTTTTTCAATTAATGTTGAACACGTAAGAGGTTAGTACCTACCACAAACCTAAATTTCTGTGGAAACAGAAAGTTTCACAGAAACAAAAGTTTTTGAAATGCAAGCATTAGTAATACCACATAACATAAGATATGAAGGTAGAAGATACAAGGATGCATTGAAAGCTGTTGAAAAATGGGTGTTGGGAGGTAAAGGGGCAAGAGAGAGTAATAGAAGGGGTTGAACAGACCAAAGTAAAGCACACCCACAGTGGGCATGCATTGAGACACCAATTGAACATCAACTCAAATATTAATAATGAGAAACAGGACTGTAAAATAGGTAGTGTGTGCTGGGGGGGTACTAATGGGAGGGGGTAAGGTGATGAAGGAGATTGAAGTGAGGGTATATGGTAGATGGACTTCATATACCTATATGAAATAGAACTGAGAAACCCTTGCAATTGCTTTAAGTGGGGTGGGGAGGGGACAGAGGAGGAGAGATGATGGGGGCAATTAACTAATGTATAATATAAGTCTAACTGGAATTGTCACTATGAATCCTCCCTGTATTATGAATATATCCTAATAAAAATTAGTTTTAAAAACACAGACGTGAATACCTTTGAAAAAAAGTTTTGAAATGCTGGTAAATAGAGAATGTTCCTTTGCATGTTCTGTTGTCCACTTGTTCATTTCATTTACAAAATGTCTACTAAATACATATTAAATGCCACACAATGTACTAGTTTCTGAATACAAACCAGAGGTCAAAAACAAGATAATCCTTGTCTTCACAGGGCTTAATTTTGAGTGCAGTTGAATTCTATACTGGGAGGAAGGCTTTTTGGTGAAAGCTGGTCCAAGAAAGAATTTCCAGTGCTAGCTGCACATTAGAATCAACTGGGAATTTTTAGTAAGTACATACACACGAATATCACCCCTGAAGATTCTGGTTCCATAGATCAGGAATAGGGCCTACAAGTCTATATCTTTATGAAGCTCCCCAAATGATTTTCTCATACACCCAGGATTGAAAACTGCAGGTATTTTCAATGCTAATATTATGATACTAGGAAATTTTAATATATCAAATCAAAGAACGATTTCATGAAAAATATGGACCATTTCCTGGTGTCAGGGGTTTTAAATGAACCACAATCAACTTGTGCTAATAATATAACATTCATGATGCAAATTGCTCCAATATTAATTTAGCTACAACTAATCATTATGGTTTGGAAGCAACAAGTTTTTCCTTTAATTTTAACAAACACATATTAGGCATTATAGTGTATGTATTTGTGTGTATACATATGTATACATATATATATATCTATATATCTATATATATATATATACAAACACAATTCATACATATTTGGGAATACAGTTTGACATGGTTCCTTTCCCTATAATGACTACACTTGAAAATTAATAGAAAAATTTCACTTCATATTTATAATGATTACATGAAAAAGATTTACAAACATTTACAATTGCTTTATAATGCTTATTTTCCTTAAAAGAGATACCCTAATGCATATCAGTAAGCTTGCCTTATTTGTGGATTTAATACACATGTTTTGATGGTCAAAAATATAATAAATTAAAAAACAAATTACAAAAACAAAAAAATTAAATTCTCATGTTTGCATTACAAGGCTCAATTGAGGGGATTCCAAGATGGTGGCTAGAGGGAGGAAGCAGAAAGTGGGCCTCCTATAGTGAAATCTTGGAGAGACGCTGGAGACACATTTTGCAGGCATAATCACTGAGAAGAGGCATAACTTTGACCCCTCCACACCTCCAGCTGGTGCAGAGAATCTCCACTTCACATTAAACAGAGAAACAAGGAGGGCCACTGGGCCGCCAGTCGCCCACCCCAGACAGCTTGGGAAGACACGGACCAGGTGAGCTTTGCGGTACTGCGGTACTCCCACAGACAAGCCTGGGCCAGAGCAGCATAGCCCCCTGGACAGACTGACCACCCCCGGAAAAAAGAGAAACTGAGTAATAAGCAATAAGAGCAATAAAGACACGCAGGAAAGAGGGTGGGGCACACTGAGCACCGAAGATTGGGGGAAGGGAATCCTTCCCAGGACTATAAATAAACTGTAAATAAACAAGCTGGGCAGGCCAGAGAGGCTCTGGTGGGAGCGGGGGCAGGGCGCGTGCCCAGCAACCAGGAGCAGGAAAGCTGGTGAGAGTGGCGGAGGGAGGAAAACTCCACAGGAGAGGAGGGAAGACCCACTTCCCATGTGAACTGTAAACAAAAATGGCGGCTGGAAGGAGCAGCAGCATCGCCCAGTAATCAGGAGCAGGAAGGCTTGTGAAAGTGGCAGTGGGAGGAAAACTCCACAGCAGAGGAGGGAAGACCCACGTCCCACATGAACTGTAAATAAACACACAGGCCTGACAATGCGGGTGCAGTGTCACCTTTCCCAGTGCTTGGAAAGGGGAAAGCCTGTAGCAGAGGCTCCTGCATAGGAGAACTCTGAACAAACAAAACCTGCGGGGCCAGGTGAGTGCTAAGCTCACCCCAGAGATCTGCATAAACAACGCCTCCAGCAACAGCAGGCTGACAGCAGCGGGCAGGCAAGCCACAGCTGCAGATACCATTCTCAGAACTGTCTGCAGACTCTTTTTTTTCTTTTTCCCCCTACCTTTGATGAGAGAACAACCGAATTACACCTGCAAGCTGAAAAACTTACTGAAACTGTATTGCATTTGAACTTGGGACACTTGGTGGGGTTTTGTGTGTGCGTGCGTGTGTGTGTGTGTGTGTGTGTAGTTTTGTTCTACTTTATGCATCCCCTTTGATGAGACAACTACAGAACAACATCTGAGGCACTATCTCCAGGATTGGAGACTGAGAAGGACACCCAAATTTTTAAGACTGAAACTTCATTGCATTTGAACTTGGAGGTTTTTTTGTTTTTTGGTTTTTTTTCTTTTAATTTTCTATTTTCCATTTTATTTTAATTCATTTTTATATATAGATATTTCTTTCATTTACTTAGTTTTTATTTTTATTCTTATCTTTATTTTTTTTATTTTTGATTTTCAATCCTCTCTCTGTCTCTCTAATGTCTGTCTGTTCAGCTTACTGTCAATTAGTAAACTAACGCTCCCTGTTTATACCTTTGAAACTTTCTTGTCTGAAACCTTGTTCTGCTTTCTCCCTCTTGTCTGTGTATTTGTTTTCCCCTTTTCTTTAACTTCTTGCTTTCCATCTCAGCTCACTCTTCCATTCTAAATATTTCCATTGTTATTATTACAAGCTAGAAAATACTTAATTGCACACAGTACAGGGACAGTAACAACACCAAAGACAATGACGGGAAGACAGAAAAAACAGGTAAACCAGTTTCCCCACAGCAAAAAATTAGTACAGGAACCAGAGGGGAATGAAGAAAACAGAAAATCAGATACAGACTCCAACAAAATGAAGATAAACTATGCCAAAGGACCCAATGAAGCCCACAAGAATAATTTAAAAGAAGACATACTACAAGTACTCAATGAGAATTTTATAGAGATGATACTGGATAGGGTCAACCAAAATGTACAGGAGACACTCAAGAAATTCCAAGACAACAAAAATAGAGAATTTGAAAAAGCAAAAGAAGAAATAAAGGAAACCATAGAAGCACTGTATAAACACCAAAATGAAACAGAGAACACAATGAATAAACGGATAAATGTACTCAGAACAAAAATTGACAACATTAAAGAGGAAACCACTCAGGATATGGAAAACCTCAGAAAAAAGTATGAAACAGAACTGCAAAACAAAATGGAAGGCCAATCCAGCAGAATAGAACAAACAGAAGACAGAATCTCAGAACTTGAAGATGAAATGGTAATTAAAGGAAAAACCGAAGAACTATTAATTAAACAACTCAAGACTGTGAAAAGAAAATGCAAGAACTCACCGACTCCATCAAAAGACCAAACTTGAGAATCATGGGCATCGAAGAAGGAGAAGAGGTGCAAGCGAAGGGAATGCGTAATTTATTCAACAAAATAATAACGGAAAATTTCCCAAATCTAGAGAAAGATATTCCCATACAGATGCAAGAGGTCTCCTGGACACCAAACAGACCAGATCAAAATAGAACTACTCCACAACATATCATCATTAAAACAACAAGTTCAGAAACTAAGGAAAGAATATTGAAGGCTGTAAGAGAGGAAAAACAAGTAACATACAAAGGTAAACCCATCAAAATCACAGCAGACTTCTCACAGAAACATTAAAAGCAAGAAGAGCGTGGGGTGAGATCTTCCGTGCACTGAATGAAAATAACTTCAACCCCAGGATACTCTACCCAGCAAAACTATCATTCAAAATAGATGGAGCAATATAAGTCTTCCATGATAAGCAGAAACTAAAACAATATGTGACCACAAAGCCACCACTACAAAAGATTCTGCAAGGGATTCTGCACACAGAAAGTGAAATCCAACATAACCATGAAAGGACAGGCAGCACCAAACCACAGGAAAAGAAAAAGCAAGACAGTAGAGAGTAACCTCAACTTAGGTACACACAATCAAACCTTCAAACAACTAAGACAACTAAATGACAGGAATCACCACATAGCTATCAGTACTAACACTTAATGTTAACGGACTTAATTCACCTATCAAAAGGCACCGCTTGATGAAAGGGATTAAAAAGGAAGATTCAACAATTTGTTGCTTACAGGAGACCCATCTCACCGACAGAAATAAGCATAGGCTAAGGATGAAAGGCTGGAAGAACATTTACCAAGCCAATGGCCCCCAAAACCAGGCAGGAGTAGCAATACTTATCTCTGACAAAGTAGACTTCATACCTACATTGATCAAACAAGATAAAGAAGGACATTCCATACTAATAAAAGGGGAAATAGACCAAAAGGAAATAATAATTATCAACCTGTATGCACCCAATGTCAACGCACCCAATTTCATCAAACATACCCTGAAAGACCTAAAAGCATATATAAACACAAACACAGTGGTTGTGGGAGACTTTAACACCCCATTATCATCAATACATAGGTCATCCAAACAAAAAATCAATAAAGAAATCCAAGATCTAAAATATGCAATAGATCAAATGGACCTAGTAGATGTCTACAGAACATTTCATCCAACCTCTACACAATATACATTCTTCTCAGCAGCCCATAGAACCTTCTCCAAAATAGATCATATCTTAGGGCACAAAGCAAGTCTCAGCAAATATAAGAAAATCAAAATTATACTGTGCATACTATGTGATCACAATGCAGTAAAAGTAGAACTCAACAACAAAAGTAAAGACAAAAACCATGCAAACAGCTGGAAACTAAATAACTCATTACTTAATGAAGAATGGATCATCGATGAAATAAAAGAGGAAATTAAAAAGTTCCTGGAAGTCAATGAAAATGAAAACACAACCTACCGGAACCTATGGTACACAGCTAAGGCAGTCTTGAGAGGAAAGTTTATAGCCATGAGTGCATATATTAAAAAGATTGAAAGATCCCAAATCAATGACCTAATGCTACATCTCAAACTCCTAGAAAAACAAGAACAAGCAAATCCCAAAACAAATAGAAGGAGAGAAATAATAAAAATAAGAGCTGAAATCAATGAAATAGAAACCAAAAAAACCATAGAAAGAATTAATGAAACAAAAAGTCGGTTCTTTGAAAAAATAAACAAGATCGATAGACCCCTGGCAAACCTGACTAAAATGAGGAGGGAAAAAACCCAAATTAGTAGAATCAGGAATGCAAAAGGGGAGATAACAACAAACACCATGGAAGTCCAGAAAATCATCAGAGACTACTTTGAGAACCTATATTCAAATAAATTTGAAAATCTTAAAGAAATGGACAGATTTCTAGATACATATGATCATCCAAAACTGAACCAAGAGGACATTAATCACCTGAATAGACCTATAACACAAAATGAAATTGAAGCAGCAATCAAGAGTCAACCCAAAAAGAAAACTCCAGGACCTGATGGATTCTCTGCTGAATTCTATCAGACCTTTAAAGAAGAACTGATACCAATCCTCCTTAAACTTTTCCACGAAATAGAAAGGGAAGGAAAACTGCCTAACACATTTTATGAAGCCAGTATTACACTTATCCCAAAACCAGGCAAAGACACCTCCAAAAAGGAGAACTATAGGCCAATCTCCTTAATGAACATTGATGCAAAAATCCTCAACAAAGTAATGGCAAACCGAATTCAACAACACATCAAAAAGATTATTCACCACGACCAAGTAGGCTTCATCCCAGGGATGCAGGGGTGGTTCAACATGCAAAAATCAATAAATGTAATAAACCGCATTAACAGAAGCAAAGACAAAAACCACTTGATCATCTCAATAGATGCAGAAAAAGCCTTTGATAAGATCCAACATCATTTCATGGTAAAAGCTCTAAGAAAACTAGGAATAGAAGGAAAGTACCTCAACATTATAAAAGCTATATATGACAAACCTACAGCCAGCATTATACTTAATGGAGAAAAACTGAAACCATTCCCTCTAAAATCAGGAACCAGACAAGGATTCCCACTATCTCCACTCCTATTCAACATAGTACTGGAATTTCTAGCCAGAGCAATTAGGCAAGAAGAAGGAATAAAAGGAATACAAATAGGTAAAGAAACTGTCAAAATATCCCTATTTGCAGACGACATGATCCTATACCTTAAAGACCCAAAAAACTCTACTCAGAAGCTTCTAGATATCATCAATAGCTATAGCAAGGTAGCAGGATATAAAATCAACATAGAAAAATCATTAGCATTTCTATACACTAACAATGAGCAAACTGAAAAAGAATGTATGAAAATACTTCCATTTACAATAGCCTCAAAAAAATCAAATACCTAGGTGTAAACCTAACAAAAGATGTGAAAGACCTCTACAAGGAAAACTATACACTTCTGAAGAAAGAGATTGAGGAAGACTATAGGAAGTGGAGAGATCTCCCATGCTCATGGATTGGTAGAATCAACATAGTAAAAATGTCGATACTCCCAAAAGTAATCTACATGTTTAATGCAATTCTCATCAAAATTCCAATGACATTCATTAAAGAGATTGAAAAATCTACTGTTAAATTTATATGAAAACACAAGAGGCCACGAATAGCCAAGGCAATACTCAGTCAAAAGAACAATGCAGGAGATTTCACAATATCTGACTTCAAACTATATTACAAAGCAATAACAATAAAAACAGCATGGTACTGGCACAAAAACAGACATGAAGACCAGTGGAACAGAATAGAGGACCCAGATATGAAGCCACACAACTATAACCAACTTGTCTTTGACAAAGGAGCTAAAAATATACAATGGAGAAGTAGCAGCCTCTTCAACAAAAACTGCTGGGAAAACTGGTTAGCAGTCTGCAAAAAACTGAAACTAGATCCATGTATATCACCCTATACCAAGATTAACTCAAAATGGATCAAGGATCTTAATATCGGACCCCAAACTCTAAAGTTGATACAGGAAAGAGTAGGAAATACTCTGGAGTTAGTAGGTATAGATAAGAACTTTCTCAATGAAACCCCAGCAGCACAGCAACTAAGAGACAGCATAGAAAAATGGGACGTCATAAAGCTAAAAAGCTTCTGTTCATCAAAAGAAATGGTCTCTAAACTGAAGAGAACACCCACAGAGTGGGAGAAAATATTTGCCAAGTATACATCAGACAAAGGACTGATAATCAGAATATATAGGGTACTTAAAAAACTAAATTCTCCCAAAACTAATGAACCAATAAAGAAATGGGCAAGTGAACTAAACAGAACTTTCTCAAAAGAAGAAATTCAAATGGCCAAAAAACACATGAAAAAATGCTCACCATCTCTAGCAATAAAGGAAATGCAAATTAAAACCATGCTAAGATTCCACCTCACCCCTGTTAGAATAGCCATCATCAGCAACACCACCAACAACAGGTGTTGGCGAGGATGCGGGGAAAAAGGAACCCTCTAACACTGTTGGTGGGAATGTAAACTAGTACAACTACTCTGGAAAAAAATTTGAAGGCTACTTAAAAAGCTAGACATTGATCTACCATTTGATCCAGCAATACCACTCTTGGGAATATACCCAAAAGACTGTGACACAGGTTACTCCAGAGGCACCTGCACACCCATGTTTATTGCGGCACTATTCACAATAGCTAAGTTATGGAAACAGCCAAGATGCCCCACCACTGACGAATGGATTAAGAAAATGTGGTATCTATACACAATGGAATTTTATGCAGCCATGAAGAAGAACGAAATGTTATCATTCGCTGGTAAATGGATGGAATTGGAGAACATCATTCTGAGTGAGGTTAGCCTGGCCCAAAAGACCCAAAATCGTATGTTCTCCCTCATATGTGGACATTAGATCAAGGACAAACACAACAATGGGATTGGACTTTGAGCACATGAAAAAAGTGAGAGCACACAAGGGAGGGGTGAGGATAGGTAAGACACCTAAAAAATTAGCTAGCATTTGTTGCCCTTAACACAGAGAAACTAAAGCAGATATCTTAAAAGCAACTAAGGCCAATAGGAAAAGGGAAACAGGAACTAGAGAAAAGGTTAGATCAAAAAGAATTAACCTAGAAGGTAACACACACGCACAGGAAATCAATGTGAGTCAATGCCCTGTATAGCTATCCTTATCTCAACCAGCAAAAACCCTTGTTCCTTCCTATTATTGCTTATACTCTCTCTACAACAAAATTAGAGATAAGGGGAAAATAGTTTCTGCTGGGTATTGAGGGGGGGTGGGGGAGAGGGAGGGGGCGGAGTGGGTGGTAAGGGAGGGGGTGGGGGCAGGGGGGAGAAATGACCCAAGCCTTGTATGCACATATGAATAATAATAGAAAAAAAAATTATAAAAAAAAAACAAGACACATCAGTTGTGTCTAAATTGCTGTGTGATCTGCTGTTTCCCTGCCCTTAATTTTGTAATACATGCCTCCCCAAAAGTAAATGATGCCCCCAAAGCAAGGTATAAGTTACAGTAACCCTTCCAAGCCAAATGGGTTTATAATGAGCTTACTTTAAATGATAAAGTAAAAATTTTAGATTTGTTAGATTTGTTGAAAGACAGCATGTCTTTCCATTTGTGGAAAAATGAATCAAGCATGTATAGTATTTGAGATAAAGAGCATTAAATAAGATCTAGTTTTTGATGAGCAGTATTAAGGTATACAACAATAATTTTTGTGATAGTAATATAGTCTATTCCATGCAGTTTTGAGTTATGGTTGCTTAGACCTACTGTATGTATACAGATAAATTTGAATAATGTTAAAGTACTAAATTCTATGCATCCTGAGACTTCACAGTTTTTCCTTGACACCATAGACCCACAGATATGAAGTGTCTACTGTGCATTTATATGGTTATTATTCATTTTTCTATACCTAAATACATCTGATTTATACATAAACTGAAATGGAATACTAAAATATGTGAGCATATGAAGTTATAATTTGATGTGTACATGGCCTTGAGGGGAGGAAATGGTTAACTAGTTACAATAAAATAAGCACCACATCAAAATATGCACTAAATGCTTGCATCAAGTTTCTTAATGCAAGTTTCTAATGCAGAGGTCAGGAGGAAAAGTAACTGTGGCCTTTCCAGAAGAATTGCGCAGTCTATTCTAGTTTTGGTGTTCATGAGAATGGAGACATACACCACTTAGGAAAGTTCTTCCAAAGGTGGGAGCCAGCAGTCACCTAAGTTGTATCCTTAGGCAAGTCAGTGGGAGGGTTTAGTTTGGAATGAAGAACATGTAGGAAGGACAACAAAGGCTGTTTTTTTTTTGTTGTTCAGATCCTGCACCCCCTAAAAAAAAAGACCATTGTAATAATAAGCTGTGTTCAGACTTAGCTGACTATAGCACACAAGGGGTGCTCTAATGTACATTTCTCTACTCATCTAGATTTATAGAAAAAGAAATGGTTGATCCGGTCCATGACATGTTGTCTTATTTCCCACTATCCTTGTCACATAATGTAACAAGATCACTCAAACCAGGAATTCCTTCCCCTTGCAACCATCAAAGATTCCACAGCTTTTTCTATAACCCATTTCAGCACTACTTGACTTTTTAAAAAGCCTATTTCTGTTTCTTCTCAGTATAATAAATTCTTAGTTCCTGTGTTGAAATGTATTTAGAAAAGTATGTGCCCATTATTAGGTACAGAGAGTGATTAATACAATGAATAATAATATAACTTTACAACTAGTTAAGCAATGATAATGTAACCAAGCAAATGCAACCTGCCTCCACTCACTTTTGGAGCATTTCTTAGGAACCTGCTAATGGCAAACTGATGATGGCAACTGATGTTGGCAAAATCAGGTTCTACCTTGGTTCAAGTAATGAGAGAATTGTTACTTTTAAAACAAAGCATACATGATTTATTTCATATATTATAGCTTGATTCCTGAATTAATAATTATGACCAGAATGAATAATCTTTATGCCTCACCTCAACTATCTGAGCAATGTAAGATTGAGGATTTTTTATCTCTAGATTCCTAGTACTTAGCACTGTGCTGGGGGACAGACATGTCCAAGAGTTTTTTTATTGAATAGTTATTGCTGAATGAGATGGTAAGGGAAGATGCTATGATTCTCTCAGTGGGTAGGCGAGAAAGATGAACTTAAGAAAGACTGACTAGCATGAAGGCTCACAGATGTAAATGACAGAAGTAACTAGAACCTAGACTTGCTGACATTTTTCTACTTCACAGGGCTAGCCATATGACAAGGTATAACAGTATTATAATAGTTAAAGGTTACCTGTTTAACTCCAATTGAGTGAGATCCAGAAACGCTGAGCCCATAAAGTCATCCTGCAGTCCAAAATCATAGTCAAATACCTATAAAACCAAAGAGACAAGGCATATTTCTAAATAATTTCAATAGAAGCTTTTAGGGAAAACATCTTGATTATAAAATATTGGTTGTTCATGTACCAAAACCAATGAAATTTCTTAATATTTGATTTAAAAAATTTGTTTGTATTTTGGAGTAGAGTCTCATAAAACATTCAAGCTGGGCACTGGTGGCTGATGCCTATAATTCTAGTTACTTGGAAGACTGAGATCAGGATTGTAGCTCAAGGCCAGATCAGGCAAATAGTTCATGAAACCCCATCTCCAAATTAACCAAAGTAAAATGGACTATAGCTGTGGCTCAAGCAGTAGAGCAACTGCTTTGCAAGTGTGAGAAGCTCTGAGTTCAAACCCCAGTCCCACCAAAATACAAAAAGTAAATTACATTTTTTTTACTTAATATGATTGATTTATATCAAATAGAATTTTAAGGAAGATGTAACAAAATAAAATAAAATGTAATAAATCTTCAAAAATGTAGGAAACACAAGTTTGGGGTATTTATTCTCATATTATAGAAAAGATGCTGGCATCAATGGAACCAAACTGAGTTATTATGGAATTCAACAAATATGTCCTCCCTATTGGTCTAGAGGTAGTGAGAATATAATTATACTTTCTTTATATATTTAGGTTGTTGAAGATAAATTCTGTCATAAAATAGTGCCATTTTAAACATACAAATAAGTGAAAGATATATATATATATATTATGATTAAAGTACTTTAAAAAACTATATTAAGGTTAAATCAAATGAAGGTTTTATTTTTGCAAGCAATTACTGGGGATTATACTAATGTGGATAGCAACAAAAGGAAAAGAAAAGTAAGGTAGAGCAAATTTTCTTCCTTTCATCAACATTCTTTATTCAATATTTCTCTGTTTCTTGCATCATTCTCATTAATATTATGATAAAACAGACACAAACCTGTGTACATACACACAGTTCAATGATGGGTGCGATAAGGACAAATAAAAATATGAGGGGTATTTTGGGAGCTACTTTACATAGGGAGTCCAAGAATGCCCTGAAGGAGGTATATTTGTGTACAGACTTGAATGATGGGAAAGATAAATTACATGCTAATATGGAGAAGAATACTTCAGTCAAAGGAAGCAGCAAACCCAGGAGAAAGATTGATGTGTTTCAGAATTAGCAAGAATCCAGCAGCACTGAGTCAAATTAAGAGAGATGGAGATTGAGAGAAGGTTGCAGGGACAGCTCAAAGCTAGGTCAGTTAGAACCATTTCCAAAAGAATCTATTTAAATGGGAACTGGCTAAGTTCCATCCATTTATTAATTTTTGTATTCATCAATTCCCTTAGCCAATATTGATTAAGTAGTTAATCAATATTAGAAATGGCCAGGAAAAATGCTGGCGATTGAGTAAACAGTGATGAGCAAAAATAACATCATCAATGCTTATCATTTAGTGAGAGAGACAGATGTGAAACAAGGAAGTGTATAGATGAACACAATTACAAAGTATGGTAAAAGAACACAAAGAATAAAGAACAGAACGAATAAAAGGGATATCAGGGAAAGGTTTTAAGACGAAATACATGCTACTAGGTAAAGTTTAGTGCTGTGTTTCACAACCTTTAAAAAGAGAAAATAGGGCTGGCAGAATGACTGAAGCAATAGAGTGCCTGCCTAGAAAGCATGAGGCCCATAGTACCCCCAAAATAAAAGAGAAAATATTTGTTTTGAGCACTGGAATAAATGAGCATAAAGGGATAAGTTTGATTCCAAATGGTGAGCCAATCCACCAGACTTTCTAGGATGTGAGATCCAAGAGTCTGAGAGAATCAATAGCACAGCATTTCTATATTCAATTCTTAGCACAATAGTTAAAAAGCTCAATACAAAGAGTAAGTACAGTAACCCAGAAACAGTTATGTTTTCTTTCTCAAATGCAGGTGTGCTTCAATGAAAAAAAAAACTTGAATATGCAAGAAATTGATTTTAAGATAAATACTTTGCATTACAAAAGAATTCTTAGATTTGAAGAGTCACAAGGGAATTTATTTAAGTAGTTAGCTTCCCTAATGCCTTTTATATCATTTGATTTACAAACAACATTTCAGGAGCACATTTATTATAGAAAGCTCAGCACTCATGCAATGAATATTCTCCTTGATCAGTTACACTTCTGAGTTGTAGTCATCTGCTCTGTGGTATATCACACGCACACACTGAAAATCTTAGGTGGCGGACATGTGTATACTTGCAGGTGGCTGCAGTAGTGTATTTGATAAGATAAAATTTACATCAAAACATTAGAGAAATTTCTTGTGCACTCTCTTCTAATAATGTCATTTTCAAGGTTGAAATCTTAGGGAAAGATAAGTGACATATAATCATTGAGGACACCTGGAGTACATCCACACAGATGAGGTAGAAAGTGATGAACCCAGTGAATTGAACAGTATAGATGCTCTAGTTGGGTGATTCAACATCCAAACTCACTTCATCCTCAAGATGAGAGTCTTCCTACTGTTCTAATGCTAGATATTTACTTTAGTTCTCAATTCCAATTAATCAGCAAAGGCATACATATGGGAGAAACACCAGAATCTATTCATTAAGGAAATCATTAGTTACACTGCTTGCTTGCAAACTCTATAGCTATTTGTCAGGGGGAGCATTGCTCTAGGTGGATCTTCAAAAATATAGAAAAGTAAAGAGAGAAAAATAGGGAAAATAGGGAGTTTCTCCTGTTGCAAGAACAACAAACATAGTTAAGGCTTGTTAATGTTTCCTTAACATTTATTATATTTTATCCTCCTTTTTTGGTGGAACTGGGATTTGAACTCAGGGCTTCATGTTTGCAAAGCAGGCACTCTACCACTTGAGCCACACTTACATTTAAACACTTTATATAGATTTAAACTTTTAATTTTTCATGACCCAGTTTGTTTCTATTTTTCAGATAAAGAATCTGAAGCTTACAAAGTTTATGTTATTCATCCTCAAATCCTTGGATTAAGATGAGGCAAGACTCAAATATTGTATTAGACTTCAGAAACAGAGCCTATTTAAATTTAACACCCACTCTGGGAAAAGCAATGGGAATTCAAACGTGAATGATTTGCATGAGATCCTTGTTTTCATGGAGGCTTCATTCCATGAACTAGAAACATTAGGTATCATTAGGTGGAAGTTACTTTGGCCTGGTAATAATTTTGTTCATTTTCAAGTGAATTTAAAACAAGAAATTATTATTATCTTGATTCAGTTATCTATTCAATTGCTTGGGGAGGGCGTCAGTGAATGGGCTTTTAGATATAAATCATAGAAAATTCAACTCACTGCTTTTAACATGAATGGGAATTTGTTGTTCAAACCACTAAATGGTAGAAGCTAAATAATTTTGTATTATGAACACTCAAAATTAATTTAAGTTCAGTGCTGTGACTCATGTCTATAAATGTCTGTAATCCTAGCCACTCAGGAGGTAGAGATTGGGAGGTTCAAAATTTAAGGCTAGCCTGGGCAAAAAGTTCACGAGATCCTATTTCAGCCAATAAAAAAGTTGGATGTGGCGGTATGTGCCTGTTACTCCTGCTATATTGGAAGCGTAAATAGGAGCACTGTGATTCATGCTGGCCTGGGCCATAAACATGAGATCCTACCCAAAACATAGCTGAAGCAAAAAGGGCTTTGGGAATGGCTCAAGTGGTAGAGCAACTACCTCACAAGTACAAGGCTCTGAGTTCAAATCCCGGTCCCACTAAAGAAAAAAAGCTACTAAAGAACAAAATCCAAAGACAATCTTTGGGTTCTCTTTCTCAGCTTCTTTAATTTTAGCAGTGTATATCATTAAGGAAACCTTTCAACCTGCATGCAGTGTTCCAATATACACACTGTAAATGGAGATGGTGACACACACATATATATGTATTATGTATTTACACGCCACATCACACACACATATTTTAGATATGTAATATGCGTGTATACACTATCTATACTCTCTTTCAAATCAGAACACATTTACTTTCCATCATTCTTTCCTGTGTACTTGAGATTCTGTTTCGTTTGCTTCTTTGGTTTGAGCCTAGTAAGATATTCCTTTTGAAATACGGGTTTTGACAATTGAATTTCTACATAGATGAATACTCATTCTTGAGCACAGAGACTAGCAAAGGGGCTAGCTAATATCTAATGTAATTTTGATAAGTTCATTTGTGACCCTTTGTAGACTGGGATCCATATAATTTTTTGTTAAGTAACATTCCATTAAAGAGAGTCACAGCAGAAATAATTAAAAATAAACCCCTTTCCTTCATGACTTTTCAGTGACATTAATGAGACCAAACAGTCCATTGCTGTCTGTATTAACACTTGCTTTCCTTTTCTACCATTTTCTTCACAAACATAGTTGCTCTAGCTCATCTCTCCTGACTGCCCCCTTAGAAGGGAAGCTTCCTTTATAGCCCATTTGTCTTTTATAATTCCTTTTATCCTCTATCTCAGCTCCTTATGATGAGGTAATTTCTTTTTCCTCATATGGATATTTCTTTCTCTCTAGAGATAAGGAGCAAAAGAACTCTCTGACCATGAAGGACTTCCCCATGGGTGGGGATGGGTTGTTTATGAACACTTACATTAATAATTATTGTGCCGTCATGATATCTTAAGAGACAGTTTGCTAAGTCTATTTAATTGATTTCCTTTAGCAATGTCCCCTTAAAACAACTGATTATGCCAATATAGGTCTATTCTCCCCATATAGGCGTCTAGAAAAATATGAATTATGCACTTAAAAGTTTCTCTTTTCATCAATGTTATAAAATGTGTTATTAGTATTTCAATAACATCTTCATTATTTATTTTTCCTTTCTTTAAGGGAGGGAAACAAATATGGGAAATACAATGAAGATTTAAGGGGAAGGAAGTTGCCCATAGATTGTTGAAAGAATGACCATACGATCTTTTGAGCTCATGTGCCAGTAGTGACAACTTAAAGAAATGGGTGGGACATGTCCTGCTGTGGTTAAAGTAGAGAAAAGTTTGGACACTGAATGGATATTTGGAATCTAGCAATAAAATAGTTTATGTGTCTAGACATAAGAATTAAAGAGAAGTTGGCTATGGAAACAAAACAAAGAAATAGGGTATTAATAAGCACTTAGATTGTAATTCCTTAGGAACTTCCATAAGTTTTTCATCTTTCTTTTAATTATATCAAATGATAGAAAAGAACCCTTCCCTTTTAAATTTTTGGTAATATACTAAATAAAGATTTTTTTCTTCTCTGTTATTTTCACCCTTCTCATTTCCCAAATATAGGATTTTGTTTGCAAACAGGAATGGTTCATCTCAAATAATAATTTATTCTCACTTCCTTTGATCAGGTCTTTATACAAAATAAGCTGTTCAAAATGATTTGACTTTATGGAATAAACAATTTAAGAGTTTATGCAGCAGGATTCTTTTTCCTATGGCAGGTTTCTTTCCTATTGCTTTCCTTTCTGTTGCTGATTTCTTGGTAGAAGCAGCCTTTTCTTTCTCACCCATGGCTTCTTTACTCAATCAAGAGCCTCTTTCCTTTTTTCCCTACTACAGGTTTCTCTTGCCTCTAACCGTGTCTCTTCTGATTTGGCCTCTAGCACTGCTGTGAAGAACGGTGTTCTGGTGTGTGGTCTTTGCATACAGGTTTAGCTTCAACGTGATTCTCAGGATTGTCAGTGGATTCTTCTTTAAGACTGGGATGAGTCCTCTTGCGTGCAGCTCAGAAGGCTCTTTAGATCTCTGGGCTTTTCAAAATTCTATTAAGGGCTGTATTGATAATCATGTGCCCAGGAACATTGTAGCTACTCTTCAGGGAAGCAGCTTTATTCCAAGCTATATAATTCATTTAATTTCCAGAAAGTACTTTCAGTCCAAATGCAGAAATCCCCCATGACCACCAGGAGCAGGTTGGAAATATTCAGCTTTCTTACATTAAACAGAGTAGCTCCATAAATATTTCTGAAGGCATTGATAATACCATTAGAGGTGACACAGGGTCCCCTGAGCTGAATATGATGATGGCCCTTGCCAGTTCTTGTTCACAGAGAGGCACAGACCTTTTTGAAGTCATTCCAAGCCTTAAGTTTCTTAAGAAGCAAACAGCCTCCTTGGTCTTCCTGCAGCTTTCAACTTCATCTTTCATTACCAAGTGAGTTTCAGGAACATTCTCAGTATCTTTAGATATGGTAAGTCCTGGTAAGTCCAAAGTAACCAGGGCAGAGCAGATGGCATATCATTTTTTGGGTTGACAACTACCAGCGGTGCTAGATTCTCGGAGCAGACATGCTGCCTTCTCAACACGTATTTCCAAAAGTGCCCTGGCATAACAGTGAATCTCACCACCTCAAACTAGGAAATGAAATCACAGTGCTGCCAGAACCTTAAGACTCAGCACTGGTCTAATGCCCTATCGATTCATTGATAGCATAGGTCCTTCTGTTGCTTATGTGCAAGTCGGTGTGAATAATGTTCACAATATCTGGTTGAATGGAAGCCTTGAATACAGCAGGCAAGTGACAGATGACTCCCTTTTTAGAAGTGTTAACCATATTAATGGAGGAGACAATGCTATGGCAGAAAGAAGAAAAAGTCATGCTCCTCTCAATCTGGAAGCTCCTACAGGAAGGATTAAATAACGTAATTTTTTAAATGGAAATGTTAGTTTCTGCGTAAACTTTCCTTATTGGTAGATTATTCAGAGACTTGCTTTTATATGCTCCCAAAGTGCACTAAATCAGTTGACAGCATTAGGTACTCCATACTTCCTCAAAATGACAGGCAATAGAACTGTCCTGAAGAAAAATGCTCTTTCTGGCTTCTCCTTCCTCTATTTCGTGTCTATCATCATCAATAGATTAGACTTGTGAGTACAGAATACATTCCTGGTGAAAAAAACTCAGCAGACAGAGAGATATGGATAAAAAAAATAAGGATTTCTATGTCAGATTCCATTAGGGAAAAACAAACAAATGCTCACCTTTATATACAATGGCTCCCTAAGACGATCAATCAGGATGCAAGCTTTTTCCTCCCATACAGGATTGAGGTTCTTGTGTATTATTTTACTTCTAAAAACTTCTTTTCTTCCAATTTTAAACTTCACATATGGATCACTAGTCCCTGTTAAACAGATAGAGATTGGTCCACATTAATCACGCCTTTCCATGGAAGGAAGATAATTGCTCATTGAGACATCAGAAACAATTCAAAGGAGGAAACTTAATTGGGACTTATGTGAGAAAATAATGGTTGTACATTTCCTAAATCTTTCTTTATGTATTGAGTTAAAAAAAAAAACATCGTCGTCATCACTGTTATATTCTGATATTAATTCTATAACCTGTCTTGATATTAAAAAAAAACTTGATTGCATGTAAAAAATTTAGCTCCAGTTATAAATCATAGGACTTAATCTGACATTTCATTTGATAGCATCAGATCAACTATAAAAAGGATGATCAATGATATTGACCTATTTAACTAATTTAAAGATATATGTGCTGCTGAAGTTTTCTACTAGTCTAATGGGCTTAGGGAAAGGTGAGTTCTCCTTGGCTACATATTATTTCTTGCTTGGATTTTTTTCAATCTTAGAATGTTAGGAAGGGATGGAAGTCTCAGGAGAAGGTACTATTAGGCAGTATTATGGTTTGAATATGAAGTGGTCCCAAAAAAGGCTCATGTGTTGAAGGCTTGGTCCCCAGATGGTGGCACTATTGAGAGATGACTTGATCATGAGGGCTAACTTCGTTGATTTGTTAATTCACTGATGAATTCATACTAAATTAACTTCAGGAGGTGGGGCGTGGTTGGAGGAAGTGGGTGTGTCATTGAAGGTTATATCTTGTCCCTGGTCTCTTTCTATCTCTCTGCTTTCTGGCAGTTAGGAGATGTGTAGCTTTCCTCTGCCCTTCCAACAGGATGTTTCTGCTTTGTCACAGGCCTAAGATCAATGGAGAGCCAGCTGACAACCTTTGAAAACAGAAGCCAAAATAAATCTTTACTCCCTTGAAGTACTTTTCTTAATAATGAAAAATGACTAAGACAGGGTGTAGGAGCAAATATTTTTAAATGATCTGGATACTTTGTACTATGCCTTGACCACTGTCAAGTTCTCTATGATGATAAAGAAAATCAGAGCTGTCAAGCCAATTGCTTATGGATACAAAGCTAGTAAGAGATGGGCTCAGTGTTCTAACGAGGCTGCAGGATTCTGATTGACTGTACTTTTTTCCATTCTGCCTGCAAGAAAGAAAGTCCTTCACATATTTACATACATACTATACTCTTTGTCACTTGGGCATGAGACTGGCAAATAAAACTAACCCTGACTTAATTGTTTATGCAGTTATTAAAGGTTCCTAGGTCTAGATTCTGCATATGAGAGGAAACATGATCTCTCTCATATGCAGAATCTAGACCTTAAAATAAATGATATGAGTGAACAACAGAGGACTGTTTGGGGTTGAGAACCAGCAAGAGTCGGGAGGATGAGAGGAAAGTGTGAAGTAGAAGTGAATTTGATTGGTGTACTTCATATGCATATATAAAAACACAATGATAAAAACTGTTAAAATTGTTTAAAAAGGTGAGGAGAGGAATAAGGAAGAGTAATAGAGGTACTAAATTTGATCACAGTACATTTTACACATCTATGGAAATATCACAGTGAAACTCCTTTGTACAATTAATATACACTAATGTAGATGTAGAAGATTCCTGGAGAAGTAAACCAGTGACATCTCAAGTAAATTGTTCAGTGTGTAATGCTCTTCATCATCAGAAAATACTTCTTTATATAAGATCCACCTCCCTTGTGACATAACTTGCTTTAATTCTTCCTATTTTGATCAAATTGAAGCTTCACTTGATAACTACTGTCTATATGTTTGAAAGAAAAATGTGAGTGGGGGTATGAAAACATTAAAGCACCATGTGAGTATGAGGCATAACAGTTATGAAGCTGATATACCCAAACTCACCTCCTCTATCCTTTCTCAATATTCTACTCACCTCGATGATACATAAACTCCTGTGCTATATAAGGATTGCCTTACTTGATTTGCTTTTCCTTATATAACCACTTGTAGACTCTCTCAAAACTTTCCACATTTCCCTCCAAAAGTGTAATCCTTGTTTTTGTATGGCTGGGAATAATAACATAACGATCCTACTTTCCCATTGGGAAACTACATTTAATTTAGACAGTTTGTTTTTATTATAAAAGCATAAACCTTATTCATGAATGTAAATGTGAGCTAGTACATGGTAAACTTTTATAATACATTGTTTAGAGGAGTCAATGCAACTAAAATACTTAACAGTTAAGATGGTTCTTTTTTTTTAACAGTGTTCCCATCTTTAGGCTGAGGAACCTAGAAGGTAAGGGTGTTGTAGCACATATTTTGAAAAATATTAAAATTATGAACCCATTTGAGTTTTCTCAGTTATGCCCTAGGTCAAGCTATTGTCATTGTTTGGAAAATCATCTATGTAATTACAAACACCTGCTAAGATATATTAATCTTCATAAGATCAGAGCTTTATTGCATTACTGTTTTTATATTTTTAGTACTTTGCACAGAATCAGACACATTATAGGGCCCCAACAAATATTTGGTGAACAAATTAATAAATGAATAACTTAATGACATGAGGCCAAGGAAGTAGTCTGTGAAAATTGATTGATGTAAATTAAAATAAAGTTAAGGAATCTGTGTTTTAAGCTAGTTTCCACAGCTCAATGTCTCTAGTGTTCCCAAGGATAACTTTATGGTATCATCTTTCAGAGAACTCCAAAGTATCACATCCTCTCCTATGCACAGACAAAACCTTTGCCCTCAAAGTAACATCTGAGCGAGACTGAGAACAAGGAAAGGCTTCTGAGTGTCTAAAGCAGATGTCTCAAAGAATATGTGATAATTTCTTGCCCTTTTCTTAAGTGTCACTTTTTACTTTGATTCTACAAAATTTCAACAAATACGGTTAACAGATTTTCAGAATAGAGCATACTAGGACATTAGATGGCAAGAGGAAGCTGATGAGAATGCAATAAAAATATGAGATTAAGGAAGAATATTTTAAAATTAAAAGAGAAGTTACAATAATTCTAAAAGAGTTTTCCTTTCTAGAGCAGTTTTGGAATGGGAGCAAATGTTTTTAAGAGGTGAGATACTTGGGGCTTATAGGTGACAGATGAAAGCAAAAATGGACACTAAGAATAAAAACAGAACGATGTGAGTACAAACAAATAGTTGGATGGGCTAGAATAGAGATCTTGGAAACAGGCTAATGGGAACATTTTATTTGATGAAGTTTATAACACACACATACATATAATACACACAAATATGGCAAGGAGGAACTGTTAAATAGGTGAAGCCAGAAACCCACCTTGTGCCATATGCAAAGATGGACACCTAACTCAAATAGCTAAATGTGAATATAAATATACAAAGTTAATAGAACATGTAGGACTGAAATAAGGGAATATTTATTAAATAAGCAAAAACGTAAATGTGCCAATCAATGCAGAGGGAGAGAGACAGAGATTGATCTTGTGCATAAGTTCAAGTGAGGATACCATGGCAAAGTTAAACAACAGATGGCACACTGGAAATATTTGCAGTGCCTGAAACACACAGAAGATTAATAGCTATACATAAGAACATTTGAAAATCAATTTTAAAAAGACAGGAATTCCAATAGGGAAATGGCTAAGCTTTATGAGTTGGCAATTCACCAGAGGGAAAGCCCAAATAACAAACAAAAAAGCAAATGCAGAAATTACCAAAAACAGTAGTAATCATAGAAATACAAATAAATAAAACAATGAGAAATGACTTTTCAGTTACCAGAGCAAAAATTAGAAAACTGGACTTTGTAAACATGGATCATTTTGTAAGCCAGCTCCCATCTTTTGAATAACTTTCCTGCCTCCCCAAACTTGGGGTCAGTACTGGTTTTCCCAGTCTTCCTTGCAGCTGTGGCTCAGGCTGTACTCAGTAACACAAGATTTAACCGCTCCAGTTATTGTTGTTCTGTTACAAACCACCCTGAATCTTAGTGGTGTAAAACAATTCTTTGAATTCAAGGATTCTGTGGTACAGGGATTTTGACCTGACAAGGTAGGATATCTAATGTCAGTTCCAATAAGTCTGGGCTTCAGCTGGCAAGATCAAACTGTCTAGAATGTTTGCATTTGCTATGGCTTGAGTATGGTTTGTTTCTCCCAAAACTTAGGTCAGAGTTTACTCCCCATTATGAGGTGTTAAGAGAGTAGAAACAATCCAGCTACAGTATACAGAGGTGGGGCTTTTGGAAGGTAATTAGAATTAGAAACGGTCATCAGAGTGGGTCCCCATGATTGAATACTGGTGGGTTTTTAAGAGAAAGGCCTGAGGACATGCATCTGGGCTCCCCATCTCTTGCCATGTGAAGCTCTGTGCCACCTCAGGACAGTGCTAGCAAGGCCATTACCAAATGCAGGTCCTTGACTTTGGACCTCCGGGCCCAAGAGGCAAAACAACTAGAATATGTCCTACCTGTCTGTAGTATCGTGTTATTAGCAATAGAAAATGAACTAATGCAGCACTCATATGCTGGCTGCAGCTGGTATGGTCTCTCCATGTGCTCTTTTTGTGTAGACTACTTTGGCTTGATCACAGCATGGCAGCTGCATTCCAAGACCAAACATTGCAAGGTAGCAAGGGGAGAGTGTATGAAATTTTAATGATCTAACCATTTTAATGATATACTCCAAACAATAGCACATAAATATACTCTACTTGTCAAGAAAATTACAAAGACCTATTTAGGTTGAAGGGAACATCACTAATCACCAGGAAAATGCAGATCAAACTCACAATGAGCTATCACCTCAACAGAGTAAGAATGGCTATTATCAAAAAGACAAAAAATAGTAAGTGTTAGGGAGGATGTGCTGAAAGGGAAACTCTTGCACATTGTTGGTGGTAATGTAAATTAATACAGTAATCATGGGAAAAAGTATGGAGATTCCCCCAAAACTAAAAATAGAACTACCATATGATCTAGCAATTCTGTTACTGGATATATATCCAAAGGAAATGAAATAGGTATGTTGAAGAGACATCTGCTCTCCTCACAACAGCCAAGAAATGGAAACAACTGTTGTCTGATGAATGGAGAAGGCAAATGTGGTACATATAAACAGTGGAATATTATTCAACTGCAAAAGGAGTGAAATCCTGTCATATGGGATAACACAGTACTATGTTAAGTGGAATAAGCCAGGCATGGAAAGACAAGTACTTTGATTTCACTCATGTGTGGATTCTAAAAAATTTGATCTCATAAAAGTTAGGAGTAGTAGAACTGTGGTTACCAGAGGCTAGAGAGAGTAGTGTTGTGTGTTGGGTGAGAGAGAAAGGTTGATAAATAGGTACTGAGTTACACTTATGTAGGAGCAAGAAGTTTTGGTGTGCTACTGTATAATTATAGATGATAGATAACAGTAGTGTATTATGCATGTCACAAAGCTAGAGGAAAGGACTTTGAAAGTTTTCACCATAAAGGAATGATAAATGCTTGAGGAGATAGATATTCAAACCTTGCACAATGTATATGTGTGTCAAAACATTACATGGTATCCGTTAATATATGCAATTTTATGTTGTATATTAGTTAAAATTTATTTAAAATGGAAATCAGTATGGAGGCTCCTCAAAAAACTAAAATAGAACTACCATATGGTCCATCTATCTATCTCCTGGGTATATACCCTAGAGGACTCTAAGTCAACATATAAGAGCCAACTTATGGAATCAGTATAGGTGCCCATCATCCGATGGATAAAAAATGTGGTATTAATACACAATGGAACTTTATTCAGCCATAAAGAAGAATGAAGTTATGCCATTCACAGGAAAACGGATGGAACTGGAGATTTTCATGTCAACCAGAAATAAGCCAGACTCAGAAAGACAAGTAGTGCATGCTTTTCTCTCATATTTGGAATCTAGGCTTTAAAAAAAGATGTGAAAGTAGAAGGGGGACTATTTGAGAAGAGGAAGGAGAAAGCGGACAACAGAACATAATGGGGGTGAATATGATCAAAGTACAAAAATTTTCATTAAAATGGAAAAAAAAGGAATCCTTTCTTCCAGTCTCTGTGGCAGATGGCCAAATCACATTGGCCAATCTCCTACTTAAGAACATGTAGTACTTTTTCACTAACTCAACCAGGGCTTAAAAATTCTCTTGCCTTTTGTTTTGATGGACTGGAGTTAATTCTCTCCCCCTTATTATAAGTCTTGATCCTGTTGCAATAGTTTTTGTTGTTCTGGGGAATTGAACTCAGGGCCTTATACATGATAGGTGATTGCTATACTACTGAGGTATACCTCAACATGCCCTCATGCTCCCATGGCAATACTTTTGAAGAAAGTGTTCCTTGCTGTTTTTAACTAGCATGCATACAATTTTTCTCTTTAACACACCAAAGAGCAGTCTGTTAGCATTTCTGCGTGTTGTTCTGGCTACCAAGCTCAGCCAGATTCCATTATTGGCCCTCTCTGTAGCCAATGTCTTTGTAATCCCCCTGCTACAGGCAGACTTTGTACTTGATTTTTTGACTTGCTTTGGCCCATGAGTTTACATGGACCAAGTCCTGATTTTAGCAAATAGGGTACAAAATGTGCTTGTGAAGCAATGAATCTTTCTTGGTGTTTCTGCATCATCCCAAGAAAAATAGACCTGGCCAGCTCAGTGGTCCCAAGGAGAAAGATATAACATACATGAAGCAGAACTACCTTAGCTATTACATCCTGAAGCAGAGCTGCTGTTTTGTTGTATAAACTGAGGTTTGATGATTATTTATTAGGCCACAAAATTTGCTAGAGTTGACAAACATGCCAGGTTTGAAGCCTCATTTGCTGGCGGTCTTAGAGATTCCAGACACTGATTTCTTCGAATACATGCCTTTTTTAAATCCCCCCTTAGAATGGGTTCTGATTACAGCTAAGATCTCTGAGTGATACAATGGATAATATCTAGTGGTAGCAAGGAGCTGGGCAGATGGGAAACCTTGTGTTCTGCTGATGGCAGGACAGAATGTTTTAGCAATTTTGGAAAGCATTCTGGCAGTTTTTTATGAAATTATGTATGTGCCTTATGACCCAGCAATCCTTTTCTGTGCTTTTATCCTGGACAATTTTTGTGGGAGTCCAAAAGAAACTATCTATAAAGTTATATATCGCAGCATTATTTTGGGTTGTAGCTACCTTGTTGCTTGTCTTATCACATGGGAGTAAAAGGTAAAATGGTGAATGCACTGAATCCTAGACAACAGTTGGAAACAATGGACTTATTTAACTAATAGGCAGCATCATCAATACATCTTAAGTCACAAAGTGATAAGTAATAAAGAAAACTATGTATAGCACAACATACGTAGGTAAATAAAAACATAATTACACAAAATCATTTATATTCTACAAGGTTACATATAATTCAAAGATATCTGGTAAGTATATTAGTGTGGTTGTTCTCTATAGGCTAAAGTAAATTGGAGTTGGAAATCTCATATGAAGGCAGATAAACAAAAACAGGGAAGGGGTCTAGCATATGCCAAGCATTGTAGGAGTGCAATTAAGTTTGCCTTTTAATGAAGAAGGGAAACAAAATGAAAGACAGAGAAATAAAACAAAGAATTGAAATAAATAATGATAACAAGGGAAAGGAGGCAGGGAGAGAGGAAGGGAGGGGAAGAGCAGGGGAAGGAAGAGAAGGGAAAAGGAGGGGAGGGGAGGGAAGTGAGGAGAGGGGAGGAAGGAAGGAAAGAAGGAAGAAAGGGAGGGAGGCTAATCAAATCAATAAGCCAGTATGATAATCTACAAAAGCAGACACAGAGTCAGAGGAGCTTTGGCAAAGCCTCTCCAAGCATGGCCCATATGGGGCTCCCTGGAACTTTACCATCAGACTTCAAGCACAACAGCTCCAAAGGCAAGGAGCTCACAATCAGGTAGCTATTCCAATGATTTGATGGCTCTGCTTGGATTGGTTGTTTCTGTCAGAGCCATTTAAAAAGACTCTAGGACTGTCACAGAAATGTTGGCACAAGGTTCTTGCTTCTTGTGCCCAAATTTATTCTCATTTTAGGCATGACTTCTGACCTTCTGCTGTACTGTTTACTTGTCTAAGCTTTCATTTCTGCAGTCTTGGATGATTCCTGTAATTTTTGGATCTTTTCCCTGCCCTACTATCTGTCATACTGATGGTCAGAGTCTAGCCCTTAGTCTGGCTCTGACCCTGTATACAGCCCGGTTGACTCTATTCCCCTAATCCACATCTCCAATTTCTCTTAGGCCACCAGGTTTATACCTGACTCAGGCCCATGCCTTATGCCTATCTTTTACCCCAGCTTTAACCTAATAGTTTCCTTCTATTCTCCACTTATCTTGTAGTCCCAGTGTATTAACACAGAAACTCTCATTTTCTGCAACAACTGGAACTTCAAAAACAGTACTCATGCCTATATTATTTTGGTAAGTTGCTAGATATTTAAAAATGCAATTTTAGTAAGATGATCACCACTCAGTATCTTTGCCTACCTCTAAAAAATACAAATTAGTTAATTTTTCATAAAAATATAGTGATCCCTCAGTATCTTCAGGATACTAGTAGGTTGAAGGACCTATACTCAAGCTCTTTGTAAAATAGTGTAGCACTGGAATATAACCCCATATACTTGAAATCATCTCTAGATCACTTATACCTATTGCAATGTAAATAGCTGTAATACTGTATTGTTTACAAAATAATGACAAAAGGCTATATTTTCTGTGCCTTAGTGAGATAAAAATAAAGTAACCTAACTTAGAGCAGTTTTGTGAGAATTAAACAGATATGTTATAGAAAGTACTATAATTAGAATGTGCCTTAATGCCTACAGTAAGTAAATACTCAATAAATGTTAGCTATTATCATTATCATCCAAGGATAAGATGTAATAAAATCAATAATAATAAGCACTTGTCTCATATTTCATTGTAAAGTTCAAAACCTTCATCTTTCCATACAGATCTTTTTTTCTTTGTCCATGTAGCGATATTGTAACTTCTATTCAAGTCCTGTTCTTCAGGTGTGTCATGAAAGGAACCAGGGGAACTTTTATGTCCACACATGCCACTCTACCTTTTCAGAGTCTACTCTGATATAAACAGTTGGAAGGAGAGGGTATAAGAACATTGTATGCCCTGGAGCAGTGTCCCTTGTTAAGTCCCTACATGCATGTGTGCTCTGTGTCCTATACTCTCTCCAGTGCTCAGGTGCTCAGTTGTCTTGTTCAGTTATCTTCTCAATACCATCACATTTGCCTTCTTTACTGGTAGCTCCTCCTCTGCACTCAAACATGTTCCATGATCCTCCCTCCTACATTACTCCAAGTGATTAGGTTGTACTCCAACTATTCCCCATCTGTAATGTCTACCAAGCTTTTAAAGCATTTCCTTCCTGTATCTGTTCAATTTTCTTCTCCCGCTCACCCTATAAAGCATTCCATTGAAGCCTCTGTTTCTCTGAAAAAGCTTTTGGCAAGCTCTCCCTGTTATCAAATTGTGTCTCCAACAACATGTCTGCAGCATTCAACATGCTAACCATTCCCACCTCTGCCTTCCACTTCATGGCACTGCTCTCTTCTGCTTCCCTCCAACTCTCTGTCCACTCTTCTCAGTGTTCTCGGCCCAGCTCTGATTCTTGGAAATTTTCCCTGAATGTTTTCTTGCACACTCTATCATCCATTGCCATGGCTTAAAATCTGAGTTATGCGCAGAGAAACTAAAGCAGATACCTTAAAAGCAACTAAGGCCAATAGGAAAAGGGGACCAGGAACTAGAGAAAAGGTTAGATCAAAAAGAATTAACCTAGAAGGTAACACACACGCACAGGAAATTAATGTGAGTCAATTCCCTGAATAGCTATCCTTATCTCAACCAGCAAAAACCCTTGTTCCTTCCTATTATTGCTGATACTCTCTCTTCAACAAAATTAGAGATAAGGGCAAAATAGTTTCTGCTGGGTATTGAGGGGGTGGGGGAGAGAGGGAGGGGGCGGAGTGGGTGGTAAGGGAGGGGATGGGGGCAGGGGGGAGAAATGACCCAAGCCTTGTATGCACATATGAATAATAAAACAATAAAAAAATCTGAGTTATGTGTTGATGACTACAATCAATGAATATCTACAGTCCAAACCTCCTTTTCTATGCCTTTTGACACCTTCACTGATGCCAAATAGATACCTCAATGTTAATATGTCCCAAATTTAATTATTTTGTTTATAGTTTTCTTATATTTTTGAATTAGTAATAATTCAAGGGGGTTTCATTGAGATAATTCCATACATGTGTACAGTGTACTTTGAACAAGTTCACTCCCTCCATTATATTTCCATTCCCCCTCTCTGCTCTCTCCTCCCTCCCTTTTTCAAACAGTGTTTGGTGGGTTTCATTATTCTGTCTTCATAAGGATATACACAGTGCACTTTTATCTACATAGTGCACTTTGATCTTCTTTACCCCTTAGTATTCTTTCCTTCCTCCCAGTGACCCCCCCAGACCATCTCTCTTTCACATTCATGTCCCATTATCGTATTATTTCTATTACTATTATTATTATTATCACCAGTATCATTTTAGGTCTAAGTTCCACAAAAGATGGAGACCACGCAATATTTGGCTTTTTGAGCTTGGTCTTTCTCACTAAATATGGTAATTAATAGCTTCCTGCAGATACATAAATATACATGATAGATTCATATATCATATATATCCTCTTCCTTTTTCCATTCATTAGGTGTTGGGCACCTTGACTGGTTGCATAGTTTAGCTATTGTGAACAGAGCTGCAATAAACATGGGTGTGCAGGTGTCTCTCAGATACTTTTCCCACCAATAGTGCAGAACTTAATTATTAATCTTCTCTCCCACTAAACCTACTCCTTTGGGCTTTTCCATCTTCATAATGACTCCATTATTTGACAGTTGATCAAGTGGAAAACCTGAAAGTCATTCTCAATATCTCCTTTTCTCCATGCTTTGGAGCCGGAACACTACCAAGTCAGATTGAGTCTCCTTGAAAGCACACCTTGGACCTATCTTCTCTGCTTTCTAACTGACCATGATTTCTTCCCTGTACTAGTACAGTAGCCTACTAACTGGCTTTTCTACATACATTGTGCCTTTCTCCATGAATTTTCTGTAGAGCCAGATTGCCCTTTTAAAACCACAAATTTAAACTTCCACTTTTTGTGCTTAACATATCTCAATAGCTTTCTAGTCTATTGAGGTTACTGTAACAAAATACACTAAACTGACTACATTATAAACAACAGAAATTTGTTTCTTCCACTTCTAGAGGCTAAGAAGCCCAAGATCAAGGCTCCATCAGTTAGGTGTCTGGTGAAAGCTCACTCTCTGGTTCACAGATGTGTCCTCACTGGTGGAAGGCACAGACAGCTCTCTGGGGCATCTTTTATAAGAGTACTAATCCTATTCATGAGAGCTCTTCCTTCACAAACTGGTCATCTTGCAGAGGACCCATCTGCAAGGTCACCAGTAATCACCATCTTACTGGTGATTAGTTTTCAACCTATGAATTTTGAGGGACACAGAACCGTAGCACATGTGCAATAAAATTCAGAATCTGTAACTTGATCTGCAGAACTTGCCACTTCTACAGCTTCATCTTGGGGCCCTTACTGTGTTCCAACTCCTTATTACTATAAGCTACTTTCTGCTTCTAGCCCCCATGTATGCAAGGCATCTCTTCCCTCCCATTCTCTTCCCCTTTCACCTGACTCTAGGTTTGATGAAATATAATTTGTTCAGGGATGCCATCCTCACCCTCCCAATCTAAATAAGGTCCCTGTGCTATTCTCTCTATTAGCATATGTCTTTTTCTGTAATAGAGCTAATCATTATATGTGTTATACTTGTATGTCTACGTTTATACTTTGTATGTCTACCTGTGTATTGTGTACTTTTCTTCCACTGGATGTAACCCTATGAGGGCTGGGATTCTGCTACATGGCAGTGTCAGAGGCAGAATAGGTACTCAAAAATTTATCTTTGCTTTTCTTTTTTAGCATTAACTAATTACATTTAATGCTTTTTAAAACTACTTGATTGTGATATGCTTCACATGTAAAACACACTGTCCTTACTAAATGTAGAAAACTCAATGAACCCATGACACCATCATCATTGAGACCATAGACATATCCATCACCTTCTAAGGTTTTTCCTTCCCTCTTCATATTATTGCTATTTATGTGTGCAATGACTCTCCAAGAAGGGGAGTGACGTGCATTTATGAGGTTTCTTTTATGATAGCGTCTTCTTTTCTGGGGTGCATCTTTTAGAACTAGTAATTCTTTGACAGCTCTTTGGGAAATGCTACCTTAGTTTTTATTTTATATATATATATATATATATATATTTGTTTGTTTGTTTTTTTGAAATAAGGCCTCAGTATGTAGCCCAGGCTGACCTCAAACTCGTGAGCCTTCTGCCTCAGCCTCCCAAGTGTCTCAGCCTCCTAAGTGGGATTAGAGGCATGTGCCACCATGCCTTTCAGAAATGCTACCTTATATTTCATAAGGGAGTTTCACATGTTTTGGAGATTATTTTAATGTAATAGACTTTCTAATGAACTCAAGTCATTTTATTGTAATAGAATTTCAAGTAAACCCAAGCCACTACTAACACGTGGTTAACCATTAATATATATATTAATATATATTATATATATAATTAATATATGTTATACATTATGTATTATTGATATATTAATATGTTATATATTATATTAATTATTATAAATATAATATAATTATATTTATATATTTAAATATAATATATTTATTATTGTATATTATATAATATATTAATATATATTAATATATATACACAATACAAAAATTTAGCTCATTATTTCAAAAAAAAACTCAAAAAGTTAATAAATCCATGTGCTAGTGCTGTTTTGTTGCAATATTGCATCAAGCCACAAGATGGCACTAATGCTTATCAAGTTATTGCATGCCTGTTAGGGCAACTCTAACAGCATACCTGTGGTTTCCAGGCATTTTCTAGCAACACATACTTTATTGTTATTATTTATGCCATTGCCTCAGTAACATGTTTGTCATGGTGATAATGAAATGAAAAAAGGGTAAAAAAATGTGGGAGATTAAACTAGAAAGTGTTAGCCTTACAATAAAAATCAGATTTTATTGTTATTAATATCATATTCAGGAACAACACTTCACACATTCATCAGATAACATGAACTTCAGAATTTGTTTTTAAAATTATTATATTATCTCATAATTATAAATCTATGCTCTGAAAGTTCTAGAGTAGACGAGACCTACAGAATATCAATTGTTTGTTGTTCAAGTTGTTGAAGAAGGAGGAATTAGATGTCTTCTACAAGATTTTCTCTCGTAAAGGAATCCATGTCCTCAGTGCTCTGTTTTACTTTTATTTTTTAGGAATCATAACATTGATGAATGCTTCAATATTTTATACAGTTGTTTAGCCTTTAATATAATTTAAGTCCAGCATAGACCTAACTTGGTCTCAACGAATCTACTTTGATATAGCAATAAACACACCACACACAAGATGGCAGTCTCTCTTCCTTTAAAATAGTATTAAAGATATTTAAAATGCAAATAGGCACCTAATAATGACTCTCTTAGTTCTTATTCTCAGAATAAATGAGTTGCTTGGTTAACAAGTTTAAATCAATCTTATTTCAACCTTACTATGCAATGAAACAGAAACAGCTACTCATATTTTAGGGACTCATAATGGCTCAATAATGCTAAATCTTGATTTTTTTAAAGTGTCAAATTGTAACTCAGCCTATGCATTTTAAGGAGAAAGAAGAGAAAGAGGAAAAGAAAAAAGAAGACAAAAGAAAAAAGAAAAGTGGACATAAACATTTTGTGGAAAGTTAAAAAGAATTCAAATTTATATTAGATATTCATGAAGATATCCAATCTTATTATGAACATTTAAAACTAGCTATCTTTGTCACTGAAATACAATAGAGAGGATATGTTTGCATAGTAAAGTCTTCAGTATTTGAAAGAGGCTATAAAATAATAAAGTTCAAAACATACTCAGAGTAATATATTATATATAATGTTCCTATCTTTTAGACAGTGTTTCAATAAACAAACAAACAAACAAACAGGCTAGGCTCAAACTGCCTACCTTCCTGCCTCTGTCTCTAGAATGCTGGTATTATGGACCTGTCTAGATTATGTCTTTATACACATTTATTCTCATTAATGATTTTAAAATCCTCAACACAAGTCCCTTATTTATGTGTTAAAACATTTCCTTAAGCTTTCATATTTCTTTCTCATTGTTTGTTAGAAACTACTAATGCTCTATATTGGTGATATTCCACAGACTGAAATACCTATAAAATTTCAATAGGAGAGGCTTATTATATAGCAGATGGCTTCAGGTAATAAAAGTAAACTAAAAAAAGTAATTTAATATATTCCAATAAATTTAAATTTTGAGCTAATGATATTACTATGAAACAGCTCACAGATGAATTAGAAATAATATCACAATAAAATGCAGTATAAGACAAAACTAAGCAAATCTCTTTCTTTGAGGAGTAGAAGGCACCTCAAATAAACTTTATAGAGAGGTGTAAATTATATGAATATATGTTATTTTTATGAGTAGTTTCTAGGCTTAATATTCTCCTAATCAGAGATCAGGATATGCAAGGAAAATCATTCATGTTGTATTTAGGACAAATGTGACTTAACTCAAGTTCTCCTTCATACCTGGCATAAAGAATGGGTTGTATCTAAAAGCAATTTCCAGATAACTTCTGAAAGTAAGCTAAAATATGGAAAGGTGATACTTACAGTTTTTCACACTGCTTTACATATATACAGCTTTAATTCTGAGTGTGAGTTGTATATCAATCTGTAAGAATAACCATGCTAGTCTCCTGGATGCCATTCTTTCCATGAACCTTACTCGTGTAGCTTCCAGAAATTCTCTCTTATGACTAGCAAGTAATGCATCAACTCTATAAACACAATATATACATCATCAATTATCTTTTTAACCAAAGGGAAACCATTCTTCTTGAAGCTCTTCTGAAATATGTGCTATAGTTATACAACCATCCTAGACAAAAAAAATCAAACATAAAAATTACTTTAAAATTCTTTAACTTACCTATTTAAAAAATCCAAGTATCCCGAAATTCCTTAAGTATCCATGTTCTCAACTCTTCTTTTCTGCCTATCTCAATACTTTTCTGAAATTGTTTCCTTGACTGTTACCAGTAGCATTTTTTAAGCATCAGTTGCAGTGGCCTTTCCTGTCTTCAGCCCCTTGCACCTATAGATGTGGCTCCACTGACCCTGAAAACTTCCTTCTTTCTGGGTTCTATAACACTATTATACTCTTGGCTGTTCTTTGGTGGAAAGAATATTGACCAGAGAGTCACTTTTGCTTTTTATAGACAGTGTGATCTAAGAAAAGTTTTAAAATATCTCTTCTCTATACATAGGCATCCTTGAGACAAAAGGACTTCCTAAATTTCCCTGAGCTGAGCTGAGAGCTCCGATGATATTCACATCATGGCCTTAATAGAGAGTGAGCTGTGTCGTGTGAATTTTCCTGGAAATTAAAAATTACCATGTCAAACATGAAGATGCTTTATGAAGGAACTATTTCTAAATCTTACTATATTTTTTCCTTTTTGGGCAAAGGATGAATGTAACTTTAAAAAATAGGGCACAGCATCATTTCCCCACTACATATGTCTGGGAAATTATCATCAAGATTCTAGCAAAAGAAAGTTAAGCCTTCTTTAGAAAACCAGTGAAACTTGAGTGGAAGTATTTCGGTTTGTAGAATTCCTAACTAAATGTTGCTAAAAGTCAGAAGATATTTCTTGTATCATGGAGATCTTCCCCCTATCAATAGATACTTCTATAATCTGATTCTATACAGGGTTTTGTTCTTTGCTTTATACCTTCCCATTTAGAATTGCTGTAAGCTCAATGATAGCATATTATTGTCATTACTATACATGCCAGTGAACAAAATGAGGTTCTGAAAATAAAACAAGTTGAAAATAATTTGAGGTGGAAGGAGCCTGAGTTCCAAAATCACTTCATGGAGAGCTACCTGTCAACTAGAACATGTGTCTTGGGCTATTGTGTGAATGAGAAATAAATGTCTATTATTTTTGAGCCATTAAGAACTTGGGGGCCTATTCATAATCATAGTTCAGTCAGCCCTAATCATACAGATTCCTAAATTCCATTTGTAGCAACAGTTTAGTTTACCCCACCTATTACATGTCCTAAGTCTTTTGATTCTAATTCTTAGACTATCTTTTGAAACCATCCTTGCCAGCAGAGACTCATAGTTCCTTATCTAGATTATTCTAAGATCCTTCTGCTCAGTTTCTGTGCTTCTCTTCAAATCTACCCTTGAACTGCTTCTAGAATTACCTCCATAATATACAAATAAGGCCACTTTATTCCTTTGGCACTACACTTTACTCCACATCCCAACATAAACTCGGGCTCAGGGTCAGTATTCAAAGCTTCTCCATGTCTAGGAAGTTTTCACAAACATAGTGTATTTTTATTATCTTCTACTCTTACTGTTGATCTTTATGATCCTAACTTGACAACCATTTTCCACTTTCACCAGTTGGTAATAGAGCCTTGATGAGTTTTAGCAGGTCACATAATCACCACATCAGAGACTTTCTTTTTCTCCAAGTAACAGGTATAGCCATGGGATCAAGCTCTTGCTGGTAGAATGTGAGCAGGATTGACCTACTCAACTTCTGAGTATTCTGTGCAAAAGCAAAGCAGCTACTTCAGGCAGAGATGGAAGCCATGTGGGTATGAGAGCAGAGGCTATTCCATCATTCCTAGATCTCTCCGGACCTCATGTGGGAGAAAAGCAACTTGACAAGTTACATTAAAAACTAGGTCCCTGGCTTGCACCCTAAGTAATACAACTTTCCAAATAGATTCTCCTTCTAGAAAAGTATGTTTCTCTTTTGCTGGCACTAGGTTTTAATTGAGGTTTTACACTTGCTACTACTTGAACTATGCCTCCAGCACCCCCTTTTGTATATGGTTATTTTGGAATGGGTTAGGAGAGAACTGAACTTTCTTGAATACCATGTCTGTGGTTTTTAATACAATATTTCATTCAATTATAATTATAGCTCCATGGGGTGGGTTAAAGAAGTACATAGGAAGGCCCTAACAATGTTTGTTTGATAAGTGGATATCATTAACACTTCACAGACTAGTAACCCTTTTCATAAAAGTTAGGCTGCTGATGTGCTTATGTGGGTATTAAGTGGCAGAATCTACTACAAGATCTATTTGATTCTAGATCCCAAATTTACTCCATTATCCTATGATGCCTAACCACCATAAGCTTTTCCAATCAACCAATTTTTCCACCTATGTGGACAGATTCTCACACCATAGAAGTTATGGGTCTCACCTAATGACCATTCAACACAGCAGAGTATGAGTCTGACAAGCTCAGATGAGTTTGACTGGGGTGATGAAGTGTTTAGTGAATTTTGTCTCCACTAAACTGAAAATTTGAGGGCAAAGACTACTTCTGCATTCCAGAAGCTGTTTCAAAGCAGTTACCAAATAGATCAATATATATTGCCTTACATAGATAACATATATTCATATAATAATTTTGATAAGTTGGGCATTTATTCAGATACTTAAAATTGGGTTTCTCTACAAAGAATGAAATTGCCCAACAGTGCTCTAAAGAAAGATCTAATTAAATAGCATGAAATTATTTAATATATTTCTGAGGGAAACATGTTAGTGCAGTGTACAGTGGTGGTTAAGGGCTTCCCCTCCAAGTTACAAAGCCTGGGTTTCAACCTTGTCACTTGATCTAGACAAAAATTAGGTCACCAAGGTCATCATGGCAGCTTAATTACATAGCACATAATAAGCATTTAGCACAGATCCCACATCCACTTAGCAATTATTCCTACTCCTAATCTCATTCAATATAGAGACAAAGTAATATAATTAAGTCACAATCTGAAAACTTTAATCAATATAATTACATTGAAACAAAGAAATACAAACACATCAAAATGGGATCAAATCTCTGATTTCACACATTCAATCATTTGTTTTATTTGAGATTGTTATTTAACTACTTTCTTAATCATTTAAAATTATATAAATACATAGCAGAAAAGCAACTATCATTTTCAGGGAATTTCTCAATTCCAGTTATGTAGAAATAGCAATTCTTTTGGATTTGTTAAATCAATAAAAAAATCATATGACTAGTTATAAACACTGTAGGAAGTCTCAAGTACAGAGAATTATCATAAAATAAACCATTAAAATAATGAGACTAAAAACAAAACTATGACCCTGAAAGGGTCAAAACCTCTTCATCAGGTTGGGCAGAGATGAACCAATGTGAGTTGCAATTCACAAGTGCATGGAAACAATGCCAGGAATCTCTCTGTATAGCTGTCTTTATCTCAAAATAGCAAAAACGACATGTCTTTCTTATTATCTCTTATGTTTTCTCTTCAACAAAATCAGAGAACAAGAGGGTGGAACAGGTTCTGCATGGAAGCCGTGGTGGGGGTTGGTGGCACAAACAATGTATATACATGTAAGTAAAGGTAAAAACAATAAAATAAAAGGAGAAAAAAACCTAAAAAGAAAACAAACATCCTCATCAATCAAAACCCAAAGTAATAACAATAAAATAGTTTTATGACTTTTGTTGCTTGGTTACTATTATTAACTGAAATAATTTCAGGACCATTATATTACAATATGACTCAAGTGCCTCAAAAACAGCTATGGTAAGGAACAATACAGTTGAAAAGACTCACATATCTGATGTGAAAAAACACATGTCTCTTATTTGTCTCCCTGCTTCTAGTATTTCCCACCCCAATTCATCTTCCAGAATCATATGCATAGATATTTTTATGACACAAAAAAATCTAATGCTATTTCTTTGTTTTTTAATTCTTCATTGCTTTCTCACTGATTTTAAAATAAAGCTCAAAGTCCTTAGCATATGTTTAAACCAAATGTTTTTGTCCTCACCCCATGCCAAGTTCATATGTTGAAACCCTAACATGTAATGGGTGTTTTGTTTACGTGATGTCATCAGAGTGAGGCCCGATTGATAGAATTAGTGTGCTGTGAGAAGATGAATTAACATGGAGGTTTCTCTCCACACACTGATAAAAGGTCACATAAGCATGCAGCAAGAGGTGGCCATCAAGCCAGGGAGCTAGTCCTCATTAGGAAACAAATCTGAAACACTGTTATCTTCGACTTCCCAGCACCCGGAGCTGTGGAAAATAAATGTCTGTTGCTTAAGCCACACAGTCTATGGTATTTTGTTGTAGCAGCTGAGATGACTAACATAGCATATAAAACAAAATTTTCTTTGCTCATTTCTCCGGAATCATTTTTCACCAGATGTCTCATCTACGGGATAACTTACAGCATCTCAAGTTCACATGCAGTTTTCATTGCATTCCCTCTGCATTGAGCATCCTGGTCCTCTTCCAGAGCTAAACTCATTCTGTGCTGCTGACTGAACACCTTTCCTGATATATCCCTAGGCCTCTATGTTATAACCCCATTCTTAGCTGTAGCCTTGTCTAAATGAGGCTTTATCTAGTTCTGATTCCTGGTGCTGTTAAAACCCCTGTCCTCACATATGATCAGGAAACGTTCATTGACCAAAAATACACATATAACTGAATGAAGGAATGTATACATTATCTTGAAATGGCAACAAAACCCAATGAAGTAACTAGTACTTAAGTTGAACATCCCTCCTGCCTCACTCTATTATTCTCTACCCTCGTTTACTATGATTCTAAGAATCTCATTTGAATTTTACTCTCAAATACTGAATCTGAAATGTGTAAGGCTTAATATCACAAAAATATTGAGCTATCACTTCTACAATAATCAGCATTTGTCTTTGTTGCTTTCTGAAACTATAGTAATTGGCATCAATCGTAATTCCCCAAAGTGGTCCACTTATCCTAGTTTTAAAGTGTTTAGACATTCTCATTTTAGTAGCAATCTGCTTAAAGTGTTTATTTATTTGATTGATTTGTGTTTATTCAGAGCAATCACTAGACACATACCAAAGATACATGAATATGGTTGTGACATACCTGATCTACCATTATTTTATATATCTAGTTAGTGGATGTACTAAGCACACAGCAAATCATTCATAATTTTGCATGAAATATTTAGAAGGAAGGTTATTCTCATGTATATGGAGAAATAATGCATGAAACTGCTAGCCCTCAATGGCTGTTTTCCTTTCCTCCCAGGCACTAAGCTAACAGTATTTTTGAGTCTTTCTACTTAGGTGTGGCCGTGTGATTGAAGACTGAACTCTGGTCAATGAATGGGAGCAAAAGTTGTGTGAGACTTTCAGGGCTAGCCCACAACCTATCCCATATGCAATCCTATTTCTTCTTCTCCAATATGGAGAACCTAGATGAGGACAAGGATGCATGGTAGAGTCTGAGTCCCTGGAACAGAAGCTCTACTACCATCTCCAATGGAGTATAAAATGATTAAAAAAGAAATTTTTATTTTCTTAAACCACAGAGAATGAACACTCCTTGCCTTCAACTGGTATAAAAATTAATTCCAAGAATGAATGCTTCCATTTAAAAAATCTCTAAAACACATAATGATGATTTAGCGGTTGCATGGTGGGTGGGAAAGTAACACTAAAAGGCTGGAGAGTCTTGTTAGGCCATAGTAAAATTAGTTTTTTTTTTGAAACCAGAATCTGAACATTTTATTTTTATCAGATCCATGGTAAGAACTTGAATGGTGGCTAAAGGTTGAAGTTTTATTCATTATGTCTGTTCCATTATGAGGGAAAATGGTAACTGTTCTTCATCTGAACTTCTTTTTTTTAAAATTTTATTTTATTGTTTTTATATATACTTACATGTGTATACATTATTTGGGCCACCACCCCTCTCCCCCTGCTTCTGGGCAGACCTATTCCACCCTCTTGTTCTCTGACTTTGCTAGAGAGAAAACATGAGATAAGAAAAACAGCATTTTTGCTAGTTTGAGATAAAGATAGCTATACAGAGAGATTCCGAGTGTTGTTATCACGCACATGTATATTACAACCACATTGGTTAATCTTTACCAGACCTCTTCACTACTCCCTAGTCCCCTTCTCATGGTGGCCTCTGCTAGTTTAAGTTTGCTACATTTGCTTCTATACAATGAACATATCAACCACATTAAAGTTTTAGGTTTCCTTCCCTTTTCCTATTCCTCCCATGCACTTTCTCCCCTTACTGTGTGTCCCATGTCTAGTAATATTACCTCATTTGTTTTAGGTCTATAATCCACATATGAGGGAGAACATGAAATTTTTGCCTTCTGAGCCTGGCTAACTTCACTTAAGATCATGTTTTCCAGTTCCAGCCATTTACCTGTGAATGGCAAAATTTCATTCTTCTTTGTGGCTGAATAAAATTCCATTGTTTATAAATACCACATTTTCTTAATCCATTGGTCAGTAGTGGGGCATCTTGGCTGTTTCCATAACTTGGCTATTGTGAACAGTTCTGCAATAAACATGGGTGTGCAGGTGCCTCTGGATTAACCTGAGTTGGATTCCTTTGGGAATACCCCTAGGAGTGGTATTGCTGGATCATATGGCAGATGTATATTTAGTTTTTTAAGAAGCCTCCATATTGTTTTCCACAGTGGTTGTACTAGCTTACATTCCCACCAGCAGTGTGTGAGGTTCCTATTTCCCAGCATCCTTGCCAACATTTGTTGGTGGTGGTGTTCTTGATGTTAGCAATTCTAACAGGTGTGAGGTGGAATCTTGGTGTGGCTTTGATTTGAGGCCATGGTAAAACATGTGGTAAAGAAAATTCCTGTGATAACTAGAAAGGCAGGCCTTCTGCTATTGAAACTTAGCTTTAGGGAAATGATTGGAAAGAGCCCAAATGAAAATGTGAATTTTCTAAATTGGTTACTTTTGGTAAGCAATTAGAAGACAGAGATGTACACAGGTGAAAGCAGATTGATCTGTAGGTAGAAATAAAAAGAAGAGAAGAATTAGAAATACAGACCATAAATAATAGGAAAAAAGATTGAAAGAGCCTTTTTGCAACAAAAACTTACTAAACAGTGTTGGAGACCAGGCATGAACCCTGGACTGGGAAATAATGGAGCTTGCACAGTCTTTCCATGGTAGAAGTTTGCACAGTCTCTCCTACCATATTTTTCCCAGCACCTGGTGTCTTGACCTTTATTCTCACATCTCCTTGAAGAATACATCCTGCTGTGTCTGTATACCAGCCCCTGATGCAAAACTAGATGAAGCACCAGAACTGTTAGGAGACTCCCTGATGCCAGATTAATCAATACCTTAGATAAGGTGTCCTGTGTGCCTTGATGATTCCAGAACTGATGTGCTGTAATTAAGCTTCATTAGCCTTAGGAAAATTAGCCCACCAAACCTCATTCCTTTTGCCTTAAATCAAAGAATTGTTGAAGCTTGATTTTTTTTTTAACCAAAGTCTTTTTCTTGTACTGACCTATAAAATAACCACTCTGGCTCAGGTAGGCGCTCACGTTTCCCGCCAGGAACATGCAGCCCTCCCGATCCTAGCTTTCTGTTTTATGTCTGTATGCCTGTGTGTGTCTTAGTTCTCATTCCCCGCCACTCTTAGGATCATGCAGCATACCCATACAAGTCATGGACAAGTGGCACCCCATCTTGGGGCCTGACTACAGGAGAACTCATTGGACAAGGCAAGGGAATGCTCTCCGAAGGATAAGTCCACAAGGAAAATAAGGTAAGGGGAGAGTGCAAGTCTGAATATAGTGGGGAATAATAAATACAGGACAAACTGGATCTAAAGAAGGAGATCTCTATGTATGTATGCTTAAAACTGAAAGTAAATCTGAAGTCTTCAATGTCTAAGAGTGCACTCAAAATTAATGTAATTGTTTTGTGTTTCATTGTGTGAGTTTTGTGTATTTCTATGATATGCTTAACTTATTAGAGACAAAAAACTGATAGCTATGGCAACAGTCTTATTAAAAACTGAGACTGACCTAAAACACTTTCCTAAAATTGACTCTTGCCTCAGCTGTTAAAAAGAGTCCTAAAAGAACAGAATGGGACACTTCTCAATCTGCATCTAAAAATTTTAAAAAATAACTTATCAATGTACTATGGCCACTTAGTTAATTTTTACATGTTTTTGATCTCTTGAATCTATGTGTGCTTAAATTGACATTTATGGCATGCCTAATTTAAAACCTTTTTTTACATATGTGCATATTTAAACACCTTTAGTAGGATTTTTATTATAAAATTATTGTAAAGAAATAAGGAGGATTCCAAGATGGTGACTAGAGGGAGGAAGCAGAAAGCATGCTTCCTAATGTACAATCTTGGAGAGACACTGGAGAACACTTTGCAGGAAAAACCACCAAGAAGAGGTAAAACTCCAACACCACCACACCCCCAGCCCACACATAGCATCTCTACTCCACATTAAACAGAGAAACCAGGAGGCCTCTCGTGCCGCCAGATGCCAGCACCTAACCGGCTTGGGAGAAGCAGACAACCAGGTGAGCTAAGCAGCATGCAGTATTCCCACAGACAAACCTGGGCCAGATCAGCATAGGCCCCTGGACAGACTAACTCCCACCTAGTGAAAAAAACAGACTGAATAATAAACAACAACAATAAAAAAAGACACGTAGCAAAAAGGGCAGGGCGCCCTGAGTGCAGAAGTGGAGGGAGAGGCAATCCCTCATGGAACTGTAAATAAATAAGCCGGCCAGAGAAGGCAGGAGCAGTGGCACCTGCCCAGCAACCAGGAGCGGGAAAGCTTGTAAAAGTGGTGGTGGGAGGAAAACTCCACAGGAGAGGGGCGAAGAGTCACTTCCCACATGAACTGTAAATAAACATGCTGGCCAGGGAATGCGGGTGTAGCGCACCTCCCCAGTGTGCTTGGAAAGGGGAAAGCTTGTAACAGTGGCGGTTGCACCCAGGAGAACTCTAAGTAAACAAAACCTAAAGGGATAGGTGAATGTTAAGCTCACTCCTGAGATCTGCATAAGTAAAGCCTCCAGCAACAGCAGGCTGAGAGCAGCAGGCAGGTGAGCCACAGCCTCAGATAGATATTCACAAAGAGTCTGTCTCTAGAATTTTTTTTTCTTCCTTTGATGAGACAACAACTGAAGTACACCTGTATGCTAAAAAACTTATTGAAACTGTATTGCATTTGAACTTGGGACACTTTGTTGTGTTTTGTCTTTTTTTGCTTTTTTGGTTTTTTTCCTTTAGATGAGACAATGACAGAACTAATTCTGAGACACCATCTGCAGGATTGGATGCTAAGGGATGAACACCAAAATTATTAAGACTGAAACTTTATTGCATTTGAACTTAGAGATTTTTTAAATTATTATTTTATTTTTTATTTTTTAATTTTGATTTTATTTATTTATTTATTTTTTATCATCTCTCTGTCTCTCTAATGCCTGTTTAGTTCACTGTTGATTAGAACACAATCTCTCCCTGTTTATATCTTTGACACGGTTTTTTGTTTGGATTTTTTTTTTACTTGTTTGTTTATTTGTTTTTCCCTTTTTCTTTACCTTCTTTGCTTTCCCTCTCCTCTCACCCTTCCATTCTAAATATCACCATTGTTATTATTACAAGCTAGAAAATACTTAATTGCACACAGTACAGGGACAGTAACAATATCAAGGGCAATGATAGGAAGACAGAAAAAACAGGGAAACCAGTTTCCCCACAGCAAAAAATTAGTACAGGAACCAGAGGGAAAAGAACAAAACAGATACTCAGATCCAGACTCCAACAAAACAAAGATAAACCAGGCCAAAGAACCCAATGAAGCCCACAAAAATAATTTGAAAGATGAAATCCTCCAAGTAATCAATGATAATTTTATAGAGATGATACTGGATATGGTCAACCAAAATGTACAGGAGACACTCAAGAAATTCCAAGACAACAAAAATAGAGAATATAAGAAAGCACAAGAAGAAATAAAAGAAAAAAATAGAAGCACTGTATAAACACCAAAGTGAAACAAAGAACATGACTAATAAAGAGATAAATGAACTCAGGACAAAAACAGACAACATTAAAGAGGAAGGGACTCAGGATATGGAAAACCTCAGAAAAAAGAACTAAACAGAAATGCAAAACAAAATGGATGGCCAATCCAGCAGAATAGAACAAGCAGAAGACAGAATCTCAGAACTTGAAGATGAAATGGTAATTAAAGGTAAAACCAAAGAATTATTAAACAACTCAAGACCTGTGAAAAGAAAATGCAAGAACTCACTGACTCCATCAAAAGACCAAACCTGAGAATCATGGGCATTGAAGAAGGAGAAGAGGTACAAGCAAAGGGAATGTGTAATATATTCAACAAAATAATTACAGAAAATTTCCCAAATCTAGAAAAATATATGCCAATACAGATGCAAGAAGCCTCCAGAACACCAAACAGACCAGATCAAAATAGAATTAACCCACGGCATATTATCATTAAAACAACAAATATAGAGACTTGAGAAAGAATATTGAAGGCTGTAAGAGAGAAAAAACAAATAACATACAAATGTAAACCCATCAAAATCACAGCAGACTTCTCAACAGAAACATTAAAAGCAAGAAAAGCTTGGGGTGAATTCTTCTGGGCACTGCTTGAAAATAACTTCAACCCCAGGATACTCTACCCAGCAAAACTATCATTCAAAATAGATGGAGAAATAAAAGTCTTCCATGATAAGCAGAAACTAAAACAATATGTGACCACAAAGCCACCACTACAAAAGATTCTGCAAGGGATTCTGCACACAGAAAGTGAAATCCAACATAACCATGAAAGGATAGGCAGCACCAAACCACAGGAAAAGAAAAAGCAAGACAGTAGAGAGTAACCTCAACTTAGGTACACACAATCAAACCTTCAAACAACTAAGACAACTAAATGAATCACCACATACCTATCAGTACTAACGCTTAATGTTAACGGACTTAATTCACCCACCAAAAGGCACAGCTTGACGAAATGGATTAAAAGGAAGATCCAACAATTTGTTGCTTACAGGAGACCCATCTCACTGACAGAAATAAGCATAGGCTTAAGATGAAAGGCTGGAAGAAGATTTACCAAGCCAATGACCCCCGAAAACAGGCAGGAGTAGCAATACTTATCTCTGACAAAGTAGACTTCAAACCTACATTGATCAAACAAGATAAAGAAGGACATTCCATACTAATAAAAGGGGAAATAGACCAAAAGGAAATAACAATTATCAACCTATATGCACCCAATGTCAATGAACCCAATTTCATCAAACATACCCTGAAGGACCTAAAAGCATATATTAACTCCAACACAGTGGTTGTGGGAGACTTTGACACCCCATTACCATCAATAGATAGGTCATCCAAACAAAAAATCAATAAAGAAATCCAAGATCTAAAATATACCATAGATCAAATGGACCTAGTTGATGTCTACAGAACATTTCATCCAACTTCTACACAATATACATTCTTCTCAGCAGCCCACTGAACCTTCTGCAAAATAGATCATATCCTAGGGCACAAAGTGAGCCTCAGCAAACATAAAAAAATAGAATTATACCATACATACTATCTGATCACAGTGCAATAAAACTAGAACTCAACAACAAAAATAAAGACAAAAAACATGCAAACAGCTGGAAACTGAATAACTCATTGCTTAATGAACAATGGGTCATTGATGAAATAAAAGAAGAAATTAAAAAGTTCCTGAAAGTCAATGAAAATGAAAACACAACCTACTGGAACCTATGGGACATAGCAAAGGCAGTTTCTGAGAGGAAAGTTTATAGCAATGAGTGCATATATTAAAAAGACTGAAAGATCTCAAATCAATGACCAAATGCTACATCTCAAACTCCTAGAAAAACAAGAACAAGCAAATCCCAAAACAAATAGAAGGAGAGAAATAATAAAAATAAGAGCTGAAATCAATGAAATAGAAACCAAAAAAGCCACACAAAGAATTAATGAAACAAAAAGTTGGTTCTTTGAAAAAATAAACAAGATCAATAGACCCCTGGCAATCCTGACTAAAATGAGGAGAGAAAAAACCCAAATTAGTAGAATCAGGAATGCAAAAGGGGAGATAACAACAAACACCATGGAAGTCCAGGAAATCATCAGAGACTACTTTGAGAACCTATATTCAAACAAATTTGAAAATCTTAAAGAAATGGACAGATTTCTAGATACATATGATCATCCAAAACTGAACCAAGAGGACATTAATCACCTGAATAGACCTATAACACAAAATGAAATTGAAGCAGCAATCAAGAGTCTCCCTAAAAAAAATGTTCAGGACCTGTTGGATTCTCTGCTGAATTCTATCAGACTTTTAAAGAAGAACTGATACCAACCCTCCTTAAACTGTTCCATGAAATAGAAAGGGAAGGAAAACTGCCTAACACATTTTATGAGGTTACACTTATCCCAAAACCAGGCAAAGACACCTCCAAAAAGGAGAACTATAGGCCAATCTCCTTAATTAACATTGATGCAAAAATCCTCAACAAAATAATGGCAAACCAAACTTAACAACACATCAAAAGATTATTCACCATGACCAAGTAGGTTTCATTCCAGGGATGCAGGGGTGGCTCAACATACGAAAATCAATAAATGTAATAAACCACATTAACAGAAGCAAAGACAAAAACCACTTGATCCTCTCAATAGATGCAGAAAAGCCCTTGATGAGATCCAACATCATTTCATGATAAAAGCTCTAAGAAAACTAGGAATAGAAGGAAAGTACCTCAACATTATAAAAGCTATGTATGACAAACCTACAGCCTGCATTGTACTTAACAGCGAAAAACTGAAACCATTCCCTCTAAAATCAGGAACCAGACAAGGATGCCCACTATCTCCACTCCTATACAACATAGTACTGGAATTCCTAGCCAGAGCAATTAGGCAAGAAGAAGGAATGAAAGGAATACAAATAGGTAAAAAACTGTAAAAATATCCCTATTTGCAGACAATATGATCCTACACCTTAAAGACCCAAAAAAACTCTACTCAAAAGCTCCTAGACAACCATCAATAGCTATAGCAAGGTGGCAGGATATAAAATCAACATAGAAAAATCATTAGCATTTCTATACAATAATGAACAAACTGAGAAAGAATATATGAAAACAATTCCATTTACAATAGACTCAAAAAAATCAAATACTTATGTGTAAACTTAACAAATGATGTGAACGACCTCTACAAGGAAAACTATAAACTTCTGAAGAAAGAGATTGAGGAAGACTATAGAAAGTGGAGAGATCTCCCATGCTCATGGATTGGTAGAATCAGCATAGTAAAAATGTCTATACTCTCAAAAGTAATCTACATGTTTAATGCAATTCCCATCAAAATCTCAATGACAGTCATCAAAGAGATTGAAAAATCTACTATTAAATTTATATGGAAACACAAGAGGCCATGAATAGCCAAGGCAATACTCAGTGAAAAGAACAATGCTGGAGGTATCATGATACCCAACTGCAAACTATATTACAAAGTAATAACAATAAAAACAGTATGGTACTGGCACAAAAACAGACATGAAGACTAGTGGAACAGAATAGAGGACCCAGATATGAAGCCACACAACTATAACCAACTTGTCTTTGACAAAGGAGCTAAAAATATACGATGGAGAAATAGCAGCCTCTTCAACAAAATCTGCTGGGAAAACTGGTTAGCAGTCTGTAAAAAACTGAAACTAGATCCATGTATATCACTCTATACCAAGATTAACTCAAAATGGATCAAGGATCTTAATATCAGACCCTAAACTCTAAAGTTGATACAGGAAGGAGTAGGAAATACTCTGAAATTAGTAGGTATAGGTAAGAACTTTCTCAGTGGAACCCAAGCAGCACATCAACTAAGAGATAGCATAGATAAATGGGACTTCATAAAACTAAAAAGCTTCTGATCAAAAAAAGAAATGGTCTCTAAACTGAAGAGAACACCCACAGAGTGGGAGAAAATATTTGCCAGCTACACATCAGACAAAGGACTGATAACCAGAATATATAGGGAACTTAAAAAACTAAATTCTCCCAAAACTAATGGGCCAATAAAGAAATGGGCAAGTGAACTAAACAGAACTTTCTCAAAAGAAGAAATTCAAATGGCCAAAAAACACATGAAAAAATGCTCACCATCTCTAGCAATAAAGGAAATGCAAATTAAAACCACACTAAGATTCCACCTCACCCCTGTTAGAATAGCCATCATTAGCAACACCATCAACAACAGGTGTTGGCAAGGATGCGGGGGAAAAAGGAACCCTCTTACACTGTTGGTGGGAATGTAAAGTAGTACAACCACTCTGGAAAAAATTTGGAGGCTACTTAAAAAGCTAGACATTGATCTACCATTTGATCCAGCAATACCACTCTTGGGGATATACCCAAAAGACTGTGACACAGGTTACTCCAGAGGCACCTGCACACCCATGTTTATTGCAGCACTATTCACAATAGCCAAGTTATGGAAATAGTAAAGATGGTCCACTACTGACAAATGGATGAAGAAAATGTGGTATCTATACACAATGGAATTTTATGGAGCCATGAAGAAGAATGAAATGTTATCATTCGCTGGTAAATGGACAGAATTGGAGAACGTCATTCTGAGTGAGGTTAGCCTGGCCCAAAAGACCAAAAATCATATGTTCTCCCTCATATGCTGACATTAGATCAAGGGCAAACACAACAAGGGGACTGGACTTTGAGCACATGATAAAAGTGAGAGCACACAAGGGAGGTGTGAGGATAGGTAAGACAACTAAAAAAATTAGCTAGCATTTGTTGTGCTCAATGCAGAGAAACTAAAGCAGATACCTTAGAAGCAACTGAGGCCAATAGGAGAAGGGGACCAGCAACTAGAGAAAAGGTTAGATCAAAAAGAATTAATTTAGAAGGTAACACACATGCACAGGAAATTAATGTGAGTCAACTCCGTATAGCTATCCTTATCTCAACTAGCAAAAACCCTTGGTCCTTCCTATTATTGCTTATGCTCTTTCTTCAACAAAATTAGAGATAAGGGTAGAATAGTTTCTGCTGGGTAGTCAGGGGTAAAGGGGGGTAAGGGAGGGAGTGAGGGGGGTAATAAGGGAGGGGGTGTGGGTAAGGAGGGAGAAATGACCCAAACAATGTATGCACATATGAATAAAATAAAAATTAAAAAAAAAAAGAAATACAATAACTTCTGTTCTCCTCTCCTCTACCTCTTCTTCTGCTACTTTTAAGAAAAACCAGTTTTTCAAAGGTTATGTCACAATCAGGTCTAACTAAATTACAGTCATTATTTTATGGACAGTAACCTTAATCTGTTTCATTTCATAAGCAATTTACATTCAATTCTTTTATAATTAGAGCCATTAACAAAAGGTGTCTTTAAAAATAAGGCTAATTGAAAAAAACAATTGTATTTAAATTAAAAATTCTTATAAGGATTATTTTTAAAAGTACAAGTTACAAAATGAACAAGTAAAAAGGATATAGATAGGTATTGAGTGTATTTTGGGGAAAAGTTAAAGGAAGAAAGGAATGTTTTTGGATGAGAAAGGATTTTGTAAAGAAGTGTTTGTCCTAAAAATTGTTCCAAATATGGAGAGGAGGGATAAGGACAAACCATCAGAGGGTTGAGTATGTTCTATGAAGGTCTGAGTAAGTGTTAAAAGTGTATAATAAAAAGCTTCAGTGTGTGATAAAGTTAAAGTTGACTCTAATCTAAGAGTTCCCTAAAAGATTTTTTTAGGGTCATGTCAAACTAAAATCTAATTCTCTATGTTCATAAAAAAATAAGGCTATCTTAAAATTATTCTGCTCTGAGTAACATCAACAAGAAAACTGTTACAGGGAAAGATTTTATCAAGGAAATTACTTGTGTTTTCTGTTGCTCTTGTCAAGCTTTAAGTACTTCTAAATCAGAGTTCATTTACATATTTGCACATGTAAAAGTCTCTTAAATGACAACCTTATAACTGTGTTCTGGGTCTATACTTTATCTGAATATAGTACAAATGTTACAAAGTTTAAAGTGTCAGTTTATGTAAAATGATGAGCTATAGCTCTCTTTTATCCAAAAGCATTACATTTAACTGACCAGCTAAAGTTGTTTATCCAAAAGCATTACATCTAAACCTTTGACGTATAAAATGCTTAATGAAACTTTTGACAGGTGTGCTGTTTGTAATCAGTAACATTAAAAAACAAAACAAAACAAAACCCTTGCCATATACAGTTTTAGTCAAATAAGTGTTACTGTGTAAGTATAAAATATAACCATACATCAAAAAATAAGGCTATTTGGGATCACAGGCATTGGTCCCCTAACTTAAAGAGATCTAAAATTAACAATGCTAGACTTTTAAGAGCGTGTGTCCACATGTTCCTAATTGTAACAAGGAGCATTAGTGCTGCTGTTTTAATACTGTCAGTCAGAATTATTCTCCTAAAAATGCAGTCTACAATGAAAATAACTAAATGTTCTGACAATTACCAAATTACTTTTCAGCATTTTAACCATGGCTATTCTAAGTCTTTTCTTTCTCAGTCTGGGACCTTCCTCAGAACATTTGCAATTATCCAGTATCTATTTTCAACTGAGTTGGCCTTCTAAATATTTACTTTGGTTGGCTTTTTTCAAAACCTTTAACTGTTGTCTGTTGACATTCTGCAGCATTTTTAAGTTGTCAGGATATCATCTGTAGTCCAGCCAGAACTAAAAATGGATGCCAGGTTAGCCCACTTCTTCTAAACTTCTTTTGTTTTTAGAATTTGGCCAAATGGGCCTTTTTGTAGCTTCAGATAAGGTAGAAAAGCAACCTCCCTTTCCATAGTTGGGACAGCTTAGTGAGGGATGGGCTATCCACCCCCCCAAAATAGAAATCCATAAAGACAGTTTAAAAACTTTAAATGATTTTCAAAAATTATTAGGTGATATAAATTGTCTACGTCCTGCCTTAAAACTTACCACCTGTGAACTGTCTGCTCTCTAAAATTTTACAGGGAGACACTCAACCACCATCTCCTAGATATGTCACACCAGAAGGTCATATGACCCTGGGTAAGGTCATATGAACAAGCTATTCATAACTCTCAGAGAACTCGTGTTGATTATTCTCAAACAACACAACTTATTTTACCTACTACAAGTCCACCCACAGGAGTTCCTTGGCAGACTCAGGGAGTACTAGAGTGGTTACATTTACCTCACTCCCCTGCTAGAGTCATCACTCCTTACCATAATATGGTAGCAAAATTAATAGCCATGGGACATTTTCACACTGTACAACTGCTAGGACGAGAACCATCCCTTATTATTGTCCCATTTACCAAGGAACAACAGGCTTGGTTATGACATACTGATATCATGTGACAAAATGCATTGGCAAACTTTACAGGACAGCTTGGAGAACACTTGCCTTCCTCTAAACTTCTTAATTTTGCTTCTCAACATGCTTTTATATTTCCTCACAATATCTGAGAGGATCCCATATCTCAGGCTCTTGTGATTTTTACTGATGCTTCAGGTTTTGGAAACACTGCTTACTTTTCCTCTCAAGAACAAAAGGTTGTACAAACAGGTTTTTCCACTGCTCAGCTTGCTGAGCTTCAGACAGTTATATTGGCTTGTCAGCACTTTGCTCATTTCCTTTTAATTTGTGTACAGATAGTGCATATGTTAATGGTGTACTTAAGACTATTGAAACTGCTTATATAGGACCTGCTAATGATGTACAGCTTTTTCATCTTTTCCATGAGTTAAGGGCTTTATTACAACAATGCCAACATCCCTATTTTGTGGGCCATCTCCGGCCCCATTCTGGCCTTCTTGGGCCATTGGCAGAGGGCAATTACCAGGCCAATGCCTTGGTTTCTCCTTTAATTTTACAGCTGATACCTCATCACCAGTAAACCAGGCCATGCAAAGTCATTCTCAGTTCCACCAAAACTCCAGAGCTCTTCATAAACATTTTCATATCACCCAAGAACAAGCTCATCAGATTGTTAAGTCATGCTCAAAATGTGCTCCTCACTTGCCTATGCCCAGTGAGGGAGTTAACCTTCATGGCCTTCGCCCTGTAACATTATGGCTGATGGATGTTACTCACATTCCATCTTTTGGACAACAAAGTTATGTCCCTGTTGTTATTGATACTCACTCTGGTTTTGTTTTTGCCTCTCCAAGATCAGGGGAAGTAACACTCCATGGCATAAGATCACTGTTTAGCCGCCTTTGCTGTGATGGGCAAACTGCTCCATATTAAAACTGATAAGGGCCCAGGCTATACTTCTACTGCCTTCAAGGCTTTTTGTTCCTCCTACAAAATTCTTCTTGCCACAGGCATACTCTACAATCCACAAGGCCAAGCTACAGTGGAACAGGCTCACCAAACCTTAAAAATTCAATTACAAAGACAAGAAGGGGGAGACAGCTCCCCAGCCACTCAAATTAACAAAGCTCTTTTTACTTTAAATTTTTTTAATTGCTCTGAATCTGGCTTTACTCCAGCTGAAAAGCATTGGGAACAGTATAACAAACAAAATTTGCCACAGGTATTGTGGAAAGATGTAATGACTGGGGCCTGGCAAAGCCCTAGCCCGGTCTTGTTTTGGGGCTGAGGTCATGCCTGTGTTTTTCCTGAAGGTGGAGAAAACCCAATTTGGGTACCCTCACAGTTCGTGAAGGCCCATGGAACCCATCAGCCATCAGATGCAGTAGCTCCACCTGATGGAGGAGGAGAGGAGCCCAAGCCCACCAAAAACCAAACCGATGGAGATCCTGTCACTGAAAGCGATAAGGGACCACCCTTACTGGTCCTATAAGAGGCAACATCATCACCTTAACAAACAGTAAAACAACCCGGGGATCTACCCCCCCCCCTAACTTGGAGTCAAATAAAATGCTTGGTGGATATGGCCAAGAATGCCATTAAGAGGTGGGGACAGGAAGAAACTCTTGCTGTTCTTCTGCTAGCTATGATTCCATCATTAGTCAGCAGGTAAATGCTACAGAAGCCCAGAACTTACTACATTGGGCTTCTGTGCCTCATCCACATCTGCTTCATGCGGTTACCTGGAAAAATCCTTCTATATTAGTTTTTACTAATGACTCTGAGCTGGTAGGAGGTCATTCCAGTGGACAACTGGTTCCTACTTTCACTAATTATGGTTTTACAGGACAAGCTGTTGCTTTACCCATATGTCTGGGAAATGTGCCTTATTGTCTCCCTCTCACACCTATTTGGAAAAGTGCAATGTTAGGGAATGTACTCAATTTCTTGATAAAAAACTAAAATTTTTTGGCTTTAATTCCACTGAGCCATATAATGCTACACATTGGCCTCACATTCCCCACTGTCATGACAAACGCAATCGCAATCCCTGGCGCCCCCATAAGGGAGCCACGTGGGAACAATGTCTATTTGCTTTTCCAATAGCTATTAATGTTACAGGCTACAAGCTTGGGTATTGGTCTTATAACTGGCACTTCTGAAACTATAATGGGGTACTGGACCTCCCCTCTGGTGGGACCAGACAGAGGAACCCTTCAATCAGATATATGGAAGCCGGAGCTGCTACTGCTATTATCAATCTAACCAGCCATTCAGGCAGCTCTGTTATTAAAGGCTGACAAGCTTGTGTTCAACATCCTTTTGCTTTATTGGCTGGATCAATTAACATTTCTAGAAATGGAACTATTTTTGATATCTCTTGTTCTAATTGCAATTTAACCTCATGTGTGGACAATTACATAAGTGGCAGCCTACTTATAGTAAAATAAAGTCCTTATATCTTGGTACCTACAAATTTCACAGGACCATGGTATCATGACAGAGGACTACAGGTTGTCAAAGAAATAAAATCATTATTAGTAAGAGAAAAAAGATTTGTAGGGCTCTTGATAGCAGGCATTGTGGCAGCCATCACTGCTATTGCCACCATGACTACTGCTGCAGTAGCCCTCTCCCAAACCACTCAAAATGCTCATTACATTAATACCTTAACACAAAATGTCACTTATGCCCTTCAACAACAAGTTGCTATAGATGAAAAAATTGGTATCTGCTTAAATTCTCTAGAAGCTGCTTTGCTGGCTATGGGAGATGAGGTTCAAATGCTAAAATTCCATCAAAATTTACTCTGCCATGCAGGCTTCCAACATATTTGTGTTACAGCAGCACCCCACAATGCAACAGAATTCCCATGAAACTCGTTAAAGCCCATGTCATGGGAGCCTGGGAAAATAACAATGATTCCTTTAACATACAAGCCTTAAGAGGGCAAAGTTTAGCCATGCAGTGAGCACACAATCAGGAGGCTGCTCCTGCAGATATAGCAAAAACTATATTAGATGAATTACAAATTTAACCCTTTTAGTACTCTGAAATATTCCTTTTGGTATTTCACTGGCATTGTATTATTAATGATGTGTTGTTTTTGCTTACTTTCAGTCAGAACTCGAAAGATCAAAAGGCGACTCCTCAGATTAAACATAGAAATGCATCAGGAGATTTTAAGAAATAGAGTAGGGGGAGATGTTGGGGACCAGGCATGAACCCTGGACTGGGAAATAATGGAGCTTGCACAGACTCTCCATAGTAGGAGCTTGCACAGTCTCTCCTACCATATTTTTCCCTGCACCTGGTGTCTTGACCTTTGTTCTCACATCTCCTTGAAGAATACAACCTGCTGTGTCCTCATACCAGCCCCTGATGCAAAACTAGATAAAGTACCAGAACTGTTAGGAGACTCCCTGATGCCAGATTAATCAATACCTTAGATAAGGTGTCCTGTGTGCCTTGATGATTCCAGAACTGATGTGCTGTAATTAAGCTTCATTAGCCTTAGGAAAATTAGCCCACCAGACCTCATTCCTTTTACCTTAAATCAAAGAATTGTTGAAGCTTGATTTTTACCTGAGTCTTTTTCTTGTACTGACCTATAAAATAACCACTCTGGCTCAGGTAGGCGCTCACATTTCCCACCAGGAACATGCAGCCCTCCCGATCCCAGCTTTTCTGTTTTATGTCTGTATGTCTGTGTGTGTCTTAGTTCTCATTCCCCGCCACTCTTAGTCAGGTTCACACAGCACACTCATGCAGGTCGCGGGCAAAACAGCTTAGAGGAAAAGACCAGGTTAAGGGTATGGGCCTTCCCTCCAGAGCATGATAGTAGCTACCATTATAATGAAAAAAAATGCCAAAGGAATAAATCATGTTTGCAGGGTATGGATAAGAAAGGGCATTAAATTGGCGGCCAGTGGCTCATGCCTGTAATTCTAACTCTTCAGTAGGCAGAGATCAGGAGGACCATGGTTTGAAGCCAGCCTGGGCAAATTTGTTAGATTCTATCTTGAAAAAACCCTTCATAAAAAAGGGCTGGTGGAGTGGCTCAAGGTGTAGACCCTGAGTTCAAAGCTCAGTACTGCAAAAAAAAGAAAGAAAGAACATTAGTACCAGCAATTGAATTCAACAGCACAGTAAAATTATATACCAATACCAAGTGGGATTTAGCCCTGGAACACAAGAATGGTTGAATGTTTGAAAATCAGTTGATGTGGTACACCATATCAACAGAATGAAGGATAAAAACAAACAAACAAAAAAAATCAAGATGCTTAGCTGGGTACCAGGGGCTCACACATGTAATTTTAGCTACTTGGGAGGCTGAGATGTAGAGGATCATGGTTCAAGGCCAGTCAAGCAGATAGTTTGCAAGAAACTATCTCCAACGTAACCAGAGTAAAATGGACTGGAGGTGTGCTCAAGCAGTGTAGCACCTGTTTCCCAAGCACAAAGCCCTAAGTTCAAACCGCAGTCCCACCAAAATAAATAAATAAATGATCATCTCAACACATTCAAAAAAGCATCTGATAAAATACAACAACATTTTATGGAAAAAAAATCCTCTAATTAACTTGGAATAGAGGAAATTATCTCAGGCTAATAAAGGTCATATGTGACAATCTCCCCAATTAATATGATACTCATTGGTGAAAAGTGAAAGCTTTACTTCTGGGATAACAAACGAGACAATGATGCTCCCCCCACTTCTATTCATCATTGTACTGAAGTCCTCACTACAACAATTAGCTAAGAATAAAGAAATTATAGCCATTCAAATATAAAAGTATTAAAATTGTCCTTGCAAAACCCAAGTTTCCACAAAAAACCTTTTAGAACTGGCAAACAAATTCAGTAACATCACAGGATACAAAATAAACATACAAAAGTCATCTGCATTTCTGTAAATTAATAATCACCTGAAAAGGAAATTATGAAAAGAGCATTTATAATAGCACCAAAATAATAAAATACTTAGGAATAAGCTCAATTAAAGTAAAAGACTTGTTACCCTAAACTATAAAACATTGCTGAAAGAAACTGAAGACAGCACAAATAGAAATTCTGTCTTCATGGATTGGAAGAATTAATACTGTTAAAATGACTATACTACTTGAAGCAATATATTTTCCAAATGCATTCTTCAGAAAAATAGAGAAAAAATCTAAAATTCATATGGAACTACAAAACCCCCTGAATATCTAAAGCAATTTTGAAAAATAAAAACAAAGTTGGAAGCATCACACTTTCTGAATTAAAAAATATACACAAAACTACAATAATTAAAGCAGTCTAGTACTGCTATAAAGACAAACTTATAGGAATAAATGGAAGAAATTAATCCATGCATACATAGTGAACTGATGTTCACAAGGATGCCAGGAATATAAAATGGTGAAAGGACAGTTGCAACAGTGTAGGGAAAACTGGATAATCACATGCAAATGAATAAAACTGGATCCTTATCCTATACTACACACAAAAATCAATTCAAAATGGGTTAAAGCCTTAGACATTAATTTAACACTTCTAGAAGAAAAAACATGGAAAAAGTTTAACAATATTGGTGTTGGCAATAATTTTATGAAAATGACACCAAAAGCCAGATAACAAAAGCAAAAAAAGGCAAATGGAATAAATTTCAATGAAAATATTTCTATACAGCAAATGAAACAATTGACAAAATGAAAAGACAATCTACAGAATGGGAGAAAACATTTGGAAACCATGTGTCAGATAAAGGGTTAATATTCAAAACATATAAGGAAATTCTGCAGTTAAATAACAAATACCACAGTGACAACTGGATTTTAAAAATGGGCTGAAGACTTGATTATACATTTCTCCAAAGAAGATGACATGGCCAACAGATATGTAAAACATGCTGAACATTATTAATTAATCATCAGGAATCCACAAATAAAAACTATGATGAGGTATCAGCTCACATCTCCTAAGAGGCTACTAACAAGTGTTAGAGAAGATATGGAGAAATTGGGACCCCTGAACACTGTTGATGGGAATGCAAAATGGTGCAGATGCAATCAAAAACACTCTGGAGAGCTCTTAAAAAATTAAAAATAGAACTGCCATATCACCCAGCGATCCCACTGCTGGGTATTTTTCCAAAGTAATTGAAGATCTCGAAGAGATATTAGCACTTTTAAATTCATTGCAGTACTATTTGCAATAGCCAAGACATGGAAACAAATTAAAGGTCCATAAATGGATGAATGAAGAAAGGAAATGTGGCATGTACATAGAATAGAATATTATTCAGACTTCAGATGTACAATGAGCAATGAAATTGAAGCAGTAATAAAAAGTCTCCCAACAAAGACCCAGGATAGGATGGATTCACTCTTGAATTCTATCAGATTTAAGAACAAACACCAACGCTCCTCAAACTATTCCATAAATAGAAAAGGAAGGAGCACTACCAAACTATTCTATGAAGTCAGTACTACCCTTAGAACCAAACCGGTGAAGAAAACAACAAAAAAAGAAAATCTTAAGTTGCTGTAATTTGATATTGCATATTTTCAAGGCTTTAGTAGATTCAGTTGGCTGAAAGGTTTTCAACTTATTTTTCAGTTTTACTGATTTCCAGAAGTAGCAATCCACAGAAAAAGAAATCATCTCAGCTGCAATATTCATGGAATATATTTGTCAGTGTTTAACAGTGCCATAAGCACTCACAAGGTAACACTTTCCCCTGGTTCTCTGAAGCATCCCTTCAAATTCTCACAGAGATGTATCTACATGATGAGCAGGCACTAGGTATAGGAAAGCTAGACTAGATTTTGAGAGAAGTCATCATAACGATGTTTTATGTATTATGTATGACACTATATTATATGTTGTAATATATCATTACATATCCCCTCCCCCAAGATGATAGCATAGGGGATGGAGGTCAGTGAAATATAGACATATTCAAGGAAAGGCGACATTGCAGATAGCTTGAATTTGAATGAAGGTGAGTGGGGAGGAGTTTGTGAGGCTACAAGTGAGGGAACCTGTGTCACTTGTTGGAGAGCCTGAAAATTCTGCATCAAGAGTTTCCATCTACCTAGAGAAATAGCCACAGGTCACTGAAGAAGTAGAAGAAGGAGGAGGAAAAGGGGGGTTTCAGAACCTAATGGAATGCATACTAGATGAATTACAACATTTTTCTTTATTTTCTTAACTGACACATCAAATTGCATATATTTATGGGAACCATAATATGGTTCTATACTTGTACATGTTGTTTATTGTTCTAATCAGGGTAGGTACATCTATCTCCTCAAGCATTTATCATTTCTTGGTGAAATTCCCTCAAAATCCTTTCTTCTAGCTCTTTTGAAGAATGTAACACATTACCATTGTTTATAGTCACACTACAGTGCAACAACACACCAGAACTATGTGTGCTTATCTAACTGTGACTTGGCACTACTGACCAACCTTTGCCCCCTCATATTCTCTCCAGTTTCAGGTAACCCCAATCATTCTACTCTCAACTTCTATGAGATTAACTACTTTTAGATTCTATGAGTAAGACTGTGCAATACTTGTCTTTTTGTGCCTACCTTATTTCACTCATACTATGAATCCAATATTATGCTTATATCCAAACTGGAGAAGGACACAACAAAACCATAAAATTTTAGAGCAATTTCCTTGATAAACATCAATGCAAATATTATCAGTAAGATACTTGCAAACTGAATCCAACAACACTTTAAAAAGATCATATACCATAATCAAGTTGGTTTCATTCCAAGGACACAAGGATGGTTCAACATATGCAAACCATGAGTGTAATACAGCACACACATAGTACAAAGGACAAACCAGCTGAATGGATGCACAGAAAACCTTTGACAGAATTCAACATCCATTAATGATAAAAATCCCTGAAGAAACTAGGAAAGAGTGTACCTGAATATAATAAAGGCTGTATCTGACAAACCTACAGCCAGCATTGTACTAAGTAGAGGAAAAACTGAAACCATTCCTTCTAAAATCATGAACAAGACAAGGGTGTTCACTCTATCTACTCCTATTCAATGTAGAGCTGAAATTGTCAGAGTAATAAGACAAGAGAAAGAAATAAAAGGGATGCAAACATGAAAGTAAAAGGTCAAATTATCCATTTGCAGATATGATTCTCTACTTAAAAGACTCCACAAAAAAATTCTTAAATCTGACGGATTCTTTTGGAAAAAAAGTCAACATACAAAGACCAGTAACTTTTTTTATGTACCAACAACACAAACACCAAAAGAAACCAGGAAATTTATCCTGTTCACAATTGTCTAAAAATACTTAGGAATAAATTTAACTAAGGACATAAAAAACTTCTACAATGAAAAATATAAAACACCAACGAAGGAAATTGAAGAAGACATGAGAAGATGGAAAGACTTCCCATGCTCATAGATTGGCAGAATTAATATTGTGAAAATGGCTCTACTATCCAAAGCAATCTACAGTTCAATGCAATTACCTCCAAAATCCCAATGCCATTCTTCACAGAAATAGAAAAATCAATACTAAACTCATATAGAAGTGTTAAATGAGTAATAGCAAATGTATCTCATAGTTGCCAATATTAATATCTTCATTAAGTTCATGATTCTTTTTTAAAAGTCCCAGATGTGAACAGATTTAGATATCTCTACTTTTAAGTCTCCAGCATTGTTTTACAAGAAACCAAATCTTCATGCAGAGCATACTGGTGCACTGCACAACACAACTATAATTTCTGTTTTCATTGTGTGTCCTGTTGTTGAACCTGCAAAAGTGTGTACTGCCTACATGTGTGTCCTATGCATCTATTTTTGTCTGATGGTGTGTTTGAGTTCTTTCTGGCTCCTTTTTGATTGCATCACATTAAAAAGCTTCCTACAACCCCAGCAGCTCAGCAACTAAGAGATAGCATAGATAAATGGGACTTCATAAAACTAAAAAGCTTCTGCTCAAAAAAAGAAATGGTCTCTAAACTGAAGAGAACACCCATAGAGTGGGAGAAAATATTTGCCAGCTACACATCAAAGGATGATAACTAGAATATATAGGGAACTCAAAAAACTAAATTCTCCCAAAACTAATGAGCCAATAAAGAAATGGGCAAGTGAACTAAACAGAACTTTCTCAAAAGAAGAAATTCAAATGGCCAAAAAACACAAGAAAAAATGCTCACCATCTCTAGCAATAAAGGAAATGCAAATTAAAACCACACTAAGATTCCACTTCACCCCTGTTAGAATAGCCATCATTAGCAACACCATCAACAACAGGTGTTGGCAAGGATGCGGGGAAAAAGGAACCCTCTTACACTGTTGGTGGGAATGTAAAGTAGTACAACCACTCTGGAAAAAATTTGGAGGCTACTTAAAAATCTAAACATTGATCTACCATTTGATCCAGCAATACCACTCTTGGGGATATACCCAAAAGACTGTGACACAGGTTACTCCAGAGGCACCTGCACACCCATGTTTATTGCGGCACTATTCACAATAGCCAAGTTATGGAAACAGCCAAGATGCCCCACCACTGATGAATGGATGAAGAAAATGTGGTATCTATACACAATGGAATTTTATGGAACCATGAAGAAGAACGAAATGTTATCATTCGCAGGTAAATGGATGGAATTGGAGAACATCATTCTGAGTGAGGTTAGCCTGGCCCAAAAGACCCAAAATCGTATGTTCTCCCTCATATGTGGACATTAGATCAAGGGCAAACACAACAAGTGAATTGGGCTTTGATCACATGATAAAGCGAGAGCATACAAGGAAGGTATGAGGATAGGAAAGACACCCAAAAAACTAGATAGCATTTGTTGCCCTCAACGCAGAGAAACTAAAGCAGATACTTTAAAGCAACTGAGGCCAATAAGAGAAGGGGACCAGGAACTAGAGAAAAGGTTAGTTCAAGAAGAATTAACTTAGAAGGTAACACACATGTACAGGAAATAATGCATGTCAACTCCCTGTATAGCTATCCTTATCTCAACTAGCAAAAACCCTTGTTCCTTCCTATTATTGCTTATGCTCTCTCTTCAACAAAATTAGAGATAAGGGCAGAATAGTTTCTGCCTGGTAGCAAGAGGTAAGGGGGGGTAAGGGAGGGAGTGAGGGGTAAGAGTGGGGGCAGGGGGAAGGGGGGAGAAATGACCCAAACATTGTATGCACATGTGAATAAAATAAAAATTAAAATAAAGTTTCCTACATCAAAGGAAATGATTTTCAAAATCAAGAGACAACCTACAGAATGGGAAAAATATTTGAAAGCTACTCATTGGTCAAAGGGTTAATATCTAGAATATACAAAGAACTCAAAAACTTAAACATCAAAAGAACAAATAATCCAATTAATGAATGGGCAAATGAATTGAACAGATGAATCTCAAAAGAAGAAGTACCAATAGCTAATAAATACATAAAGAAATGTTCAACATCCTTAGTCATAAAGGAAATACAAATCAAACAACATTAAGATTTCATATCCTTACAGACAGAATAGGTATCATCAAGAAAATAAACAACAAATGCTGGCAAGATTGAGGGGGAAAAGGAACCCTTGTACACTATTGTGAGTATTTAAATTAGTTCAGCCACTATGGAAATCAGTATGTAGGTTCTTCAAGAAACTAAAAACAGTACTACCATATAATTTTGCATATGGGTATATATCCAAAATATTGTAAGCCAAAATACAAGAGAGATACTTTGTTGCATACTCATGTTTATACCAGCACTATTTACAATAGCAAAGACATAGAACTAGATTAGATGCCCAACAACTGATGATTGGATAAAGAAAATGTGTTATATACACATACAATGGAGGATTATTCAGCCACAAAGAAGAATGAAATTATGACATTTGTAGGAAAATGTATGGATCCAGAGATCACCAAGTTAAGTGAGATAAGCCAAGCTCAGAAAGACAAATACCTGTTTTCATCCATATACAGAATCTAGACCTAAAAAAAACTATTTGACATGATTATAAAAGGGGGATTGTTTGTATGAAGGAACCAGTGGGTAGAAGGAATGGGATAGAAGAGGAGACTGGGAGATGAACTATACATATGCATGAAAATAGCACAGTGAAATGAAACCTACTAGAACTTATTTAAATGGAGGGTAGAAGGGGGACCGTGGCTTAGAAAATAATATACAGGCTGTGAGATTGATCAAAGTATATCATATGCAAGTTGTAAATATTGCAATGAAACCCCTTTGTTTTTAAAATTTTATTTTATCAGTTTTACATTTACTTACATGTGTATACATTATTTGCCACCCACCTGCCCCCCCGTGTCCCTCCCCCTACCTCCAGGCAGAACCTGCTCTGCCCTCTTATTGAAGGAAAACCATAAAAAATTGTAAGAAAAACATGGTGTTTTTGCTAGTTTGAGATGAAGATAGCTATATAGGGAGATCCCTTGTGTTGTTTCCGTGCCTATATGTATTACAACTCAAATTGGTTCATCTCTACCAGACCTCTTTACTACTTCCTAGTCCCTTTCCCATAGTGACCTCTGCCAGTTTAAAATCACTATATTTGTTCCTCTACAGTGAGACTATAAACCACATTCAGGTTTTTTGTTTCCTGCCCTTTCCCTATTCCTTCCATGTGTGGTCTCCCCTTAGTGTGTAACCCATGTCCAATAATATTACTGCATTTGTTTTTAGGTCTATAATCCACATATGATGGAGAACATGAGATCTGTAGCCTTCTGAGCCTAACTAACATCACTTAAGATGATGTTCTCCAGTTCCATCCATTTACTTGCAAAAGACAAAATTTCATTCTTCTTTGTGGCTGAATAAAATTCCATTGTGTATAAATACCACATTTTCTTAATCCATTCATCAGTAGTGGGGCATCTTGGCTGTTTCCATAGCTTGGCTATTGTGAATAGTGCTGCAACAAAAATGAGTGTGCAGGTGCCTTTGTGGTAACCTGAGTTGTATATCCTGAGTCCTTTGGGTATATCCTTAAGAGTGGGATTGCTGGATCATACTGCAGATCTATGTTTAGTTTTTTAAGGAGCCTCCATATTGTTTTACGTAGTGATTGTACTAGCCTACACTCTCACCAGCAGTGTGTGAGAGTAGTGAAATCCTTTTGTAGTTAATTAATTAGTTAATTTATACTAATAAAAATTTTTAAAAGAAGTAGTATTCACACTTAAGTAAGGAAATCTTGTAATATGTGAAAACACAGATGAAACTTGACATTATGCTATAAATCAGTCACAGAAGTACAAATACTGCATGACATATCTAAAGTTAAACTCATTGAATCAGAGAATAGTTTAGCAGTTGCCAGAGGACAGGGGAGGGGAAAATGGGGTGTTGCAAATCAAAGAACATAAAGTCACAATTGTACCACATAAATCAGTTCTTGAGATATACAGCATTGTCCCTATAGTTAACAATATTGTATTATGCACTTAAAATTTTAAGAGTGTAAGTTTCATGTTAGGAGTTCTTATCACAATAAAATTAAAAAAAATTAAAAAGCAGGAACATTGAATGTGGTTGTTAGCTTGTGAAAGCCTACTGAGTTTTTGAGAAATGAGCTTAGCTGGTTGAAATGCCTAATCTTGCATCAGTGGGCAGGATATGGAAGCTATATAATCTCCAAGAAGGGAAGGACTTCATACCCATTTCAGATATGACTATAAAAAGCAAAAAATAAGAATTAACTTCCCACATGGTAGAGCTAATTGCCACATAAAATAGTAGACAGAGGGATTCTTCCACATAAGAGTTCTAATCAAGGAATTCCCCAATTTTCCAACTAAGAAGACTTCATAAATCCTGCCTTTGGGAATTTCAGGATTGTTATGGTCAAGTAACTGCTCTGTTTCAAATGTTTTCGTTTCTATCATTGTAGACTGGACTGGTCTGGTGAGGCAACAGGCAGATTCATAGTTCACAGGGCTACAGGGAACTATGTCCAGATTTGACAAAGAATTCCATTCTAGTAAGTCCACATACTTAATAGTCAAACAATTTTGACACGTAAAATTGGGCAAGGATGCTTTCTTCAGTAATGGTGCTGGGAAAACTGGATACCCATACATAGGTGAATAAGACTGGATTTCTATTTCACCACATGTGAAAATGAACTCAAAGTGGATTAAAGGCTTAACTGTAAAACCCAAAACTATAAAACTACTAGAAGAAAACATAGGGAAGATTCCCTATGACATTTGGTCCTGGAAAGAATTTTTTTTTAGATAAGAACATAAAAACACAGACACTAAAAGCTAAAATAGAAAAAAAAATGGGATTATTTAAAAGCTCTGTACTACAAAGTAAATAAGCAACAGAATTAACAGATAGCCTACATAATTTGAGAAAATATTTGCAAACTATACATCTGACAAGGGCTTAGTATATAGAACATATAAACAACTCAATAGCAAAGACACAGTGATCCACCTCTTGAAAGAAGATTTACAAATGGATGATATGAGAAAAATTAATACCACGATGAGATGTCACCTCACACCTGTTAGAACGACTACTATTTGAAAAACAGAAAATAAAAAATTGTGATAAAGATGTAGAGAAAGGGTAACTCTTACATATTGCTGGGGGAATGTAAACTAGTGCCACTACTACAGAAAACAGTATAGAGGTACCTCAAAAAATTACAAACAAGCTGGGTACCTGTGATTCATGGCTGTAATCCTAGCTACTTGGGAAACAGATCAGGAAGATTGTGGTTCAAGGCCAGCCTGGGCAAATACTTTAAGAAACTCCATCTCCAAAATAACCAGGGAAAAATGGACTACAGGTATGGCTTCAGCAGCACAGTGCCTGCCAAGCAAGCATGAGACCCTGAGTTCAAACCCAAGTACTGAAAAAAATAAACGTTTTAAATGTATTTAAATGTATTGAAAACAGAACTGTTATATAATTCAACAATACAATTATTGTATAATATCCAGTGGATATGAAATTAGTATGTCAAAGAGATATCTTCACTTCAATGTTTATTGCCTTACTATTCACAATAGTAAGATATGGTATCACCCTAAGTGTTCATCAACAGATGATGTTAAAAGTGATACAAACACACACTTAAAGCCATAAGAAAGGGTGAGACCCTGTCATTTCTAACAGCATGGATGGAACTGGAGGATATTATGTTAAGTGAAATAAGCCAGGCATAGAAACACAATTACTGAATGTTTTCACTCATGTATGGAATCTGAAAAAGCTGAGCTCATAGATTTGGAGAGCAGAGTAGAGATTACCAGAGGCTAGAGAGGGTAGGAGAAGAGGGGTTTGGGG